>NC_090449.1:190057519-190386008 GCF_031143425.1 Pleurodeles waltl
TGGAGCCCAAAATATTTTTTCAGGGCAGGGAGTGGTCCAAGGGACCACTCCCTGCCCTGAAAAAAACCCGAAACTAAAGGTTTCGGTTTTCTTTGAAGTGCAGCTCGTTTTCCCTTAGGGAAAACGGGCTACACTTCAAAAAAAAAAAATGCTTTATTTAAAAGCAGGTCGCTAACATGGAGGTCTGCTGACGTCAGCAGGCCTCCATATTAGCGAGTGCCTATACTCGCAATGGGGCCGCAATTTGCGACCCCATTGCGAGTTGCAGTCGGTGTCTGAGACACCGTACTGCATAGCAATTTGCGACTTGCAAATTGCGAGTCGCAGGGACTCGCAATTTGCAAGTCGCAAATTGCTTTTTTCCTACATCTGGCCCCTAGTAACACAAAGCTAAGACAGCCTTGCAGGCAAATTCTCTTCAGATTTCTGAGGCATGTGAACGGCAGAGAAAACGTGCACCAGATCCAACTAACTACATCACTTAGGGCTAGATGCTCTGACAGTCCCGCTGCCCCTAAGGCACTGTCTCAGAGCAAAGGCACGAATATGAGCTCTAAGTCGATAAGACACCAGGCCTGCAAAGCCAGAGAGAGAGCACCAGTTGACCAAAACTGGTCATGCGCCCATTCTTGATGTGGCTACATACCTAACCCATGTCCAGTAAGTCCTATATTTATAGCAGGGTTCCTAAATGCAAGAAACTGCACGAGTTGAAAACCAAACACTATTCCCACACTGCACGTTTTCCGATAGATGGACTTCATAGAAATTGTATGTTGTTTGGGAAAAATAACATGCAGACCGTCATTCATTCTGCAGCTGGCTGCTGGTTACATTGTAACTGATGCACCGTATGCACATTACTCACTATTCAAATTCCCATAGGTCGAGGTCAGGCCTTGTGCTGCTAAGATCACCCTCCAATAGTCTCATAACCAGAAGCTTCAGGAAGTAGCTGATGAAATAGCTCTAGGGGCAGTGGTCCTGTGTCCCATGTACCTCCCCAGCAGTGGCATAGCAGCAGGGTCAATGAAAGGATGCAGATGACAGACAGGAGAGCAGACCCCCGGTTCTAATGGAACTGCTATTCCCATCATTGGAGCTTGCATCTGCTGCCAGGCTAAATTGGGCATTTAGTCCCCAGCAGACCACGCCCATCGGCGATCATTTTCTAGTATCCGATGTTTGGTCTCTCAAAGAGCTTTCAGCTCCTGGGTGGCTGCTTTCACTCATCATAGCTAGTTCTCTCGTTTGTATGCAGCAATACACATTCAATGCTATCATAGCAAGAAAACAAAGGAGTGATGGGTGTATTAATTATTCTGAGGTACTTGTAGTAAGTGCTGCATTCCAGACCCCCCATGACAGTTCAGACATGATGTAGTCATATACATATCATGCTTGGTCCTACTTCAATGGGAATAACTATTCCCGAACTGCTAAGCCAAGTCCCCAGTTAACAGGAATAAAAGCTATTCCTGATTGTTTTTGGCCTAATTACTCCTGCTCAGTCTGATATAGCTTGACTCCTGTGGCACAGTGTGCAGAGTACTCATATTTGGCTATACCTATCACGCTTAGGGCACAGTGCTGAGAAAAACAAAGAAGTGATGGGTAGAATGCTTGAAATAATCTCAGCCAATGACAATTACTGAGCGCAGCATCCAGGTTCATTGGTTTTCCGATCATGCTGCCCCAGACAGGAACCAGCCATAAGCAATCATCCTTGGTCCAGCTCCAACAGGAACTGTCAAACCAGAACTTCCACACCAGGTGCTGTATGGATGGGAACACGGGTAAAGTCTCAGCCTGGTTAGCCATCTTCAGTGGGTGTAAAGCTTCGCACGATGAGCACAGGACCCACAATTGGGTATGCCTATTACAC
The DNA here is from genome assembly GCF_031143425.1 of Pleurodeles waltl. Taxonomy (NCBI): domain Eukaryota; kingdom Metazoa; phylum Chordata; class Amphibia; order Caudata; family Salamandridae; genus Pleurodeles; species Pleurodeles waltl. Next base: position 190,059,405 of record NC_090449.1, read on the forward strand.
CTAGGCATTATAAATTTCATTCTACACTTGAGCTCAGGAAATGGCAAGATGAAAGAGATTGAATCAAACCCGCACCCGAAAGAAAGGCCCATGTGTTAAACATCATGGCCAACTTGCACATGACAGTTCATTTGGGTCTCTAGTCTTAAATGGGAGGAGGAAACTTCAAGAGAAAAAGCAGCAGGACAGGCAGGAACAACAAAGGCACTGTGCCTCATCGTTCAGTCAATCAACCAACCAATCAATCAGTTTTTGTAAAGTGAAACAACTCACCCATGAGGAGCACAAGGCGCTGGTGGTGGGTCTGGGCCTGATTCGAAGAGACAGGTTTTGAGGTTCTTCATGAAACTGGTGAGAGATGGGCTTTGTCTGAGGTATGTGGGCAGGTTGTTCCAGCTCTTCTTTGCAAAGTATGCAAAAGATATTTCTCTGGCGGTGTTTTTCCGGATGCGTGGGTCAGTAGCTAGCACCTGCTGGGAGGAGCGGAGGGGTCTGGTGGAGTTATAGAAGGAGATTCAATGGTTCAGGTAGGCCGGTCCGATATAGCGCAGGGCCTTGTAGGTGTGGGTGAGTAGTTTGTAGTTGATTTGCTTCTCTACTGGGAGCCAATGGAGGGTCCTCAGGTTTTGGGAGATGTTTTCTTGGTGGGGGAGGTTCAGAACGAGTCTTGCGGTGGCATTTTGGATGATTTGTAGTTTACTGATGTTCTTTGTTGTGGTGCCGGCGTAGAGCTTGATAGCGACTAGGGCGTGTGTGATTATTTTGTGGCAGTCGACCGGGATCCAGAGGGTGTGCCAGCAGGAAGTGCTGACTGTTTACCTGTCAGGTCATTGATAGGGAGGAGTTTGCCAGCATTTGATGGGTGGTTTGAAAAGTAATTTACTTTGCATGCTCTGTACTAATGCAAGACCTATGCCGAGAAGGTGCCCAAGTAGCTTGAAGAGAATTCAGAACCCGAACAAGTCTTGCAAGATCTTCCGGACCATCAGTAGGGAATTTAAGGGAGGTGCCCTACCAAGTTTGGAGGAAAGAAAATAGAAATTAGCAGTCTTTTTTGCTGCTCTTCCACTAGTAGTTTGACTGTGAAAGAGCAGCAGAACAATCCAGAGGCACACACTGGGCATGCAAGATGGAGAGCCGAATTTCACTCACTTTTGTTATGCACATTATAGAGATAGAGTATTAAACACAGCCATTGCTTCCTATGCCGTATTTCTTCCCTCTTGTCTTTGTCTTCCCCCTAGAGACTAGGTCCTACATTTCCCTTCCTGTGATTCCCAAAGATAGCTTAGTCTGAGCCTGGTCTTGAATGCAGAAACCTGAAAACAGCAACTGTATGTTTCCTGAACATTGGTGAGGCCTAGCAACATGTGGCCATTGTTGCCAGTTCCCATAGCTTCCACCTTTGACCACCTCCCCCTGCTGCTTGAAAGAGAGGATGATGTGGGCAAGAAAGGAGCAGCCCTGAAGATACATAGACATCAGGAGGCAAGTGAGTAGGGGTCTTTGGCTATGTGACTGGGTGTGAATATGTGCATTAGTGAATATGCATGTGACAAATAGTGCATGTATGTGTATGTGTTAATGAGTGTGTCCTGTGTGTGTGTGTGTGTGTGTGTGTGAGTATGTGGGTGTCCACAAGTGTGTCTATGAGTGAGTACCATGAATAGCTAATAGGGAGGGAATTGGCAGCAGAGATGACATAGCACAGCTAGCACTTTTAAAATTAGATGACACCCAGTGCATGCAAATCTGACAAATTTCTTATCGTAAGATTATTTCTTAGGGCCCGCATCAGATATAGGAGATATAAACACAGTGACCAGCATGCGGAGGCCAGAGGGAGAGCCCCAGCCCCCATGGTCCCAGCTGGTTCCCTGCATGGCTTCCAATTACAGATTATGGTTCCATTTTTTCCCTGCCATCAATGAATGTGACTACGTAAAAATGTAGTACATGATTAGTGGCACCCACGCATTCCATAGCTAAACCTCTTCCTATCCCAGTGCCTATAAATTACCTTCCCATAGGCTAAATCCCCATTGTTAAGTGAAGGTATTTGTTGAAAGTAATTTGTGGTGGAGACCAGACTGTAATGTGGGAATATGGGTCTGATTTAGAGTTTAGCAGATGGGGTTACAAACATGGCACATACAATAATGTATCTGATTCACTATACTACAGTGCATCATTTGTATTCTATGCACAAGGTACTGTAATGCAGCAGATGGGATATCCATTTTTCGGCATGTTTGATGGAGTTTATCATATGCCAGACTCCATAAGCAACTAAGTTTGAAGTCTGGGTCATTGGAATAATGATAACAAGATAATAACATGCCATTACAACTGCCCCAAAAACATTCTGCAGAGTAGCAGTAGTAAATATAGTCAAGTAATTGTGCAGCATATGTACACCTTACTCATTAATGGGAGCTAATTAAGTTTTTATAATATAAAGTATTTGTTCAGTTTCACTCTATGAAATCCATTAAACCAAAATTACTTTTTGACATTGTTGGTGGTCTGGCTTCTTTCTTGCAGACATGCTATTGCATTATGTCATGCAAGTGTGGAAAAAAAAAGTTGGTGCTGTAGCTAATCACATTAAAAAGTCCAATGGCCCTAGGGGACCATCAGTGTTCTGCTACTGTGCCACTATAGACAGAATAAACATGTGTTTGAGCTGAGCATTACAATTCATGGTATTTTCTCCTTCTTAATCATAGAACTGCTCCTGCTGCTGGAGATAGCCAACCATTCCGGTGGGAGCTAGCCAGCCGGCTGTGGCAGCAAAAGTTGGAGGCAGTGCCGATGGAATACCACTGGCTGCTGGCCTTCGAGGAGGAAGAGAAGTTATGGGCCTCTGCTTCTTTGAGCTATGAACTAGGCCTCCCTCAATCCAGCAACGCTACCGCTGCCCCCTGCACTGCAGCCAGGGTCCACTGCCACCTGGGGCTGGAACACCACAAGAAGCCCCCTCTCCTCATCATCCATTGACTGCCTTCTCCACCAAATCCTCTGTGAGCTGGCACTCATCAGGCGTGGCAAGCAGATCTTGGCCCAGAATGTGGCTGGTCTGAAAAGGCCTGAAAGTCATCACAGACTTTTCTTTTTTAGAACATTATATTTTGATGGAAGAATCTGTTGTAGGTAGAAAGGGTGGGACGGGGAATTGGGGAAGGGGGAATTTTTGGGGTTTAGCTTGTGGAGGGAGGTGGGCCAGTTGTGGTTGGAGAGGGTGGGAAGGGTATTTGGGAAAGTGGATTTTTTGGTGTTTTGCTTGGGGAGAGGGTGACCTGGTGTGCATGGAGAGGGTGGCAAGAGTATTTTGAGAAAGGGGAATTTTTAGGGTTTTCTTGGGGAGGGGATTGTCATGTGCTGAATATAGAGAAAAATCCCAATCTCTCCTTACGGAGAACAACTTCAGTACAAAGGGCCTGATTTAGATGTTGGCGGAGGGAAATACTCTGTCACAAACATGACAGATGTACCATCCACTGAAGTACGATCACATTCTATCCTACTAGTTTTTTTTACCTGAATAGATGATGCTGTGTCTGCTATCTCTCTCAATCTTCACAAATCTTATTGAAGGGATTTCCCAACGGGTCTTTTCACTGCTGGTGGCTTTTAACACCAGAGTACCAAGTTATCTATTTGTTATGTTACCCCTTGGTTGAAAAATACAAACTAGGGAGGGCCCACACAGTTCTAAAAAGTGTTATTGTTAAGAAAAGAAAAAATATACTTTATTAAAAAAATGTCAAAATGGTTGATTTATCTGTATTCTGCTTCTCAGAATGTCTGCCTTCGATGCAGGACTGAACCAGTCCAAGCAATAGTGTAGTGGAGGTTTTGTGAAGAAGAAGAGAAGGTCTGTGGAATGCAAAACAAGTAAATGTGAACATGCTGGAATCAAATACAGGTAAGGTTCACCGTGGATGAGGAACAAGGGGGCAGGGCAAAAGCTGGTGCAGTCATGTGTGATTTACTGAGAAGTGAGAACAGTCTCCTACCACCAGTCTCAGACAAAAAGCTGCATGTAACTGTCTGATCAACCCCATGACATGTGTCCCATGATAGCCTCCTCAAGACCACAACCACTTGATTAGAGTTTGATTTTGGAGCCACTATTCTGCATTTCACTATTCAAAGTACCTCTCTCCAGTCCACAGGAGTAGGCCTCTTAGTCTTTGAGCCATATTGTTTCCCATTGAAGTACCTAGGCATCGTTCCTAACTTCCTTCTTCTGTGGTAGTCCCACCCCAACTCCTGTCACAAGTACGACCAGAATGAGATAGACCTATAGTGTTGATAAACAAGAAAAGAAAAATAATCTGATCATTTTGTGCAGTTTTGTTAACTTAACTGACTGATTCTGGAAGAACCTGAAAAAAAGAAGTTCACAAAATGACTATGTAAATAATTATAATGAAATGTGAAAGCAAGGGCAGATTTATCCTCTTGGTTTCAAACATTAGAAATCTGGATAATAAAGTACCTACAACACCATCCCAGGCACCGCATAAATCATCAATCACTCAATATATCATTCATTGGTGAGATAGGTACCTGTTTCAAGTGTGCTGCTGTTTTTTTTTCTATTCATTGTATCTCCTTTCCCAATGAAGCCACATACAAGACATTCTTGTACAATTATTAATTATATGAAAAAAGTAGAATACATATGGTAGGCACTGTCTTCATGTTACTTAAGTGATGTACATCTATATATATATATATATATGTACATAGTTTTTTTTCCAAAGCAGTTCAACAAGATTTATGCAAGTTCTGTTTGGGCTACTTAGTCAGGGAAGTAGATGTCATCCTCAAACACAGAGAGTTCACCCAGCGCTTGATCAGCTACCACACTTGAGTCTGACAAATTACCCTCATCCTGTGCTACTTGAGGAACAGTGTAATCTTGTAGTATGAGGCAGAGGTTTGGGTTGGATTCATCTGTCACTGATGTTGAAGATTTTGCTGGTAATTATGGTGTTGGCTGTGAAACAACAGCACTGCCCTCTCTGGAGGTTGAAGGCTGCAAACCAGAACTTCTGCCCGAGCTTCTAACTTCCAGACGTTCTTCTTCCATGTCTGTCACGTGATTGAGAATCCACGTCTTATAAACCGAAACATCTTTTTCTGAAAAGGAATGGAAGTGACCAGTATGTTTTCGTACCGTGGATCAAGTTATGTGGCACATATGTACTATTTGGAGGCATGGACTCTCTTTGCTACCTTAGATTAATAACCAAGCAAAGGATTAAGCTCTGAAAAACTCTTATGTGTCTTTCTTCATGCTGATGAACGATTGAGCCACCTTCTGTAACAGGTGCAATAGCACATATAACAAAAGGATTGTTTGGCTCATATTGCTGTCATTTTTGCTGATTTACCTCGAGAAAACCTCAAAAGGAAGTAGTAGTTGTTTCAGGCACTTAACTAGCCACCATTTTCCACCTCATTGTCATGCTCATCCCCTCCTCTTTTCAGGACATAGTCGGTGATCAGTCTTTACTGTTCGAACAGACATTGCAGCGTATAGTAGGTCAAGTTCCAATGTGTTTGAACCCCCTGATTGAGGGTTTTAACCAGTACTTCATTAGCACTCTGAATGATTCTCAACTGATTCCAAGGATTAAAAGAATGCCTGAAAGGAGAGCAGATTCTTTGGCAGGTGGCCGCTATGTTGCTAACGATATTTTCTTTTTCAAAAAGTCCTGCACAATGAGGTTGGAATAATGCACCAAACACAGCACCCTGAAGTATCCACCATCTGTCATGGCCTTGACTACAGCCCTGCCATTGTTCATGGCAACAAATCAAATTCTGAAACATCTCGGTTTAAGCCATTCAGCACCCTGCTGTTAAACTCTTCCAAGATGTTTACAGCTGTATGAGATTTCTCCATGGGGAACATCACTACTGTTACATGTCATCGAATGCCCTTAAAACTTTCTTCAGTTTTGAGACTCGCAGACTTGTTGTCTAACTTGTTGTCTAACTCCCACAAATGAGATGCTGTGTACATTAATACACATGTAATCAGTTACTTTACAGCTGGTGCACATGTCTGTCATCAGGTGGATAGTCTGAACAGTACACGTCTGTGTAACGTGGCCAACCTATTACACCACATGATGATGGATCACTGCAACAGCAATTCTTTCAAAATAGGTCCAAATGGGGACCTTCCATCTCAGGAGGATGACTATCACAAATTCTAAAAATTCCACTCCTTCCACAAAAAAGGGAAGTGGTTCAACACTAGCATTTTAGCCAGCTTCCCATTGTACAAATGTGCCATTGGGTGGTTGCATTCATAGGTCCTCTCCTGCCTAAATATGACAATAATAGATTCTTGTTTTTTTTTCTCTTTTGGTGCCACTGGCACAGGTGATATCTGGAAAGAACCAGGAGCTGGTAGACTCAATGAGCACAATTCACAAAGGTAAACTTAGGACAGAAGTCTAAGTTTAGACCAAAAGTCTAACTTTACTACGAGTAAAGTTAGACTTTTGGTCTAAGTTTAGATCAAAAATCTAAACTTAGACCAAAAGCCTAACTTTACTATGACTAAAGTTAGACTTTTGGTCTAAGTTTAAACTTTTGGTCTAAACTTAGACCAAAAGTTTAAAGTTAGACCAAAAGTCTAACTTTACTATGAGTAAAGTTGGACTTTAGGTTTAAATTTAGACTTTTGATCTAAGTTTACTTTGTGAATCGGGCTCTATGTGCGTCTGTGCCAGAATCACTATATGTGGTGGTGTCTGCATCCTAGTCTTGTGTCATTTGGAGGTTTCTGATGTGGGTGATGCTGGCACACTCCAAGGGGCGGGCTGCTTTATTTAATGCTGTAATCTTCTTCTTCCTCAAGACCACCTTCTTCTTCTATCATTGATCTGCTTTCCCTCTCTCTCATCACCTCCAGCGGCTCTCTTTTAGGATGCTCCTCCCACCGTATTCTTTGGTATTTTTTCAGATGGAACATTTGACCTCCTGTACCATAGAGTGAATGTGGCTTACCTCAACAAATACTGGCAGGGCAAATTAAGCATATTGCAATGTTATCCTCCAGCCTTCAAATCGTAAAGAAATCTCAAACTGGGGAGAAAAACCTGTTAGTGTGCCACTGCCAATGCCTGAAGAACTTAAGGTAAGTGGTGGCTATGTAATTTGCCTCTCTGCACGACGTTCCATGAATGTGTTAGTGGTGGATATAGGTTTCCACAGGGTTTTACAGATATGAAAGCCAGCAGTGGTGGTGGACCCACTTCCCTATAAGCAGGTTGAAAAGGAGGGGTAATTTCAGTGTCCTCTGAGTCACCCTCCATAGTGACAATCACTGGCTTGTTGCCATCTCTGTCACTTTCCTTAATTCTAAGGCTTTCAGGAACTTTGCTTATCCCTTGTCTATCAAAGTGGTCTCGGTCTCAACCAGGTTCCACTCCATGTTCAAATCAACAGAAGAGGGGATTGAAAAAGATAATGGAGTCCCCTTTGTTTTTCTTGCTTTAGATCGTGATGCCTATAGTTGAAAACCAACATCTCACTCAGCAGGAGGCTCAACCTCATATTCGGCTCCTTCTTCAGGAATAAGTGTTGCAGGCTGTGGCTCCTGCTGACAACTTTCATGTGACAACTGAGTGTTTTGCGGCTGAGACAATCCAGTTCAGACTCACTGCTCGTGGCCATGACTGCAGTGCCAGCTTCGCAAAGAGACAGAGGCTCCAGCTTAGCATTAGGCTATGGTGATGCTGCTGATGTGGGAGTGCTGCTCTTAGCCTTTTGCAGCCCAAAGGTGGGTGCAGCACATACATCACATTTCCTGAAATAGGTGGAGGGTGGCATGGCAATGGTGCAATCTCCTTTTCTGTCAAACTCCTCACTGGCCATTTTCTGGGCAGGAATACTCTTCTTTTGGGGTTATCTTCAAGTTCTTTCTCAGCTCTGGAAGTTTCCACTTAGCTATACAAGCAGAAGCAGAGGAGGATTCAGGGGGTGTCACTGCCGGCCTTCTTCCTGAGAGTACTGTGTGTGATGTCTCTTGAGCAAATAAAAGCAATCACACAAGAAGCAATTTCAGTGAAACATGCCATTTGCATTTTGAATCTACAGAGAATATAATTTAGTGTGGTCAACACAAACAATAAACAATAGTGTATCCATTCAAAACATGAAAAAATATAATATTTCAATAACATACAGATTGACAAGTTTACTCTAAGTCCTATGAGATGCTGGTGGCAGACAGAAGGAAAAACAGAATAATTCCTAAACATATTATTGCTGCTGTGCACCTATAGCAAATGAGACACCTATGGCAAGCTAGGAAAAATAGACTAATCCTTAAAAATTATTGATGGTGTGTGTTTATAAGATATTTATGACAGACAGGGGATGAAGGAGAAAATGGAATAACTCTTACAAAAATGTTGAGTGTGTGTGCCGATGGCCTATGAGACCCCTATGCTAGGTATGAGTACAGGGAAAAATCAAGTAATTGAAAAAAATAATTGCTGGTGTCTCCCAAGAGACTATGAGAAATCCTATGGAAGGCAAGGAGATGCAGGGAAAAACAGACAAAACACTTAAGCTGTACTAGAATCATCCTCAAGCATATTAATATCATATCGGGAAAAAAGAAATAAATTAACAAAAACTAAAACGGCATAGGCCTCTTCTATCATTGACCCTGGATAATGGCTTTGAAAAGTGGATGAAAAGGATTTACAGTTACACATTGGCTACACAAAATGTCTCATTTTAAGAACAACAAGCATGAAGGCATGGACAACAAGGAACCCATGCAGGCCTGTGGCAAAAGCAAAGCACACTGGCTACACAAATATCTGCCCTGCCACATGGCCACCAAGGGTGAAAGCATGGACAAAAAAAAAAAAAAAAAAGAATGTAGGTCTATGGCAAAAGCACACAGGCTACATGAAATGTCAGCCTGTCATATGTTCACAACAGCAAGCAAGAAGGCATGGACAACAAAGACAATGTGGAGACCTATGGCAAAGGTGTAATGGGTAGTCTAAATGTCCACTTTGCCATGTGGCTTTGAGAACAAAGTAGGACCAGAAAAAAACACAAAATGGTGGCCTATGGCAAACACACAGACACTTGCCACACAAAATGGCCCCTTGGTCAGCAAAGAAAGGAGGCATGGTCAACAAATAGGAAACCAATACCTTTAATTCAGCAATGCCAAAAAACAAACATTTAGTCAACTTTAAAAATTCTCGAGCCACAAACATTCCATGGCATCAAATATTACTCCACCAAAATAAACTTTAACACTTTGCAGAAAAACTTAAAATGCAAGAAACACATTTTTTGTATGCACCCAATGCCTAGCATGGCTGGCCTGTGCCATGGGCTGGCGAGGCCCCAGACTGTAAAATTTACAAAATAGTGCAAAATTAAAAAACAACATACAGAAAAATGGAGCAAAGGTACTTTAAAACCAGGACCCCAGCCTTCTCAAAACTGTTCAATTTTTTTGCACGTAGAAAAAATCTAAAAATATCAGCTAAGCATGAAGGCAGGCAGGACGTAACAAAGCTTAGATCCTGTCCCGCCAAATCCTACCTAATCCTGCCTCAAAGTCCTATGGAAGTGGGCTTTGAGAAACAATATCCTGGGTGTGTTCCCAGCCCATAATACAGGACAAAGAAAATCCTGATTTTCCTGGGTCAGGAGAAAGAATAAGAGTTGCAGCCTGTCCCTGTTGGAACCTAGAGGAGGGGCACGGTTTGCAGCTGATTGCCACTGCGGCCTATCAAGCGAGGGGTTGACCCGCGCTGTGACTCACCTGGTGAATCTTGAGGCCTGGAGTGCAGTGGGAGGGCTACTCACTCCCGCCCACCCCTGCCAGTGATTGGGCGCCATGGTAGGCTGAATGCACGGATATTGGTGGGCCGGTCCTACGGGTGATGTGGAACTGATGGGAGGCATCCAGGTTCATCTTGCGACTTGCAGTCCGTACACCTGAGGTCCGCTTACTCCACTGGGCTTCATCTGCTTTGCTCTAACTCCTGTGGCTCCTCCCATGGGTGGACAGGCCAGGAGCTCCCCAGCCAGATCAGTGGTGACTGGAAATGAGGTGAGCATGCCAATGGGTTTAATGGCTGTGCCCTTCTGTGACAGTTATGAGTGGGCATGCTGCTTGGGGGAGGCCCCACTTGTAAAGAGGACAGTAGATAGGTGAAGAAGGGCACTGACTCTACTGCAGTGCAGGGGGACCCAAGCAAGAAACGTGCAGTTCCCCAACTCAGTGTGAGTCATAGGGCATGCACACCTGCAGTACTAGTGCAGAATGGGGGCAAGACACTGGGTAAAGCCTCTCATTGGTGAAGTGATTCCTGCCGCTGGCCCAAAGGACTATGGAGGGTAGTTCCATCAGGACATCGCTATGAGTGGGCTGGGAGCTGAATGACACTACCTCTTTCCTTTCCTCTTACCCACTTCGCTGTTCTGATCTGACATTATGAATCCTCCTCCTCCATCTGACCTCCGCTGACCTTCCTCCGACCTCTCTTCTCCGAACTTTCATTCTGTCTTTCGCCCCCACTTTGGCTAGCCTGGGACAGGGCTGGGTGGGAAGGGTCTGGGTGTCAGGAACCTCTCCCAGTTGGATGGGTTATGGGTGGAAGTGTAGGTTTGGGCATTTCATGAGGTGTATGTATGTAGGCTTATGTTGGTCCTATATGGATCCGTGGGTAGGGGGTTGTTGTTAGTTGGGGTTTTGTTTGTTGTATTCTGTTTTTGGTGTATTGGAAGATAACGGACGGCTTAAAATGGGGTGTGGATTGTCCTCCTTTACAGGACTGCATGTGACATAGTTACTGATTTTTTACATGGAATGTAAGGAGCATGGTTAATTATGCAAAACGTTACAGAGTGTTATCTTTTTTTAAAATACCACAAGGTCCAAATAGCTTGTCTATAAGAAACATATCCCAATGATATGGAGGCTTGTTAACTCACTAAGAAATGGAAGGGACATATCTACCATGCTCCCTTCTCTACATATGATAGAGGGGTACTTATTTGGGTGACTCCTAGGGAAACCTTCTCACTGATTAATTAAGAGGCGGATGTCGAGGGCTGCTATGTGCCAGGGACTGCTGTATGGGTAGGAGATCTCTGTTGTCAACATTTATGCGCCTAACACAGACTTTTGTGAGTTCTTCTACAGGGTGAAAGAGCTGCTTCATCATGATCTCGACGTGCTACTTTGGATGGGGAGTTTTAATTGTGTGCTCAGTGGAGAGTTGGATAGGCTGCCAGACTGCCTGGGCACCAAACCTAGAATGACTGTTGCATTGAGCACGGTGATGCACAATCTGGGTTTAGAAGATATTTGGAGGTAACAGTGCCCACAGGGTTGAGTGTACACGTGTTGTTCCCTCATGCACAATACCTACAGCAGACTGTACTGAGTACTCATAGCTTGGATTCAGATGAATGAGGGTGTGTCTGTATCCCACCTGGTTAGGTTCCTCTTGGATCATACACCTGTTAGCTGTGAGCTGAGGTGGGGGCAGTGAGGAGAAGACACCATCACTGGATGTTATCAGAAGATATTCCTACTGATGCAGAGGGCAGAGAGACTCTGTAACAAAAATTGTCAGAGTTCATGGAACATGACTGGGGGAGCACAACCAACAGAGGCACTGACTGGGAGGCAATGAAGGCAGTTATGCAGTGCTAATGTATGGGATTAATATGTGGGGTGAGAAGACAACTGGGGAGGGAGCTTGGTGACAGGGTGGCTGACTTGGTGGAAGTACAGACTGGTTATTTGACCTTGGAGGTGCCACAGAGAGAGAGGCGAGGTTGTGTCAATGTAGCCACGCATAGCAGAAATCTGGGACAGGTTGGATTAGCTATACATCGAAGCACCACAGACAACACTTCCATAGGGAAGGTGATAAACGTGGTAGGCTACTGGCCTGGAAATTGCAAAGGAGGATGGCTGTGGTTCCTGTTGTCCACTTGAGGGCCCACAATGGTATGTTATGGGTTACACAAGAGGCAGAAGTAAACACTTTTAAACCACACATTGAGAGTGTAAAAGAGACACAGAGATTACAACAGTGGGGTATCAGTCCTTCCTGAGGGGACTCGTTCCCCCTGGGGTGACAGAGGAGGTGGGCCTAGAATTGGAAATCAACTATACCCTAGAGGAATTGCAGGCAGCCCTCTGGCTACTTCCCAGACACAAGGCTCCTGGAGGGAATGGGTTCCTGCTGGTGTTTTATCAGACTTACTCAGCTGCACTCATGTTGGGACCTGTGGAAGAGTTCCTTGAAGCCCAAGACAATGAAATTTTACCCCAACCATGAAGGAAGGAGCGATATGCCTGATACCTAAGCCTGATGGAGATGTGACAGACCCGTCTACCTATCCACGACAGACAAAAGGCAATCATCTTGCACAAGATTTTCACATCCATGTTAAACATAGTGAGCGGTGGATAGGCAGCCGGGTCTGTAATCTGGCCCTTAGTGTCATTCTTAAATAAATCTATTGGAGGCAATACAAGGGACATCACAGGCATGGGAGCCTTGGGACAAGGTCCTGGGCGACCCACTTAAGGACAAGGACTGGGAAAGGGTGTGGGCTTTGACCTGCAAGATTTTCAGGAATACGCTTCCTAAGTTGGTACATTTAAACTTCCTGCATCTCACATATATAACCCGTGACCACTCATCCTTCTGTCCTTGATGTAACATGGAAAGGGAGATTGTTTGCATTTGGCCTAGGGTTGCCCATTAGTGTATGACTTTTGGACTTTGTCACTAAGCTCACGCATACTACAATACTGCCAGGAACCTTAACACAGCAGTTTTATCTGCTGAGTATAGACCCGAAGAGAGAAAAATGTCCCACAGATTCATGCAATTGGCATTGGTCTTTGCTAAAAGGTGGGTTCTTATAACTTGGATGGGTCAGAGGACACCACTGTTGATTCACTGAGTAAGGAAGATGTCACTGAGTGGTCGATAGCTCAGGAGATTCATATGAAGACCAGTAGTACTGTTGGGAAGTTACAGAAAGACATTGACATGTGGCGGGGGCTATGTGATCATTTTCTAGCTCCTGAAATCATATCAAGTGAAGATGAGGCGGACACAGATGGTTGATAATATACAGCACTGTACTTTTACATCATTAAGGGGGTTATTCTAACTTTGGAGGAGGTGTTAATCCGTCCCAAAAGTGACGGAAAAGTGACGGATTTACCACCAGCCGTATTACGAGTCCATTATATCCTATGGAACTCGTAATACAGCTGGTGGTATATCCGTCACTTTACCGTCACTTTTGGGACGGATTAACACTCCTCCAAAGTTAGAATAACCACCTTAGTCTTTGTGGAACTACCCCTATTATTCTAATTTCAAGTAATGTGATATTTGAATTGTTAATGATTCTTTCCAGTGTTGAGAACTACGCAATGTGATGTGTCCTGTACTACCTGATTCATACCATTGTGGATTCCTACTCGCTGACTACTTTTGTACACCTACATTTTTAAGTGTCATTCAATAAAAAAAGTCTAAAGATGTGAATGCAAAATGAGTTCCTACTGCAACTGCAGGCCACGCAAAATAAAATGTAGAAATTTACAAAAAAATAAAAAAGGTAAAGAAATATGGGTGCATACCCTCCATTAAACAACTTACTTATCTGAAAGTTCTTTAACTTACTTGACTTCTCACAAAAAAAACCTTATTATTTAATGATATATGCAGCAGGGATTGCAGACAAAGAAGAGAGTGATCCTTTCCCCTCAAACTCTAAATGAAATGTGACCAAGGGATGGAAGAAGCTTTGGAAGGATTCTTTTGGGCAGGAAAAGGAAGTTTGAGACTCTGTGCCACTTTCTTCCTGTTGAAAAAAAATGTAAATAACAAAATGCCTTTTACACTAAAAAAAAATACCTGACCCTTTGGTTGAGATAGAATACATACTCAACAAATTACTTAATCTTGATTTTGCACTTCTTGAATACAAGATCTACATGAGAAGCAGCCCTCTGACTGTGACAGCTTGCTTTAGAAAATTGCATCAGAAGGAATAAAAAAAATTCTAGCATTTGCGCTAAGAATTTTTCAATTCTATTAAGGACACGGAGGCGAGGATTATGCTTCTCTTTCCATGCTTTATTATTAAACAGCAGCCAATGAACATTATGGAAAGTAAAAAACTACATGACCCAATACTAGTCATGACACGTGATCAACCATAGAGAAGGAAGCCTATAAAGTGTTGAATCACACCAAGCCACTCCTCTTTCTTTGTCCAAAATTCAAAATTCAAAATCAAAATCAAACACCAAAATTTGCAACAGAAAAAAACAAAGGGGGTCATTCTGACCCTGGCGGCCGGTGGCCGCCAGGGCCACCGACCACGGGAGCACCGCCAACAGGCTGGCGGTGCTCCCACGAGCATTCTGACCGCGGCGGTTCAGCCGCAGTCAGAAGCGGAAAGTCGGCGGTCTCCCGCCGACTTCCCGCTGCTCGGGGGAATCCTCCATGGCGGCGGAGCGCGCTCCGCCGCCATGGGGATTCTGACACCCCCTACCGCCATCCTGTTCCTGGCGGGTCTCCCGCCAGGAACAGGATGGCGGTAGGGGGTGCCGCGGGGCCCCTGGGGGCCCCTGCAGTACCCATGCCAATGGCATGGGCACTGCAGGGGCCCCTGTAAGAGGGCCCCACTGTGTATTTCAGTGTCTGCAATGCAGACACTGAAATACGCAAAGGGTGCAAACTGCACCCGTCGCACCCCTGCAACTACGCCGGCTCAATTCTGAGCCGGCGTCCTCGTTGCAGGGGCATTTCCTCTGGGCCGGCGGGCGCTCTTTTGGAGAGCGCCCGCCGGCCCAGAGGAAATGTTTGAATGGCCGCCGCGGTCTTTTGACCGCGGTGCGGTCATTTGGCCGCGGTACCTTGGCGGACGGCCTCCGCCGTCCGCCAAGGTTAAAATCACCCCCAAAGTCTTAATCCCAAAACTTGTAAACGGAATCTCGAAAGCAGACGAACTGGCATCCCCCTTGACTGGAAGAAGAACGAAATTGCGATAGATCGCATTACTTCTCATCATTTCCTAGAAAAAATGAAAAAATCCAGGCCATAAAAACTGAATAACATAAGAAATACTTATATTACTAAACAATAGGGTGGGATAGCACTGACGTACAGTAAATTGCACATAATATCAACAAATACCATGATATTCCAACATCATATATATACAGTGCGGTGGGATAATCCTCGCCTCCGTGTCCTTAATAGAACTGAAAAATTCTTAGCGCGAATGCTAGAATTTTTTTTATTCCATGTCAGGACCGGGGGCTCAGATTATGCTTGTTCAAAGCTGATTCACAACTACAGATGCTATATCAACAATAGGTTTACAATAAAAGGTTGTAAATGTAGAAGGCGAAGACCAACCTGCTGCCTTTAAAATGTCCTCCAGACGAGAACCTAAAACCAAAGACTTTGATGCTATAGCTCCTCTGGCAGAATGCGCTCCAAACTTAGAAACATCGACACCTGCTTCACCCAGCAACCAACGCATCCATCTAGCGAGCGTGGCTGAGGAAACAGGGTGATATGGTTTAACTAAAGACATGAGTAATTGACCCCCCATATCAGAACTAAATTCTTCTGTACTTACCTCGTAAGCTTAAGAAATTGTACCACACAAAGCTTGGGGTTGTCCACAAAACAAGGGTAAGTCACTGACTTCAAATTGCACTTAGTCCTACGCAAAATGGCGAAAGAGACTCCTTCAGGAGAAAACACTCTCCCCGCTAAATCTAGAGCTCTAACATCTGACACTCTCTTACATGATATTAAACACAATAACATGGTGAGTTTAGCAGATAACTGTTTCCTAGACAAAAATATATTAGCAGGCCAGGATTCTAAAAATCTAAGAACAACATTAACATCCCAAAGGGATGAATAACGGGGGCGAGGAGGATTAGCTAACCTGATACCCCTCATTAATTTACATACAATAGGAGACTCACCGATGGGTTTACCTTCTACTGGTAAATGTCCTGCTGAAATAGCGGACCTATAATTATTGATAGAACGATAAGCCAAATCTGACGCTGCTAGGGAGGAAAGGAAATTCAGGACCAGACAGCTACCTGCTGAAGAAGGAGCTGCACTCCTAGAACTACACCAATCACTCCATTGCTTCCATGCCGAAGCGTACCTCTTGTGAGTACTGGAGGACCAGGAACCTGCAATGAAGTCGGAAGACTCCTGCGAAAGTCCTGGGATGACCCATCTTTGCCTGAAAGACGCCATGCCATCAGGGATAGCTTGCCTGCCAGAATCAATGGATGTAACAAGCCCTGAGGGTCCTGGAGGAGATTCTCCCGGAAAGGAAGAAGGATCGGATGGTCGCAACTCAGTTCCATTGCTATCGGGAACCAAGCTTGCGATCTCCAAAGGGGTGTCACTAGAACTAACTCCGCTTGCTGACGCCTGATTTGGGCCTAAACCCTGGGAATCATCAGGAAGGGAGGAAATGCATAAATCAGCTCCTGAGACCAGTCCTGAAGGAACGCATCCGTCTTTGATGCCTCTGGATCTGGCCTCCAACTGAAAAAACGTTTCATCTGCCGATTGAGACGAGATGCAAACAGATCTATCGAAAAAGGACCCCACTTCGCAGACAGAGTTCGGAAAACTCTGGGATGTAACCTCCAATCGCTGAAGTCTCTCAGGTAACGAGAGTTCCAATCGGCCACCAATTCGCTGGCCCCAGGGAGGTACTCCGCCACCACAGAAATCCTGTGCTGAAGACAAAAGTGCCAGAATTCCTTGGCTATTTCCGCCAGGATGCGGGAACGAGTTCCCCCCAACTTGTTGACATATCTCACTGCCGAGATATTGTCCATTCGAAGAAGAATGCAACAATTCGCTTTGATGGGCGAAAGACTCTTGATTGCAAAAGAGCCTGCTAGGAGTTCCAAGCAATTTATGTGGAGACTCAACTCCAAGCTGGACCAAGTGCCTCCTGTGGACACTGAGCCGCACCGGGCTCCCCAGCCCCAACGACTGGCGTCGGACTCTAACACTACATCTGGGAGAGAGTTGAATATGGCTCTGCCCTTCCAGGCTTCCATATGATCGAGCCACCAATGCATCTCCGCACGGGACTCCTCCGACAAGGGAACTTGGTCTGCATAACTGAGTCCCTTCTGAAGATGAGAAATCTTCAAACGTTGAAGGGCTCGGTAATGCAAAGGACCCGGGAAAATCGCCTGAATCGAAGAAGATAGCAGGCCCACCATGCGAGCAATCGCTCTCAAGGAAACAGTCTGTCTGGATAATAGAGACTTCAATTCTCTCTTGATTGACCGGATCTTCCCAGAAGGAAGAATCAGGAGAGACCGTAATGAGTCTATCTGGAACCCCAGAAAGTCTATCTGATGGGAGGGGACCAGAACGGATTTTTGGGCATTGATTATGAAACCCAGACTCTGAAGAAGAGACACCGACCAATTGAGGTGGTCTAACAGGAGGTCTCGATCTTGAGCCATGATCAAGATGTTGTCTAGGTATACAATCAGCCTGACCCCTTGGGAGCGAAGGAATTCTACTACTGGATGCATAACCTTCGTGAAACACCAAGGGGCGGAGGACAGGCCAAAGGGAAGGACCTTGTACTTGTAATAATCGGTCTCCCAACAGAACTGAAGGAACCTCCGATGTGGGGGAAAAATAGGGATGGTCAAGTAAGCATCTTTTAGATCTAAGCAAACTAACCAGTCTCCCTCTTAGAGAACATCTCTTAGTAAATGGATACCCTCCATTTTGAAATGACGATATAGCAAAAAAACGTTGAAGTCTTTTAAATTTAGAACTAGGCGCGAGCTGCCCCCTTTCTTGTCTCCAAGAAACACTGGACTGACAAAACCTGAAGGGTGAAGAAGAGCTCTGATCACGGCACCCTTTTTGATCAGGGCTGCAATTTCTGCGGAAATAAGACTGTGCTCTTGATGGGAAAAATATCCCTGTCTGGGAAGGCATGTTTGATAAGGGGTCTCGTAAAATTCTAGCTTGAACCCCTGTACGGTCTTCAAGACCCAAGCATCCGAAGAGATTAGATGCCAATTCTCCAAAAACTTCTGAGTTCTGCCCCCCAAAATTACTTCTGAACTCAAGACCAATCTCACCTGTGGCTCCCGACTCCTGGGAGAAAGATTGTTGTCCTTTGGCTCTTCCTCTGCGGAATCTGCCTCGACCATACCTAGGTCTTGACGGGTAGAAGGTAGACGAGGAGGAGTCGTAACCTTGATAACCCCCTCTTCCTTGCTGGAAGGATCCATGATGGGGGCCTTGCTGATTGAAACGGCCGAAGGCACGCCCTCTGTAGCGTCCGGCCCCTCGAAAAAGTGGACGCAGCACTCTCCGGATGGATCCTTGAGCCTTGTCCAGACTGGCGTAGGTGGATACGAACTTAGCAAGTTCTTTCATGAAGGCTGAACCAAATAGTAAACCCTGGGCCACGGGGCCCGATTGCAATGCAGCGAGAACCGCCAGTTTCATCAAAACCGATCTGCGTCGTTAAGATGAAATAGCGCAATTAGCATTGCCAAAGAAACATAGAGCTCTCTGAGCCCAGCCTACCAGAATATCCGGGTTAATAGGGTCACCCGATTCCTTGGCTTGGAAGGCCAATTCCAGAATCTTAGTTAGAGGTCCGGAAATGTCTAAAAGTTTATCTTGACATCCGCGCCAAGTGCGATCGATACCCTTCTTAGGATCCTTAGCCGATTTCTTGAGGAACGTAACAAGGGTAGGATCTAACTCTGGAGTCTCTGTAACCTTGGAGGGAAAATCAGGTCTGGGACACTAGATCGGATATCCTTATCAAATCCGTGTCTGATATGTGCTTCAACATAGTCTGCCACCTCAGGAGGTGGTAACCACAGAGAGGATCTGGGATGCACAATGTCTTCAGGCTCGAAAGTCAACACCTTAGGGGTAGAGACCTACTTGTGGTGGGCTTTCTTCTTGCGTTTACGAGGAGGCGCGTCCTCCTGCTCGGAAGAGTGGTCAGATGAAGAAGAAGAAGCTGGATCATCCACAGCTTTCTTTTGCAATCCCGCATTGTAATCATGTTCCCTAGCCATATTTCTTAAAAGGAATTGGAAATCCGCAGCATGCGGATTAGGAGGCTGTTTTGCCGATTGCGGGCCTGCTGCAAAGGAAGGATCTTCCAAGGAAGGTGTGCCCACTGGTGCTGTCCAAGCTTGTTGATCAACCAAGCCCAAGAGGTGATGCTTGATGGGCTGAATGGCCTGAACCAAGGCCTGATGAACTGAATGACGCACCCCTGCGTCTAGAGCATACACCAAATCCTGGTCAAAAGAGCCAGCAGTATCATCAATATAGTACAAGTCCTCGGCTTGGTCATCATAGCCAGCCATACTGAAAACAGCAAAAAGGTAGCTCACGAGGAGCAGTCTCACCAATAAAATAATAAATCAGGGCAGAAATCAAACGTCAACTTTTTAGATGTGGAGGGAGCTGCCCTGAAAGGTTTAAATGCCCTTGAACCAGGCCCAGCCTGAATAAAAATAGTTTCAACCCCAGTGTCCAAGCACTGGGGCGTAGTGGGAGCTGAGCCGGAGGAGATATAAATCAGAGGGGCTTAAAGCGCTGTAGCACTTAATATACCTGAGGCAGAGCCTCTAATAATAATATCCTCTTGACGAGGAGTCTAATAGCGCAAATGCGCTGATTGCCTCTGAGGCAGAGCCTCAATAATGCCCTCAATGAGAACAAAGAGTAATTAAATAAATAAATAAACGTTCTAAAAGCGCTCCGATATGAGCGCTGAGAGGCCAGTACCCCGGGAAGATAAGTAAACTAATTTGTTCAGCGCTCGGACGAGCGTGAACAATTTCTCTAAGAAGCGCTCCGAGCGTGTGATGGAATTTAGGAGCCCCGGAGGAGGAAGATGACAGGGGAAGCCTAGAGAGCGCTCCGGCACGAGCGCTGACGGCCGTCACCAGGGGAGAAGGTAAATATAATAAACGCTCCGTCGAGCGTGAAATACATTTCTAAATAAACGCTCCGTTGAGCGTGAAATACATTTCTAAATAAACGCTCTGGGCGAGCGTTAACAGGCGGAGCCTCGGGAAAGACAACAAAGGGAAATTAAGCTGCCTGGCAAGGAACGAACGGAGTAAACGTACGCGCGTCTGCTGCTCTACACGCGGCGAGGACGGCGAGTACAGAGGATAAGAAGCGACGTGGGCCCCATAAAAACGCACTCACGCAGAGCGCGGGTCGTAAAATAAAGCATTTTTTAAATAGAAGAAATATCTCTCGGCATGAAAGGACTGCGCAAAAGAGCGCGAGTCCTGCTCCCTTTGGTCCCACTCCACGTAACAAAAGCCCTCCAATGGGCGCTTATAAGGAGGGGAAAAGCCCGCTCCCAACACGTTATAAATCACAATAGTAAGAAAAAATCACACTTATCTGGCTGCGAAGCAGCAAAGAAAGAGAGAGTGGCTTGGTGTGATTCAACACTTTATAGGCTTCCTTCTCTATGGTTGATCACGTGTCATGACTAGTATTGGGTCATGTAGATTTTTACTTTCCATGATGTTCATTGGCTGCTGTTTAATAATAAAGCATGGAAAGAGAAGCATAATCTGAGCCTCCGGTCCTGACATAGAATCCTAGCAACCGTAAGTCCCGCTAGAGGAATGCCAAATCTCAATCGTTGTTTGAGCCTCATGTTGTTCCTGTTGTGTTGCTTGAATGGGAAAAAATTCCACCATGTGGCAATTGTATCAGTGGAATTTGGCTGGAACTCTGTATTAAAACAGTAATGTGGAGTCACCAAATTCCTACAATTGCTGGAGCAGGATGAAAAATTACACAATGGCATGAAAATTCCCACAAATACTGTATTGTTCCTTAGTGTCACCACTGAAATTATCAGTGATGCTATTTGTGGTTTCACCTGTGCTGTGTTCGTTTTCATGTAACAAATTTATAATTGTTAAAGGGTATCTTTATGCTGTAAAAAATATATTATTTCGTGATTTGTGTAAACCAGCATTATTTTCCATTAGCTTCTTTTTTTATTAAATGTTATTGGAAAGTTGTACTATCCTTCGGTACTCTGCAAAGTTGTGACTGAGTGAAGTAGACAACCCCAACAAGAATATTTCTTAATCTGTGTTCCTTCAGTCAGTTAAGGGGTGGCTTTACCTCATCTGCCTTGAGCTACTAAATCCATGGTCCGCTGGGTATGGACTTTACCATAACCAGATCAATCCTCCCTCAGGATATAGCCTTCAGGCATATCCTGTACCTGTTTGCACTACTGCCAGACCCTGCTTATGACATTATATTACAAGCCCATTGAAAATGTTGGTAACTGGGAAACAAGTGCACCTTTTTGGTGGTGGTGGTGGTGACACATGTAACTGTTCTATCCCAACTCTAGTAACCAGGTCCTTGGGGTTTCCCTTTGAGGACATCTGGTCACCAGGCAGCCTCCAGGAGAATGGGGAGGAACAGACTATCAAATGAGGGGAAGACCAGATGAACCAAGACTGACCAGAAGGGATATGTATGATTCTAAGCTCTGGACATATATTGATGTTCCCAGGCAGAAATTGCCTGTCACGTAACTGTGATTCAATAAGACGAAGCCCTCAATAGTTCACCAGTGGGTCCTCTGCTTCTTGATTGCTACACAGACCTTATATGTCAGTTACTGCACCGGTGTCATAATATTTCAGAACACCATTGATATCTAAAATGACATTTGTGAAACAGTTTACAGTTGCTTCTTTTACCCATCAATTTTCTGAGGTTGAGAAATACAGACTTTAGCCCCTGTGGGGCATATTTATGAGCCCATAGCGCCACAAGAGCGTCACTTTTCATGGCGCTCTGGTGGTGCAGTGCTCTGCACCGTATTTACAAGGTGGTGTTAAGCCACTTTTTGTGACTTAACGCCACCTTGTAAATATGGCCCCTTCACACACAGCGCTTTACTTGGAAGGGGCATGCAATGGGTGTTGCTGTGGGCTTGCCACTTTTTAGTTAATCTGGCCCTATATGTCTATTGAAGGGGTATTGCATCTGTACAACTACAGCTATGCAGCTATGTGTCGCTAATGAATGGAACTTCTGCAGTCCTTATTTTCTATTAAACGTAAAATATAAGAAATTAATATTGCCTCATTGATCACTTCACTGCAACTGCAGATCTCACTTTATTAATGAAATGATCCAAAGAGGGTAGTTCTTTTGGAGTTCACTATTGAAGAGGGAGCTGCCCATCATTTACATTTTTCTCACTGTATTCTGTTTTAGGAGGATACAAATATCTCTCTCGGCGGTCGAAACCTAAGAGTCGGTGCTTTGACTAAACCTAAAGAATTCATACAAAAACACAAGGATTAAACGTTCACATTAAACAAAGCAATTTAGTACACAAAAATGTCCTGTGTTGCTGGGTTATGGAGAAAAAAACGATTTCAACTGCCAGATTCGCTTGGGTAATGTGGAGCTTGGCAAATATTAAAAACTTTCTAGTTTAGAGGTGCTATTTTTGTTGTTTATTTCGCTCGGCCCTGTCTTAAAAATATACACTGACTATCAAGGATTTGTTGTTATGACTCTCAGGCAGGGAAACCATACATCTAATCTTTACAAGAATATATTGAAAGATAATTTTACTATGTAAGTAACAGTGTTATTTATTGATTGCCTTTCTAGAACAAACTTATTTTCTTTGGTGCTGTCCCATGTATCTCCAATCATGAAAATCTGAACAGTATAAACAGAGGCCCAGATTTATGGAAAGTAACGCTGCACCTAGTGCAGAGCTACTTTTCTTGCCCCCCTTATCGCCTCCCTAACTCCACCATTTGTGCACCATTATTAAAATACGGTGCACCATGGCGGTAATCAGGGGGACTAGCGGCATAATTTTTTATGCAAGTCCGGCACTTTCGAGGACTAGTGTCAGAATGCACCCAGAGGCCCAACACAATCGGAGCCTTTTTTTAATGCCTGCACTTATCAGGCATTAAAAAATGTGTATAAAAATGGTGCAAAATAATCTCATAGTTTCCTTTGTGCCATTTGTATGGCACCCCCTAGCGTCGGAATGCCCCCTTGCATACATTATGCCTGGTGCAGGCATAATGTGGCGCAAGGGGTTACAAAGTGACGCAATGCCATAATGTAAACATGGCGCAGCGTTTTTGCCCTTCCAACACCACATTTGCGTAAATAAATGACATTAATATGGGGTTGGTATGGTTGTAGGCCACCATAAATCTGGGCCAAACCGTTTAAAACGAGGACACTTTCCAAGCCGACCATACAAAGAGAAACTTTTGAACTACAGTTTGTACATATCTTCCTTTGAGAATTTCACAGTGCACAAGAAAGAGTTTTGAAGGAGGTGAATATTTTATAAAATTACTAATTTACTCAATCATTTTTTTGTCTTTTTTTATTGCTAGACGGAAGAAGACGCACATGGTATAAAGTAAGCATTTGTTAAATAATACTGCTCTCTAACATGTTGAATCACTTCCTTTTTGTCAGAAAGCTATTTTAAAATGTCTGTAATACTTAGAAAGTAGCGCGTGTGAAGTCATGATCATCAAAACAACTGGATACTTTTGTATAGACCTGGCAATATGTCCTTAATTTGATATAGGGAGTTGCCAACGTCAACACCACTTTTTTTAAAGCTTTCAACAATGAATCTGGACATGCCATAACCACATATTAATTTTAAAACCTCCCTGGTATTTCATTAAATACAATGAGCAATGGATCTTTGCCATAGGTTGGCTAATACAGTAATTATCTAGCCAAACATACATTTAAAAATGAAGATAAATAAAGGAGTAGAGCCAGAACTTCCCCTGCTAGTTTTTTTATTAATTCCTTTTGTGTGATTAGGAGACCTGTGTGAGTCAGTTGAAGGAGGCATAGCAACACCTAAAATTCTCTAACTAGTGTACCCAATTATTGTGAAAATCACAATTTCCAAAATACACCTAAAAAAGTATTGTGGATTATTTTGGGTGCAAATAGTTTTGCAGATGAACGACTGTAAACGGAATGTAGTGGTATATCCCTATATACATCACAATTACAAATGCCTTCTGAATTTCTTTCCTTTAGCAAACGAGCTGTTACAATTACACACTATGTGATAAACTTTGCACAAACCTTATGGAGAGCAAAAGCCCAAGAGAATAATGGAGCATGAGGATTTTGGTGCAGAAAGCATCAAAATCTGTAGTGACTGTTCAAAATATTAAGGCCTTGGTTTTTACTTTCTGATGCAAAACTGTGCTAATGCCATTTCGTGTCAAAAAATATAGTGTCGGCTTGCGCCATTCCAGAATTCCAGCCCGGTGCCATAATAATGGAATGGCGCAATCCGGCGCAAAGGGTGGGCTAGTGAAAATAAAATTGACATTAGTTGGGTGGGGGTGGCGGTATGGAAGAAGGGGGGTTTGCACAAAAATATTACATTAGGATGGTTAAATTCAATAAAAAATACTCTAACCTGCTTAGTGTCATTTCTTGACGCAAAACCTACTGTACCACTTGACTCCTTTCTTATAAAAGACAGGAGTCATGCCCACTACCCCAAGGCCAGCACAGGGGACAAGGGTCCCCTGAGCAAGGCCATTGCACCTAGTGCCAATGTAGGGGGGTCCATTTCAGAGCCCCCAATGGTATTTAAAAAAATAACACAAAATACTTACCTCTACTTACCTATACTTACCTGGGATGGGTCCCCAATCCTCCGCTGTCCCGGGGTGGGTGGGGGTGTCCCTGGGGCCTGGGGAGGCAACCTAGGGACTTATTCCTTGGTGTTCCACCATGGAAATTGGCCCACAGGCCCCCTAATGCCTGCCTTGACCCAGGCGTTAAATAATGGCACTAAGCATGCTTAGCGTCATTATTTAGGCATGCAAAAATGGTGCACGGGAGAATAAATAAGGTGCTAGGGCCTTAGAGTCATGTTTTGTGTGGGAATGCCTACCATGCATCTCATTGACGCAAGGTAGGTTCACACATCTAAAAAATGACTTTAACTCCAATATTTTGGCACTAGACATGTCTAGTGCCAAAATATAAATATGGAGTTAAATTTGCGTCAAAACAATTGACAGTAATTCAGCACAAACAGAGTATAAATATGCCCTCAAGTTTTTTACATCGTGATACAAGTACATTGTCACAAGAATATTGGATTGGAGGAAATATCGTGGACCATACCCTCACAGGTGTGACTATTGCTTTTAGGTATGTTTTTAATTTTGTTGTCAAATATACTGTTGTTAAAAATATCATTATTAACAATATTTGTTATCACTGTTAGGTTTTAATTATGCTGATTTTATTTGTTTTATGGAATATCACGTGTTATATTTTTCACAACTATTTTAGCAGTATTATTAATATGTTATTTTTTTCAAATTTAAGATATTGAGTGTTGGGATGCTGCTTTTATAGGGGAAAATGGTGAGGAGAATTTTAAAATTATCATATTGCTTTGTTAATTTTATCAAATGTTAATTGAGAGCAAATATTCTTTTGAAATGTAATTTTTCATTTAATATTAATCTTCTTTATATATGATAATAATAATGTAGAGTTTCCCAATACACTATTTTAATAAGTTCTTGCATTTTTAACAATTCATGTGTCCAACACCTTCCGTAGTGTGGTTTAGGTAAGGGTGCAAATGGTAAATATGTCATATTCTGAGTTTAACGCATTCCCCCAGTTTGCTAATTTTGGATTAAAATAGTAATTATGACTCTTTTGATGTGCAACACCTTCCCTAATGTGGTTTAATTTGAAATAGGAATGATAAATATGACCCTTTCTGTGTTCAACACCTTTCCCCTATGCTTCTTATCTTATTTTGGAGTGGGAATAATAATTATGACTCTAATGGTGTGCAACAGCTTCCATACTGTGGTTTAGTTTGCAGTAGAAGTAGTAAATATGCCCTTACTGTGTCCAACACTTTGCCCCAGATTGTTTTTCTTTCATGCATTTATGACGAAAGTATAACCCATATATATATATATATTTTTATTTTTTTATTTTTTTATTTTTTTAACTGAAAAAACCCATAAAAATTCACCAGAGTAACCTCAAGTAACTATAGCTCATGCCCCTCATACACAGTTTTTTCAGTGAAAATTTTACTGCAAATATTACATTGATATTATCAATGATGTTATGAAAGATGTCATCATTGCTGTAATTTGTGGGGTAATTAGCAGTGCATGGCGAGGGTGCGAGTTATAGTTACCTTAGGGCCCAAGTTATAGTTTCTTGAGGTAACTCTAACTGTAACTGGTAAATTTCTATGGTTTTTTACATTTAGAATGTGAACCTAACTATAATGTCCCTGTAACCTTTGTTTTTTCAGTGAATTTCTATGTTTTTTTTAACATATAGTAATTTTCATTGCAATATGTTAATCCAACTACTGCCATGCAGGCCATCCACCCTGCGCAGCAGCAGTTGGCCAACTTCGTATAAGCACCAACCTTGCACCATGCATGGCCTTCGCCCATGCACAGCAGGGGTTGCCCACAAGACTGGCCTGCAGCCAGTCCCTGGCGCCAACCCCTAACCACCCAACCCTACTATGCACCATATGCAGCAAGAGTTGGTTGCAGCCTATCTCTCTGGGTGTGAGAATAGGTGTAAGTGGGTGTATCTGGGGGTGAAAGTGGCTGTGAGAGTCTCGGTCTGGGTATGAGAGTGCGGGCATCAGTGTATTAGTGAGTGTGTCAGTGTTTGCGCAGGTCTGTGAGTGGCTTCATGCGGCTGCAAGTGGGTCTGTGGGTCTTAGTTTGTCTGTGTGTGGGTGCATGAGTGTCTGAGTGGGTCTGTGAGTGGGTACGTAAGGTTGAGTGAGTGGGAGAAAGAAATTAAAAGAGAGAGAGAGAAAGAGAGTGAGAGGGAGATATAACTTTTTTTAGGATTTGATGGATTATGTAGTTTTAATGAGATACTTCTGCACAAATTGTGCCGAAAAAGGTATCTGTCAATGAAAAACAGTAGGATTACTGTTCAGTGTGAATCTTAAAAATATGAAATTGAAAAAAAGGAGGGATATAACCAGGGACACACCTGGACTTCAACCCTCAATGCTCATTGTGAAGATCTGTGACCTTTACACAAGCTATTCTTTATTTTCTGAATATGTTTTTTTTTGCCCTTTGTGGGCTATCTGAGACCGCAGGAGGAGCCTTAAGGCCACCCCTATGGTCCCTGACCATTTTTTAATTTATTTTATTATATGTTCTTTAGGGGCTATCTGGGACAGCAGGGGGGAGCCTCAAGGCCTCTCCCGTGGTCCCATTGCTCCAGTAAGCAGGCAGCTGCTTTTAACGGCAGCTCCCTGTTCGATGGTGCAATGCTTTTATCTTTGTTCCCTGCACACAAAAATGTGTGCAGGGATCATTGATGATAAATCTGCTTTCTGACATCAGGACCTGTTTGACAGGTCCTGCTTTCAGAAACCAGAGTGTTTGATGTGACTTTGCTGCTGCTGTCAAAGCAGCAGCCAAGCCAAATCAAACAGCTTTGTCCCAGGGATAGGCACCCCAGGACATAGCAGGAGCTGGCCCTGGAGGGATGTGGTCCACAGGGCAATCAGTGGCTCCTTGAGGGGATCACACAGCCCACCTCCAAAGTGATAGCCATGGCGGGTGGTCCCCAGGGCTACAGGGGTTCAAAACAGACCACCTTCACTTTTTAAAATCTTTGTCCCAGGGAAGTGGTTGTCCCCGGGCAGCATGTGTGTGGGGGGGGGGGGGCATTGCGGCCCCCGCACACAATAAAAAGATATCCCCGGGGAGGTCGTGGTACCCAGGGCTGGTCCCCCCGCAGTAATTATAAATAAAGGCCCATGGAGTTGGCAGGCTGTTGGGCTGCGGGGGTGGGGTGGCCCCCAACAAGCCAATGGCTTGAATCCCAGGGGAGGTGGTGGGGCCCAGGACTACCGGGGAGGACAACAGGCCTCCCCCACACAATTAAAGCATTTTGCCCCAGGAAGGCTATGGTCCCCAGGGGCGAGGAGAGCCACGGGCCCCCCTGCATATATGACAAAAATCACCCCAGGGAGACGGTGGTCCTCAGGACTGTGAGAGGAGCAGGCACAATTATGAATGCCCCATGGTACTGGCCAACCCGGGGGCTTATTAAAAAACAAGCGTGGAAGGCCCGCACTTAGTTTTTTTTTTTGCCACAAATTCACTAATATCATCATTTTGTGGTAAAAATTTGACGAAAAATGCTTTTTTGCTCTGAGGGGTCCCTCTTGGACCCCACCACCAGACCTAACGGGTCAGAGTGTCCCTCCCCTAGCCCCATGTCTTTTTTTGTTTTATATTTTTAGTGGGACTTGGCTCAAGCTGAGTCCCAAGATGTCTGCCAACACTTCCTGATTAAAGTGTTGCCAGCCAATAAGAGCTGTGCATTTCCCTGCACAAGCTCATCTTTTTTCTTGAATACTTGAGATGTACAAATTTGGATTTCCTTAAGTTTCTCAAAAACTACTGAACTGATTTACACCAAATAAGCAAAAGAACCTGCGTACTGAAACCTAGCTTTCTGCCAACTTTGGTGTAATTCCAACCAGCAGTTTGGGCAGTAATTGTGTCTAAAGGTCCTATGGGAATTAACATAGAAAATGCTACTTTTTTTACCGCCCCCTTTGTCTCGGCCCGCGCTTGACCCATCACCCAAAAACTTTCAGTGTGCAATAAGAATCACTGCAACACTTTTTTTTTAGAAAATTGTGTGATGATTCATCAAACAATGCCAACGATATAGGCAAGTCAAAAAAAAGTTCTTTCCATAGAAACATGATCCTAACTATAACTTCCTAGTGGTGACCACCACTAGGTTATAAGTGTGTGTCTGTATATAAATTTATTACATTAGCAGATCCTACACATAAATGCACCATGTGATTATTCAAGTGCTAAACATCAAAAAAGGACATACATTCAATGCCAATTGTATACCTTCGACAGTGGCCATTTTGTAACATTTTGACCTTCAATAAGGACAAATGATAAACATCTTTATTTTAGCTACAAATGTAAATTGCTGCTCCATTCTTTATTTTCTCAAATATTAAAAAGACCCATTCATCATCAAAATATTGTCAGTATTATACATAACTCAAGTCAAGCTTTATTTGATTTCATGTGTTAAATATTAAAAGCCATAATCCACAAAAGTACAAATATAAATTAATTGTGTATCAGAAAATATACATCAATGCAAAAAAGATTAAAAACATAGTACAGGTTTAAGAAATCATCAGTAAATTCTTGCAGGAATCCTCTGATTCTCCATTTCGACTTCTCACTGAAGAAACTATGGCGGTCATTCCAACCTCGGCGGTAAAAGGCACTTACCGCCGCGCAGAAGACCGCCATAACACCGCCGCGGCCGCGGTAAACCGCCACGGTCATTCTGACCCACAACAGACATCCCCAAAAGTCCGCCACACCAAAGGCCAGCGAGAAACTGGCGATGACCAAACCTCCACCGTCACGCCAACAGAAATACACCCATGCCATTACGACCCACGAATCCACGTGGCGGTCTTTTAACCGCGGAATTCCATTGGCGGTACACACCGCTGCGCTCAAAATACACACACATCTCCAAAACACAACCACAGAGGACAATTTGAAATAAACACACCTGATACACATACAAACAACACTCCCACACACCCAATACAATATAAAACACACACCCACATCACCTACAAACCCCCACTACTAGAGATTCGTGAACATGCACAGAGAAAAGAGATCCGAGCACACAGACGCGCAATTCACTGTCACCCAGCAATATTACCACGCACTTCAAACTACACACCAATACACATCACCACACTTAGCACCACACAATCCACCCCACACATCACCCACACCACCCCATGGCACCGCAAAGACACCCCAGGTTTTCTGACGCTGAACTCAGGGTCATGGTGGAGGAAATTGTACGGGTAGAGCCACAACTATTCGGGACACAGGTGCAGCACACCACCATTGCCAGGAAGATGGAGCTATGGAGCAGAATAGTGGACAGGGTCAACGCTGTGGGACAGCACCCAAGAAATCGGGATGACATCAGGAAGCGGTGGAACGACCTACGGGGGAAGGTGCGTTCCATGGTATCCAGGCACAACATCGCGGTGCAGCGGACTGGCGGCGGACCCCCACCTCCTCCCCCAGAATTGACAACATGGGAGGAGCAGGTCTTGCCGATCCTGCATCCTGAGGGCCTTGCAGGAGTAGGCGGAGGAATGGACTCTGGTAAGTCAAATCTTAACTACTTCATCCCCCCACCCCACCTGCATGACAACTCAAACCCCCACCCTCACCCTCACCCCCATCACAGACAATCCTTGCAAATGTCTCACCATCACAACCCACCCATCCCAACACCAAGCCCGGCATGCGACCACAAAGCATGGACACCCATCACCGAAGCATGCCCACTGCACATAACCATCCCCCCCAAACCACCGTCACAAAAGCCCCCACACAGGAATGCAAGCACAGGGGTACACGGGCACCCACCCATTGCACGCTATGGCACACACAGAAGCGATAACCATACTTTTATACCCCTGCAGGACCCGAACGCCACGTCACCGCGCAGGAGGGTCCACAAATGTCCACTCCACCCCCAGAAGAGGCCCACAGTGATGACAGCAGCTCTGTCTCCCTTGATCTAGATGACCAGCCCGGCCCATCGTGGACCTCGGGACAGTCGGTTCCCCTCAGACAGCCATAGGCCACAGCAGTCCTTCCCCCCTCTGGGAACACCAGCACAGCACCCACCCAGCGGGCCCATATCTCTGTCCTCAGGACACGTCAATCAGCGGTGTGTCCACCACTACAGGGCACCCAGGTTAACCCACCACCCCAACAACAACGGGGACCTGGGGGCAGTGGTAGTGGGCACACGGTCCAGGGGACAGAGGCCCAGGGAAACAGGGGAACTGGGAGGGCTGCTATGCGACAGGGGGGGGACAGGCCCAGGGAACCCACTCTCCACGAGGCCCTTTCCTCCATCATGGGAGCCTACCACCACTCCCAGGAGATGATGGCCACGGTCCTGGGCAGGTTTCAGGAGATCCAGCTTCTGCAGGAGCAACAATATATGGGGTTCAGGGAGGAACTAAGAAACATCAGTTCCGCCATGGGCACCATCGTAGTGGCTCTGAATCAGGTAGTCACCACATTGCGGGACACTGTGGCACCACAAAGGGCCCCTGTCACTAGCATGGACCAAGAAATGCCTGCCACCTCCGCCGGCGCTAGTGGACAGGAGGCCCCGACACAAGACCAACAGGCCACCAGAACCCCACCCCCTGCAGAAGGAGAACCACCCCGCAAGCGGTCCCTGAGATCCAGGAAGAAGACAGAGTAAGATGCCAAGACCCCCGCCAGCAAAGGATACCTCCCTGATTGTCATCCCACTGTCCCACATTGTCACCCTGTCCACCCTTAAACTGCCCCTGCTCCACTTTGACAATGCACCTGTGATACTGATAGTCTGGACTCTGCCATGGACAATCCTCCACCATCACCCCTCACCGATTTGCAACCACCCACCAATTTAGGGCACTCTAATAAACACACTTATTGCACAAAACAATCTGGAGTCTGGCTGTGATTTTATACAGATGTCACGCAGTGGGGCCCACATCTCTGAAATCGGAAGGGAAAGTCACAACTCAGTTACCATACACCGGGGGGAAAGGTCAGACAGTAGAGAGGTAGTACTCTTTAAGTAAATGTAATATGCCGGTGTCGATCCTTACCTGTGTGTCATTGGAAATACTGCTGTATTACTGTGTTCCGGTTCTCTATGTCGTCCTCTTCGCCTTCCTCCTCTTCACTCTCCACAGGCTCCACAGCTGCTACAACACCACCATCTGGACCATCCTCCTGCAGAAAAGGCACCTGGCGTCGCAAAGCCAGGTTGTGAAGCATACAGCAGGCCACGATGATCTGGCACGCCTTCTTTGGTGAGTACATTAGGGATCCACCTGTCATATGGAGGCACCTAAACCTGGCCTTCAGGAGGCCGAAGGTCCGCTCGATCACCCTCCTAGTACGCCCATGGGCCTCATTATACCGTTCCTCTGCCCTTGTCCTGGGATTCCTCACTGGGGTCAGTAGCCATGACAGGTTGGGGTAACCAGAGTCACCAATTAGCCACACACGGTGCCTCTGGAGTTGACCCATCACGTAAGGGATGCTGCTATTCCGCATGATGTACGCGTCATGCACTGAGCCAGGGAACTTGGCATTAACATGGGAGATGTACTGGTCAGCCAAACAGACCATCTGGACATTCATGGAATGATAACTCTTCCTGTTCCTGTACACCTGTTCACTCCTGCTGGGGGGGACCAAAGCAACATGTGTCCCATCAATGGCACCAATGATGTTGGGAATATGTCCAAGGGCATAGAAATCACCCTTCACTGTAGCCAAATCCCCCACCTCAGGGAAGACGATGTAACACTGCATGTGTTTCAGCAGGGCAGACAACACTCTGGAGAACACCTTGGAAAACATGGGCTGGGACATCCCTGATGATATGGCCACTGTTGTTTGAAAAGACCCACTTGCTAGGAAATGGAGTACTGACAGAACCTGCACTAGAGGGGGGATCCCTGTGGGTTGGCGGATTGGTGACATCAGGTCTGGCTCTAGCTGGGCACACAATTCCTGTATAGTGGCTCGGTCAAGCCTGTATGTCAGTATGACATGTCTTTCCTCCATTGTCGACAGGTCCACCAGCGGTCTGTACACGGGAAGATTCCTCCATCTCCTCGCATGTCCCAGCACACGGTGCCTATGAAGGACAACAGCGAGCACAGAGTCAATCAACCCACAGGTACGTTCCCACAGCTTGCACATAACACGATTCCCAATGCATTGTATTACTTGTATGAGTGTCGATGCAAGGCCTAGGTATGTGTGACGCAGTAGAAATTAAGCCATGTGGGCCCTTGAAATGGCGGCTGCCTGACCTGTGAAGTGCGACAATGGGATGTGAGGTAAATGCGCTGGCGTGGCACACCGTGGCGGTAGGCGGTCGAAGACCGCGGCGCTAAGCAGCATTGGTTAACATTGAACCCTATGGGTCTCAGGAGCCAATGACGATGTGCGCCGGCGGTCGCGGTACTCACCGCAGCGGTATGCACCGCCACGGGCGTGACTGCCATTTTCTATCTGCTTAATCACTTGATACCTGATCTTCGACAGGAAAGGACCTACACTGCAAGTACTGCTGTGACCTCGGTCTGGAAGAGACAATGGCTCATGCGACTGGGGAAAGGGCCCCTGCCTTCACTGCTCAAGAATTGGAGAAACTCGTGGAGGGGGTCCTCCCCCAGTATGCGCTACTCTACGGTCCTCCAGACCAACAGGTAAGTACTCTGGGAAAATGCTTTGTGGCCAATGCCTGTGTTGAGTCGGGTGGATGAAAGATGGTGGGGAGGGTAGAGAATGAGGCATGCATCAGACGACGGATGACAGGATGTGCCACATGGCAAGGGTAGGGATGGTGGGCCACTCACATTGAGGGTGCAGAAGGTGATGACTATTTTTCTCCCCCTGTACATTTCACATAGGTCAGCGCCCACCACGAGATAGACATTTGGCGTGCCATCGCCAAGAACGTCCGGGCCCTGGGGGTCCACCAGAGACGGGGCACCCACTGCCGGAAGAGATGGGAGGGCATCCGACGCTGGAGCAGGAAGACGGCGGAGGCTCAGTTGGGGATGGCCTCCCAACGTGGGAGGGGTGCCAGTCATACTTTGACCCCCCTGATGTCCAGGATCCTGGCGGTAGCCTACCCCGATTTGGATGGGCGCGTGAGTGGAGGTGTCTGGGTGGGGGAGGAGGGCTGTGGGTATCCCTAGACCAGGGCGATTTCTGTAGGCTAGGCCCCTCCGTAAGGCATGGCCCTGTACCCCCGCCCCCCACCTCTGTAGGGTGCCAAGTACAGCTATTCATGGCCCTGTGTCATCTATGTTTGCAGTTGTCGTCCATAGGCTTGTAGGCCATGTCCCACGGATTGAGTAGTGGACCCCAAGTGCGCGGCGTAGTGCAGGGTGCTTCTGTGTCTGTCCTCTCCGCCAACGGTGTTGCCAATGCATGCACTCAACATGTCTTTATTTCTCCCCCCCCTTTTTGTGGTCTTCCTGTTCATGTG
Source organism: Pleurodeles waltl (assembly GCF_031143425.1). NCBI lineage: Eukaryota > Metazoa > Chordata > Amphibia > Caudata > Salamandridae > Pleurodeles > Pleurodeles waltl. Next base: position 190,093,760 of record NC_090449.1, read on the forward strand.
TGCAATAGCATCATCAGGCGGAGGAGAAGTGGCATCGGAGCACGAGGGAGCTGCATCCCACATGGCCCTGGAGGGCCATGCAACAGAGTCCGAATACACCAGTGGGACGGAGGGCGAGGGGAGCTCCACAGCGGGGACCCGTGCAGACATTAGTGACAGCGACTCGCCCTCTGAAGGGAGCTCCCTTGTGGTGGCGGCAACATCCCTGCCCCCCGCAACAACAGGTACAGCCGCCACCCGGCGCACCAGCATCGCCCTCCCAGCAGCCCCTCAGCGTTTTGCCCCGTGCCCGCTCACCCAGGAAGGTGGGCATCTCCTTCGCCCCAGGCACCTCAGGCCCTGCCCCTGTCACCCCTGCTGCCCTCAGTGAGGAGGTCATTGACCTCCTGAGGACGCTCATTGTTGGGCAGTCTACCCTTTTGAATGCCATCCAGGGTGTAGAAAGGGAGGTGCACCAGAGTAATGCATACCTGGAGGGCATTCATTCTGGTCAGGCTGCCCATCAGCGATCGTTCAACACTCTGGACTCAGCACTGATGGCAGCAATTGTCCCTGTCTCTAGCCTCCTCCCTCCAACTTCCTCCACCCATACCCTATCACCTGTACCTCTGCCTATCCCAGACACACCATCAGACCAGCGTGCACACACCTCAACACCCAAGGGAAGCTCATCCAGACATAAGCACCACACATCACACAAGCATTCACACAAGCAACATCCACATACAGACATACCAACACCCACTGCCTCCACTGTGTCCCCCTCCTCCTCGTCTCCCTCCTCCCTCCCTGTCACATCTCCACTCACACCTGCATGCACAACATCTTCAGCCACTACGTGCATCACCAGCACACCCACCAGAACACCCCGCACACGTGTACTCACCACCCCCACTACCATTTACCCGTCCCCTGTGTCCTCTCCCACTGTGTCTGTGACCCCCTCTTCCAAGCTACACAAACGCAGGCAGCCACCCACCCAACAGCCATCCACCTCACGACAGCATCCAGCCCAAGCACCTGCACCCAAAGACACCAGACTGAATACTCCTACAACCACAACCTCTTCCTCCACTCCCATACCCACTACACCTACCCGTCCCTCTATTCCTAAATTGCTTTTCCTTTCCAAACTTGACCTCTTTCCAACAACTCCCCCACCCCGTCCATCTCATAGGACTCCAGTCAGCACCTCAGCCACCACAAAACCGGGCCCTGTAAAGACAGTTTGCCATGGACTGTGGAGTCCCCCACCCTCAAGGGCAGCCAGTTCAGTAAGGAGCCAAGGCACGGCCAGCCCACCCCCGGTAAAGCATCCGAAGATTGCCAGTGGCCGGCGCGAGAGGCCGAAGACACCAGGGACCAAAATTCCTACCATGGCTTCGGCAGGAAGTGTGGTGCCACCTGGCACACCCCCAAAGGTGGGAAAGGGCCACAGGCGAACAGGGAAGGGTGGGAAGGGCAGCACGCCCGACAAGTCCGCCAGCAGGCCAGCTGGCCAGGAGGGCCCTGCCAGCCCCATCCCAGGTGGGCAGGAGGACACCCACAGGCCCGGTACTGCAGCCCAGGAGGGCCCCGCAGGCCACACGACAGATGGGCAGGAAGGCACCGCCAGCCACAGGTCAGGTGGCGAATGACCTCCATGCCATGGCCGGATCCGCTGACCTGGACACTCATCCGATGCACCGCTGAACAGGGCCCTTCATCTCAAGCACCGCTGCGGTGGGCACCGCCATCTCAAGCACCGCTGAACTGGGCCCTTCATCTCAAGCACCGCTGAACTGGGCCCTTCATCTCAAGCACCGCTGAACTGGGCAATGCCGTCTCAAGCACCGCTGAACTGGGCCCTTCAGCTCAAGCACCGCTGCACTGGGCACCGCCGTCTCAAGCACCGCTGAACTGGGCACCGCCATCTCAAGCACCGCTGAACAGGGCACCGCCGTCTCAAGCACCGCTGAACTGGGCCCTTCATCTCAAGCACCGCTGAACTGGGCCCTTCATCTCAAGCACCGCTGAACTGGGCCCTTCATCTCGAGCACCGCTGGCCCATTGGCAGAAGGGGCAGGCCCGCATCTGTGTTGGGCAGGGCTGCATGAAGCACTCTGGGCACCAGTATCCCTCCAGAACCAGTGGAGACTGTTATCCACTTGAGAGACTGTGGCTTTGCACTCCCCAGGATGGCAGAGTGGGCAACCCACCCACTGTAGAGACTTGAGAGACTGTGGCTTTGCACTCCCCAGGATTGCACAGTGGGCAACCCACCCACTGTAGAGACTTGAGAGACTGTGGCTTTGCACTCCCCAGGATGGAACAGTGGGCATGGAGGCCCCTCGTGGATCTGGCGTCGTGGACTCATCTGGCTGAGGTGCCCCCCCTTCCCTTCCCCCTGAGGTGCCTGTAGTTTTCCTATCTGATGCCCCTGCAGTGTTCTCTCCGTTGGAGTCAGGTATCCTGTGTGGGCTTTGCCCATGTGATTTGGGCCCAGTGGTCTACTAACAATGACTACTACAAATATCGGACTTGACAATTTATGTATATAAAAGTTTTAGATGTGTGATATATTTTTAAGCCAGTAATACAATATATTCGACTTTTTATGATCATTTCCTTTTGTCTTTGCATTCTTCTGGGGGGTTTGGGGGGGTAACTGTGATGTGTTGCTATGCATTGATGTGTGTGTTGTAGTGGGTGAGGGTGGGGGTGGGTGTGTGGCGTATGTGTGTCCCCGTAATTTTTTGCCTCCCCTGTGTCGGAGGTGCAGTACTCACCGTAGTCTTCTGCGCCGGCGTTCATGCTCCTGGTAGAGGAGCAGGAAGACAATCGCTGGGAGGATGTGTAGTTCGGGTTCCATGCTGTCCAGATTCCTCGTGGGGTGTATGGAGGTGAGCGATTTCCTTTTGAATGGCTGTTTCTGCCGTGTTTTTATCGGCGGGGCTACCGCCCCGGAAATGGTGGCGGATTGGTGGGTTGTGATAGGGTGGGCGGTACATTGACTCCCGCCTGTCTGTTGGCGGTGACCGCCGCGCTGTTTGTTTTTCCCGCCGTGGCGGGCGGTGTGTTGAAGTGGCGGTCTCTGTTGGCGGTTTCCATTTTTTTTACCGCCAGCCTGTTGGCGGTTTTCCCGCAGCTTTAACACCGAACCGGGTTGGAATGACCCCCTATATCTGGACCCTCCAGGACCTCCACAAGGTGCAAAAAAGAAGACGCCTTCTGCAACACTGTTTCCCAGCAGCGCATCCTCTGAAGACAAGCCCGCCTTCAGCCTGCATCAGAAGAGCGAAGGAGTCTCCCTTGGGGTGAAAAAATCACTCCCCTGCTTCTGCAGGCACCAACAGGAATGATGACTGGCTGCGTGGATCCCCTCTCCTTCTGAGCTGCGAGGATCCTCCATCATGCGTAGTGGACTAAAGGGGTCCAGATGGTCCTCTCTTCCAACTGTACAACTTTGGTGGAGGTAAGAGCTTGCCTCCCCACGCAAGACAGTACCCCCATCCACTGCATGCTTTGCAGCTGCCAAGGCCTGTTGGCATCCTTCCTCCAAGTCCTTTGTGTGTCTTGTAGCACCGACCACCAGCACTCTAGCTTGCGACACACAGCTTACTGAGTGGTTCTGTAGCTGCGTGGGAGCCTTTGTCGTAGTACTGCGTGGGTCACTTTTCCAACTTCTTTGCCCCAGTGCTGTGGGACTCCTGTGTGCACTGTCTGTCTTCTGTGGGCTTTCTGAGTTGCTGAGGGCCCCCTCGGACTCCCCCTCCTGGTTAGAGTCCACTTGGTCCTTCCTGGTCCCAGGCAGTGCCATTTCCCGCTAAATGCGAGCTTTGTGTGTGCCAAGGCTTGTTGGCAGACTCCGACGATGCAAATCAGACTGCAATCCTCCATCCAGAGTGGGACATTACTTGCATCCTCCAGGAACCCAACTTCATCTTCTTGGGTGCAATACTGACTGTTCTTCACTGGTGGATCTCCTTTTGCAACTTTATCCGGGTAAGTAGGGGCTCCTGCTCTTTCTGGACTCTTCTGTGCTTCTTGGAATTGGTCCCCTTCTTCCACAGGTCTTCTTGTCCAGGAATCCACTGTTGGTGTCTTGCAGTCTCTTCTGGTGTTTGCATGATTCTTCTTCTTGTTCTTGTGTGTGTTCTGGGAAAGTTACTGTGATGTACTCGTGCTTTCCTGGTCACTGCGGTGGGTTCTAGTACTTACCTTTGGGGTTCTCTGGTACTCCCAGCTCCCCTCTACACACTACACTTGTCTAGGTGGGAGTCCGACTTTCACATTTCACTTTCTTAGTATATGGTTTGTGTTCCCCCTTGGCCCATTTCTAACTATTGGGATTTTCACAAATTGCACTGTTTTCTAACTGTTTTTATGCCTATTTCTGCATACTAGTGTATATCATTTGTGTATTACTTATCTCTTAAGGGTGTATAGTCTCTTTAGTATTTTTAGTATTTGTGTCACCAAAATAAAGTACCTTTATTTTTTGTAACACTGAGTATTTTCTTTAATGTGTGTGAGTACAGTGTGACTACAGTGGTATTGCATGAGCTTGCATGTCTCCTAGATAAGCCTTGGCTGCTCATCCACGGCTACCTCTAGAGAGCCTGGCTTCTAGACACTGCCTACATTTCACTAATAAGATGTGAGTACCATAGGTACCCTCTACAAACCAAGCCAGCCTCCTCCAACCCTCTGATCAAACATTGTGCCTAAATATGCAAAGGTTTTGTTAGACTCAATACTGGAGCATTCAATAAATGGATTACTGCATTTTACAGGTCCTTTGCCACACTTAATAACAAAAGTTTTCCCCTTGCTGATAGAAAACCCCAGATTACCCATAAACTTTGCAAAGGTGTTTATCATATGATGTAAACCAATGGGAGTGTGGGCCATTGGTACAGCATCATCCACACAGAAGAGGACCGGAATTCAGTGGCACCCGACAAAAAGTAGGTCAAAATAGTACTCAGTCAAAGCCTCCCCTAAATCAATAAAATATAAAGTAAAGAAAAAAGGTGCTAAAACACAACCTTCCCTGACAGTTTTCTCTATTCAGAACTTGCTCAAGCACTCTCCCTTAATCCCGTATCTAACACTAGCTGTAGTATCTGCATACAAATGCCTCCAAAAATCAACTAAGGGGGGGTACACTCCAATATCCATGTTTATACGTGTAATTCATCGTGAACCACACAATCAAAAGCAGATGAGAAATCTACAAAGGCCAAATAAAGGTTGCTATTTTTAATCTGCATGTATTTCCCTACAATTATGGCCAAGTTAAGACCCTGTTCAATCGTACCAATACCAGGTCAAAACCAATACTGAAGCTCAGGGAAGATCTAGTCAATAACACACATCCCACAACCTTCACCAATAAATCCAATAAAGATATTGGGTGATAACAAGCAAGATTAAGACGATCCCGCTTCTTATAAACTAGAACAATAAGTGATACACACCAGGTAGTTAAAAACCCAAAGTTGGCACGTGCTCCCAAAGCTAAAGTTACCAACGGTGCCCACAAGGGAATATTGGCATTGTAAAGATCTACTGTGATGGAATCTGGGCCTGGGGCCTTCCACTTTTACTAGATTCCAGTGCTAGTGTAATTGCCTCCACTGTAAATAGGATCTCACTTAAACTCAAAGGTGGTTTACGAGGGGAAGATTATCAGTAGCCAAATGGGGTGATATCCCTCCAGAGTTCTTATAAATGCCTGAAAAGTAATCAACCCATTTGGACTCCTTAGTGGCAATCCTTACCCTAGAGGAATCTTCTGCTTTCAGGAAAGGGCCACTTACCGCTCGCCAAAACGCCCTATAATCTCCTGTCAGGCTAGCTTCATAGAGAGACTCCCAAGCCTCATCTTGTAAATGTATTTTTCTCTGTACCAAAGCTTTCTTATATTCTCTTCTGAGGATCTGCCCCTCGCCTGCACCTGTGCACCTTTTGCAAGGCTTATTTTAACCTCTTATGAACCTGCGAGCATAGTGATTCAAACCAGGATGATTTTTAGTATGCGCAAGAAAGCCACTTTTAACTCCTTCCGTGATTTAAATAAAAGCCCCAATAATGTCCTCCTGGACAGCTGTCTTGTCTAGAAAAGTAGTAATTGCATCTCCTTTGGTAGCACCCAGATATTTAAAGAATTTAGCTGTGTCATTCTAGATCCACCGTAGTTTACAGCCCTTTATGCCAGTGGTTTCAATTGTCCATGATATGTGGTTTGCAACTCCATGGCAAAATATCTTTATCAAACCACACTACAAAGAAACTATGGGGGTAATGGTCACTTTTGGCAATCCCATGATTGATAAACTCCTGTATTATCCCAGAGCAACTCACTGGAAATAGCACACAATTTATGGCTGAATTGGCCCGCCCACCATTAAAAGTACTAGTGAATGGGACAGGTGAACAACAATATTCAATACCGAAGTCTAACTCATACAGAGATCATTATACACGGAGTGAGTAAAATGTGATAGTGCCCTGTCATAATCATTAAAAAGCCAACAGATTTTAGCCAATTAAGACTGACACAAATTAAAGTTAAAATCACCACCACACAAAGTTATCAAATCCACATTAGGGGGTATATTTAAGAGCCCCTAGTGCCCCCTTGCGCCACCATAGCATTATTTATTATGCTAATGTGGCCCAAAAAGGACAAAATCGCTGTGCCACATTTATAAAGTGTCTCAATGCATGCATTGCGCCACTTTGTAACCCTTTGTGCTACATCATGCCTGCGCCAGGCATTATGGGCCTGATTCTAACTTTGGAGGACGGTGTTAAACCGTCCCAAAAGTGGCGGATATACCACCTACCGTATTACGAGTTCCATAGGATATAATGGACTCGTAATACGGTAGGTGGTATATCCGCCACTTTTGGGACGGTTTAACACCGTCCTCCAAAGTTAGAATCAGGCCCTATGTATGCAAAGGGGCGTTCCCTCTTTAGGGGAGCTGAAAAACAGCAGAAAGAAATCTGTGAGATATTTTTGCATCATTGTTTTCATCTCTTTTAAAACCTGCTCAGAGAAGGCGTTAAAAGGAGGCACACCATTGCTTACAATGGTCCTCAATGGCTTTGACACTAATCTTGCAAAGCTTCGAACTAGCATCCAAAATGTTGATGCTAGTTCCCTAAATACCGCCATGCCGCACCATATCTTAGATATAATACACACATGGTGTGATTAGGGTGGCGCTAAGGGGCACAAGAAAAGTGCCGCTGCACTGCGTGCAGTGCCACCTTTCTTAAATCTGGCCCTAGGTCTCTAGAGCAATGATGTAAGTTCAAAATCCAATTGTTCATGTGTACTACATATGCATTGAGATCATTATAAAAGTTCACCACAGCTAGAAGAAGCTTGGCCGACACCTTGGCAGTAATAATCTGGAAGCACACATTAGATACTGCCAAATGAACCTCAGTGAGAAGATTACAAATAGCCACATAAGTGCAAAGGCTCCCTTTTGCTCTCCCGAAGGTGGATGGGGTAGCTGAGGTATGAAATGTTTTACAACAATTTAAATGCATAGGATGTACTTGCCAGGTCTCTGAAAGGCACAATAGTTGGAATCCTGCAAGAAACTCAAACCATTCAGCAATCTGTAATTTACTTTTTAAGCCAACTATATTTCAAAAAGCAATCTTTAACTTCCCAGGACCCTTACAATCATTAGGCGCATTCCAGCTCTCTGAAAATGAAGATGTTCCTTTTTTAGAAAATGGGTCCAATTGTAGGCTACATAATTGAAAATTTGCATGCAGGTTACATGCAGCCCCCGTAATGGAACTTAAGAATGGTGCTGTTAGACTCCAAGGAGCCTGAGACCAAATTAGAATACAGTAAATCAACATCATCAATGGAAGCCAAACAGATAAATCTATTCATTATGGGGACAGTAAACAAAGGACCCTGTGAAGAGCTAAAATTCAAAATATTCTTTGCCCCTCAGAACCCCTGCAACATAAAGGGTTGAGAAATGAAATCCAGGGGAAGTGCCATAATACAATTATTTAATACCGTTGGGGAATTTAACTGAGGTAGGACCATTTCAACTACTCGTGGGGATTTAAACAACAACATAAAACAGTCCCTCTCCATAGTTTTCCTCCCTTGTCTAACCCATTTAACTGTCCTGACCATCTTGAAATCTGAAAATAAAACATCAGTTAAACCAGTATGTTTCCCCACCCAATGCAGACTTATTTCTTAAGAGGCCCTAAGATTCTTGCCCACTCAAATGTAGAGTGGGAACGTTAGGAGATGATGCGATCTTACTTATGGGGCAGCCATTTGCTGAGGCAGGAGGGACTGTGAGACAGAAAAGCTATAACATCCCCTGTATTGTGCTGGTAACAGATCAGGGGGAATTTGTAATGGATCCTAAATTATTGCCCTCCAACTTATGTTATCTTCTGGGTGGGGTAAGGCAGATTCTCCTTCTAAAACTTCTATATCTCATGCAACAGACAGCTGAGTTGCGACTGTCCTCCCCTTAAAACATTCCAAACAGGCAGAAACTGATCGCTCAACCTGTTCTATTCTCATAATTAGTGCCCTCATTTCGGATCTTACAATAGAATCCAAATATTGTGTTGCCAAAATCACAGAGTTAATATCATCTGAAGAACCCTTGCTAAGGGATTTTGTGGGTACCTTTTTTTGTCTCGGCCTAACAGTGGTTATATAATATAATATGGTGGTCGGAACACCACAACCACGGCGGTCAGACAGCCATCGTGAGTGTGGTGGTCCGAGGAATGCAACACTCGTAATTAGGCCAGTGCCCAGCACTGTCACAATTTTCACTGTCTGCTTTGTAGACAGTGAAAATTGCGAGGGTGCTGGTGCACCCTGTGGGCTACAGCATTGCCACCGGCTCGATTAAGAGCAAGAGACAATGCTGTAGCCTGTTTCCCGCTCGGCTGGTGGGTGGAAGCTGAGGTTTCTGCCCACCAACCTAGTGGGAAACTCTTAATACCTCTGGCGGGATGGTCGCCACAAAGGAAACGATCACCCTGCCAGGTGTTTGGTAGATGGGCTTTCCCATCCGCCAAACTCTTAATTAGGCCCTTTGTATCCTATACATTTCCTAATGTGGTAAAGGATGGAACGGGAAATGTATACCCTTCTGTGTCCAACACCTTCCCATAGATGGTTTATTTGGAGTAGGAATTGTAGATATGACTCTTTTGGTGTTTAACAACTTTCCCAATGTGCTACAGTTTGGAGTGGGAATAGTTCATTTTTTCCCTGCTGTGTCCAATCTTCTCCTTTATGGTTTATTTTGGAATGGGATTAGTAATTATTACCCTTTTGGTGTCCAACACATTCCCAATTGTGGTTTAGTTTTGAGTGGGAAGAGTAAATATACCCCTTTCTGTGTCCAAGACCTTCTCCTAAATGGCTTCTTTGTAGATGGAAACAGTAATTAGGACCCTTTTGTTGTCTAATACCTTTCCGAATATGGTTTAGTTTGGAGAGGTATTAGTACACATGATGACTTCTGGGTTCAACACTTTCCCCTAGATGGTTAATTTTGGAGTGGGAATAGTAATTATAATCGCCTTTTGATCAACAAATTCCCAAATATGCTATAGTTTGGACTGGAAAAAGTAAATGTATCTCAACTGTGTACAACACCTTCTTCTTTATGGTTTATTTTGGAGTTGGAATAGAAAATATGACCTTTTGATTTAATGCATTTTTATTATTAACAAACTTTATTTTTTCTTTGACATCTTCACAATTATTAACAAAATATAATGTTATACTAATAGAGAAACCAACAATAACTTGTGTTACAAGTGTTTTCATTAAAATATTGCTGTAAATTAAATAGTAAAACCTAATATATGCTTTATTCACATAATTTTATATGTAACATTTATTCAATTTAAATATAGTTTGCATTTTGTCAACATATATTATGATTCTTTTTCACATCTATAACTTTATTCACTCTTAAGTTGGTTGTAGACACATTTATTTTCTAGACATGTTATTTTCATTAGGCAGTACTATTATTTATGTTAAATATGTTACATTTATTCTAGAATAGGCTAGAATAGGCTTTGTTACAATTTATACATTCAATTATCACTTTTAAATTTTGGAAACAGATGTATAATACATTTGTAATACAAGTTTTATATGAATTTATTTTCATTTTAAAAAGTATTTTTTCATTTTTATTAGTCACATTTTCTTCTGTGATTTTTTTTGTAACGTCTTTGTTCACTGTTTTTGGGAGAAGTTGGTCATGGTGGTCTGCTAACGCTCAACTTATAAAGCAATACTTAATTTACTCTATTTTTAAGTTAAGAGTTTGAAGGGTGGAAATATGTAAGTAAGCGTCTTAGTGATTGACTGTTTTGTTGTTTCGAGATTCTTGTGTTGTTTACTGGTAGATAGTAGTTTAGTATAATGTTGTAAAGCTTAAGTCTAGCTTGTGTTGTGTAACTTCTTATTGTAGGTAATGTGGAGCTTTTTATTTATTTGGTTATGTTATGTTGAGATGGTTTTATATTTGTGGGTGTGTGTATTTTGGGTGTGAGTATGTTTATTTTATTGCATACTTGTCAGTTGGAGAGTCACATATTTCCTATTTTTTGGATGTATTCTTTTTACAGAATTTATGTGGGTTCTATTTTGACCAATATTTTTAATGTTTCTATTTTATTTTTTTAGTTTCATGGCGTGGTTCTTACTCATGAGTCTTTCATGGTTCCTTTGGAATGCTGGATAGTTTCTATGTTTGGATATATTTTTTAGTTGAGGAAATTAAGGTGGCTAAATCCTAACCACTTTTTATTTATATATTATTTTATATTTGGGGTTTCCTAGTGCTATTTCTTATTGCTTTTTGTTGGGCTTTTTATTGTTGACTCAAAAGTTGATTTACTTGCATCAGCGAGCAAACTGTAAGTATCACTATTCTAATTCTTTTAGTGAAGGGTAATGCTATTTTAAAAGACTTATTTTACATATGGGAGATTTTGCTGATTTACGTTTATTGGTTTATGTGCTATGGTTTTCTATGATGAATTAGTGTTTTCATTGGTATTTTGGATTACAAGTTTTGTTATTTGTCAGCCCTGGTGTGTAACTTTTAATTTTATAGTTGTTGCTAGACCTGACATCCTTGGTCTGGTCATCCTCACAATGTACTGCCTTAAACACTCCTGTTTCTGAATCCGTTTTTTGGGCAATCGGACTCTGTGCACTTTCCCACTGCTAACCAGTGCAAAAGTGTTCTGCTCCCTCCTTAAACATGGTAAATGGATTGGTAACTTTAATCTACTTGTACATCCCTAGTAAATACTAAATGTACCCAGGGCCTGTAAATAAATGCTACTAGTGAGCCTACAGCACACACTGTACCACCTACAAAAGTAACGCTTTAAAAATATACCCCAGGCCTGTTAAAGCAGCCACTAGTACAGTTTCATACTGTCACTTTAATCAGACAAAATATCCCTTTTGCCATGTCTAAATCTTCCTTTTTAATATATGTATGTTACCCCTAAAGTAGGCCCTAAAGACCCATAGGTCTGGTAGCACATTCAGTGTGAACAGCTCCCCATGTTTCATATGGGCACTGCCATTTTGTTTTACTTGCCTTCTCTGCTGTTGTTCTATGTATGGTGCTGGGCCTATTTTAAATCTCTTTTAATCTGTGCCAGTCTTCCGCATTTCACTCATCCACTCCTCATTTACTTATTTGTATCAGTGTGTGTCTTTCTGTGTGTGTATTTTATGTTTTTTTTCTTTTCTTAACTTTTCATGATTTTTGCACTTTGTTTTCCCTTTCCTTGTGTTTCACTTCCGTCAATTCTTCCTTTCTGATTTCTGTTGCCCTTTTCTTTCACTCAGCCCCACGGCAGCAACAACAACAAGCAGTGTGAGGAGACACCAGTGTCACTTCTAGTCACACACTCTGTGGGCACCGGCACCACTAGTTAATTATCCCACAATATATGGCACTCATGACATCTTTGATAACATCATTGATAATAGCAATGTGATATTTGCAGTACAATGTCTGATGAAAACACTGTGCACGTCATGGGCAATGTCATCACAAATTCATGGGGAAAAAGTTAAAAAATATGTTTGCTTTGCTCCGGGGTGGGGGGTCCTACTGAAACCCCTCACCAGACTAAGAGGTCAGGGTGACTCTATCCTGCCCCCTTGTCTTTTTTTTAATCCTTTTTTGTGAAACTTGACTGAAGCTGAGTTCCAAAATGGCTGCCAACGCTTCCTGGTTTGAAGTGTTGGCAGCCAATCAGAGCTGTGTATTGCCTTGCACAAGCTTGTTACTATTTGTGAAGTTGTTGCTAGATATACAAATTTGGATTTCCTTTAATTTCTCCTAAACTACTGGACGGATTTACACCATATAACCAAAAAAGACAATGCACTTACTGAAAGCTAGCTTTATGCCTAATTTGGTGTAATTCTGTCCAGTGGTTCCACTGCCATGCAATGGCTAGCGGAGACGGGGTGCCGGGGGCCCCATAGGGGCCCCTGCACTGGCCATGCACTTGGCATGGTCAGTGTAGGAGCCCCCATGGGCAGCCCCATCACGCTTTTCCCTGTCTAAATTATAAGCAGTGAAAAGCGCGAAGGGTGCTGTCCCACTTGACGCACCACAACATTGCCACCGGCTCGATTTCGAGCCGGCGTCAATGTTGTGGGCAGTTTCCCACAGGGCCAGCGGGCAGAAATGCTGGCCCAATTATGAGTTTCCCACGGGGCCAGCGCGCGGAAAACCGAACTGGCGGTCTTCCGACCCAAAGAGTTTGTCGGGCGGCCTCTGCCACTCTCCAAACGCATAATGAGGCCCTTAGTCTAAACTATAACTACCTAGTGGCACGGTGGGTATGGAAAAAGGCAAATAATCAGAAAGACCGCCTGATTCCCTAGAGGAAGGTTTTGCTTGACTTCCTCTCAAGACTAAACAGCTTGGTATCTTTGAATACCACATGCTTATCTGTTTGCAGCCTTGAAGTGATACCAAATTTGCAATTTTTATTTGTCCTGAATTGTGAGTTCCAGGCACTTCATGTAATATGCCTAATGTTCTTTTTGAATGTTTCACCAGGTAAGCAATGTCTTTCTTCCCAACTCGCAGGTATGAAAACACAGTACTTTTACATATGAACAAAGCCTGACTAAAAAACTAAAAAGGAAATAAATCGGTGGACAATGGCAAATGTTTTCAAACATTGTTCTTGAGAAATAATATTTGTATCTTACATTTCATTCTGGTTAATTATCTACATGCAATGCACATTTAACTAGCTTGTTAATATAGAAAATAAAATCTCAGTAGTTTAGCAAATCTGTTTTTTCGACTTTGATAAATTGAACAACATTAACGTTAGAATTAAATCTCTCACAGAACATTAAACTTTTATTTTATGTTTTCCGAAGACAAGTTCAGTAATATTTTGGACCCTGCTGAGGTTATTTATGGACACTATATTGGCAGCAAATAGAAAGCTGAGTTTCTAAGTGTTAAAATTTTCAGTGAATAAAGCACTCTGTAATTGATCTATTTCCTTGCATGCCTAACTGTTTTGCTAGTTATCCAGGATAAAGAAATAGGTTCTCAGCGTGAAATTGCGCTACTTAATATACAGCATTCTATAAACATGCTATTTGAATTCAAATGGCATCTAGATTTGTCAATTCTCTATGCTTTCCCTTATTTTACCGAGGAAGGAATATCGCTGAAAAACAGTTCATGCTTTCACTGGTCATTTAAACTAAATGAATTCAGGACGATATGCAGTGAAATATACAGGAGAAGCGCACAAAAAACGAAATATTTGTAACTGCACACTGTTTTCCTAAAAACAAGAAAAACATGTATTTAATAGGGCTAAAGCCAACAGCACAAACAATGGATTTTGTATTGCATCTTTATATGCAGGAGATGTGAATGTTATTATGAACATTATTTTTCGGAAGCTAATGAATAAAAAGAGTACTGTTATCACAACTGCGCAAACATGCGATGAGACAGCCTAATTCTCAGGAATGCTAGTTCAATTAATGTGATAAATTCACTTGCCTTTGGTTTCTCTGCTAAATCATATTTTCCTTTAACATCTACGGCAAATCTTGCCCAGAATGCATAACAGTTTGAATAATTCAGTGTTCTTCAATCTCTCTTTGTGTATACCAGAGTCAGAGAAAAGTAAAGGGTGATTATTATTGGACAAAAGGATAAATTGCTTGGAAATGACAGATTTGTGTTTCAAAATTGTGATGAGCATGCTAATTAACGCCCGCTCAGCCCATGCCAGCTGCACAGATATAGTGCATCCCATCGCCGCCCACAACCTACATATCTTCCTCACCACGAAAGTCCTGGTTCTCCGAGAACTTCAATCCTTTGTTTGAGCATCTACTCCTCTAAAATGACACCGTTATTTCAGAATAGATATTTGTCTAAAACTAGGAAATATTTTTATTTTTAAAACAACACCAAAATGACCAAGATTCAATTTAGAGAACCTGATGATATAAATTCTAAAAGAGAAAATGAAAAAAATGCTTTTTAGTGCTAAAAAACAACAGTGCCAACCAGTGACATCTGGTCTCCCTCAACCTGGGCAAAGTCAATTTAATGCCTACCACGATGGAGCCCTGCTCAGATACACTGAGCTGACTGCCCAAAGTTTCATCTTCACAATTAGATACTTCCAGAGCCATTCTTCCTTGACGTCCTTAGCAACCTGATTTCAATGCGTTGTTGTTGGATTGCCCTTCCCTGAGCCCCTGATTAAATCTTTGAAGTCTGGAGCTCCAGAGCTTTCAGCGGGACGAACATGAAAGTCAGGCCAGGTCGCGGTTGAAGGTAGCCAGATTGCCTCCCGACTTTGGGTCTGTCCACTTATGGAGCTTTTTTTCAAAGTTGCTACAAACTTCTCCAACCATCAGGGGCTTCTTCCAAAAGTCCTTTTTAGGTCCTTGAAGTGCCTGCAAACCTGATCCAAGGTTCCAGAAGCTCTGAGTTTCCCCTTGGAAAGTTGGGACCACAGTTCCCAGAATGCATCTGGTCAGAATCTTCAAATGGCCACTAGACGCAGGTCGGCTAAGCTCTTCTTGCAGGACTTGATGCAGGGGCCTCTGGTCAGCTCCTCTGTCGCTGTAGCTTACAGAGAGTCCACTTACGGAGTTTCAGAAGCAAGGCAAAGTCATTTTCTTGTTGAAACTCAAAGTGTGCAGCTGGTGAAGCCCTTGTGAGTGCAATGTCAAGGTACAGGCCAGGTGCCCAGCAGGGCAGTTTTTCTCGTCCAGTATCTTCTTCCAGGAGGAACCTGAATTGTGGGGTAGCTCTGCCATATTTAACCTTGCTCCTGGGGTGGGAAGTAGGATGGTGCTCCTGTCCAGCGGGGTGCAGGCCACCACCCTCTTCGGTGACACTTCCATTGAAGTGTGGGAAAATTCAATCCCAGAAAGCAACATTCTCTAAAAATCCAAGGATGGCAAAAAGCCATCCTTAGAGGTTACATCTGGCGGAGTCCACCCACTGATGTGGCCAAGCCTCTCTAAACATGCCCTTTCCAGCCTCTCTCCTAATCTAATCTGTCTGGAGGAGCAGGTAATGGGGGCGGTCCAGTTTCTGGCCCAAGTGGCTTTCCCTCCTTTGCAGACCAGTTTGGCTACTCTTCCTTGATCCTGCTCTGCCATCTGCTGCCCATCAGATGTGTCCTTTTTCTGAGCCCAGGCCACTTCATACCATATCAAGTTAGCCTGGCTTAGGATGCTAGAGACTGACCAATTAGGCTGAATTTGGTAACTTTCAGAAAGAGTTCTAAAACTCTTTCCCTGTGGTGGTTATATTAAATTCAACATTAGCAAGTGGTTGAATTCATTATAAATATTAATTTGGTACCAAACTTGCTATATTTAGCTTCTCTATGTCAGTAATAAGAGTTTATTATTTTAAAAGAAAGTCTCCCAATGTTATCCTATCAAGCTCATTGACTACAATGGGGAAAAACTACTGTGACTGTTTTTGCCTCAACAGGGCTTATACAACATCTTTTAAAAAATCCCTGCTTATATTTACACTACACTTAGCCCTTGAGGCACCCAGGGCAGATCGTAAGGGTGACATATGCAAACATAAGGTAGTTTGAGACTTTGGATGTATTTTTAATTCCAAAGTCGTGGCCCCCTGCAGCCCCGGGGACCACCACCTCCTCCCAAGACTCTCTCACCAAGCACAATGGGCCTCTTACAGGCTTCCCAAACAGTAACTCAAAAGGGCTGAATTCAACCCTCTTTGTGGTACGTCCCTGTATGCAAACAGCAGGCTTGGGAGGAGAAAATCCCATCTCCTGAGCTTGTCAGACAAACCCATGATCATGCCCTTCAGGGTCTTGTTAAATCTTTCCACTAGACTAATGGTCTGGGGATTATAAGGGTTGGTGAACTTATAGGTAACACCACACTCATCCCACATTGCTTTCAGATAGGCTGACATAAAATTGGTGCCCTTATCTGAGTCCACCTCATTTGGGAATCCTACACTGGTTAACACATCAAGTAGGGCCCTAGCCACTGTGGGAGCAATGACTGTCCTGAGGGGTAGTGCCCCAGGGTACCTGGTGGCATTGTCCACAACCACCAAAATGTAATGGTTGCCTTAGGCAGTTGGTGGGTCTAGGGCACAAAATATGTCAATCCCCACCCTCTCAAAGGAAGTTCCAACCACTGGCAGTGATACCAAGGGAGCCTTTGGCTTGCCCCCTGCCTTACCACTGGTCTGGCAGGTGACACAGGAGCTGCAAAACCTATTGACTTTCTCTGACATGCGGGTCTATAGAAATGGTTGACTAGCCTGTTTCAGGTCTTGGTCTGCTCCAAATGTCAATCTAAGGCAATATCATGCCCTAATATTAGAAGAAATTTTCAATACTTCTAGGGGACCACCACTCTACTGGTTGCTCCTGGTGTGGGGTCTCTTGCCTCTGTATAGAGAACTCCATCCTCCCAATAAACCTTGTAGGGCCCAGTGGTATCCCCTTGGTCTTGCCTTGCAGGAGTCTGCCTCAAGCACTCAAGAGTGGGACACTCTCTTCGTCCCTGGCACAGTTCCTTTCTGGTGGGTCCACCTGCCCCTTATCATTCTTCCAAGTGAGGCAGGGCTTGCAGGGGAAGGGTCCCTTCCCCAGAAGTCAGATCCTCCTTCTCCGGTTTGGATTCCTACTGACTCTGTGTACTTGGTGGGGTTGGGAAGACAGACCCAGTGCCCTTTCTCTTCTTCTTGGAGGTTTGGCCCATTGCACCAGGGTCCAAGTGTCCAGCACTTCCCTATTGTGCTGCCTGAGACCTGGTCACAGCACACACCCATTCATGGAGGTCCAGCATCTGCACAAGGATCCTTCTTTCCACCTCTGACCATTCAGACGCTTTCAGATCATTTCCCAGCAGACATTCTACCGGGACAGAAGGAGCTACTTCCACCTTCTTAGGGACAATCACACTCCCCATTCCTGGCTCACAATGGCTATGGGATGGAGTTAGCTATCTGCATAAATCACTTGGTGGAAGACACTAGCTAAGACCTGCTCTGGAGAAACCAGCTTTTCTGTGACCATTGTCACACTGGCTCTTGTATCTCTTAGAGCTTCCACCTCAGTCCCATTGACATTAGGCCTCTGCCTATATATCTCCATGCTGGGAGGTAAGGGGGCCACAGTTGCAATGTCCACCCCACCCATGGATACTAATGTGACCTCTGTGTACCCTGATAACAGCCCTGGGACAACTCCCACCTCCACATCTACACTAGCAATCTCATGGGACTGTCGACCATTGGGGGGATTCTTGGAGCAGATAGCATCCCCTCTCTTGTGTCCAGGTTGATGACACCCAAAACACTTGCTGGCCTTAGCAAGCTCCTGAACCCTTTCTGCCTTAACAGGATCATAATTCTTCCCCTGGTACCACTTCCCCTTTGAAGTGGCATGGCTCGGGGCTCCCCCACCCTGAGAAGGCTTTGGGGACTCTTGTGAGGATTCCTTGGTATTTGTATCATCTTTCCTCTGGTTCTTTCACTGAGAAGAACCATGTCCTTCCTTTCTCTGGTCACCCCTTAGGGGTTTCTAGTTAACCCTAGTTCTTAACCAGTCATCTGCTGCCTTAGCCAGCTCCCTGGGGTTAGTCAACTTACAGTCAACTAGATACTGATGGAGCTTCTCTTGGGCACAATTAGTCAGAAAGTTCTTCCTCATAATCAAATTGCAAAGCCCCTCAAAGATATTTATCTTATTGCCTTGTATCGAGCCCTCTAGTGTCTTAACTGAGATGTCCACAAAATCAACCCAGGACTGGGCAGCTGTCTTCTGGGTGTCCCTAAACTTAAGCCTATAGTGTTCTCGGATCAGACCAAACGTTTTAGTTAAGTACCTCTTCATACTAGGGTATGAATTTGCCTCCTCCCCATTTACGGTCAAAAGCCTATCCCTCCCAGAGTTGCGGACCAACTCCCATAAAAGTGAACCCCAGTATTGAGACTTAACTCTCCTAATTTGGAGCACATTCTCAAAGGCCTCCAGACATTTATCTATATTATCCCTGTCTACATAGGCAGGACCATATCCTTGGGTAGTCTGGGACAAAACCCTCCACCCATGGACATCTTGGCTTCTCTGTCGCTGCCACTATCTCTTTTCTCTTCCCTTGCTCACTTTTTCTTTCCCAAGGTCAGCTTTCCTGCCTCCAAAGCTATATATACGAGCTGGGCCTCCAGCCCTCTTTCTCTAAGGGACAGGTTCTGTTTTTCAGAAGGGCCACCCTTACTCCAACTAGCTTTGGGTATGGCCCTGGTAACTGTGTACATTGAGGACCGGTCTTCTTCATCCTCACCAAGGCTCAGATGCCCTCCTTCCCTGAGTGGTAGGAGCTGGATTCTTCCCCTACTTCCTCCTCCCCTGGAGCTTCCTCTGTGTCTACCTCTTGGGCCTCAGCCCAGGCTGTCAGGGATTTAATCAAAACACTTTTCCTCGGGTTAGTCGCTGCAGGCAACCCCCTCTCAGTACACTACTCCAAAGCTTGACTACTGTAATTGTGGGTAGGCTAGCCAGATCAAGCTCCATGGTTCCCTAGTTTTGTGTCAACAAAAATTATTAGCAAAAATTGGAAACAAGAATTTAGAAAAATCACAAAAATTGAATAATTGAAATTAATCCAAGTTAAAAATCCAAAGCAATTTTTGCACTAGGACAGTTTAAAGGATTGTTAGTTTGCTTTACTTAAAACCGTAGAGTGACACTGAACACAAGTACTGGATCCCACCGCTGCCACCAAAAATGTTCGAAAGTGGATTTTTGGTAAGGGCAGGATAGTACCTACACTTAGCAATAGGCCACTAATCCCCACTAGGTTCAATTAGGTCTCAATAAATTAAACCCAGCTCAACTCTTGGTAGTTTGGCAATAAGCAACAATGCTCAATTTAGGAGACAAAGGCCCTAATTACAACCCTGGCGGTCGGTGATAAAGTGGCAGTAATACCGCCAACAGGCTGGCGGTAATTACTGCCAAATTATGACCATGGCAGAAACAGCTCAGACAGAAAGCCACTTCAACACAACGACTGCCAGGGCGGAATGAACAGGCACCACGGTGGTAAACGCCTACAGCCAGGCGGTAGACAATGTTTCGCTCACCATATTATGAGAGGCCAATCCGCCACCTTTTCTGGGGTGGTGCCAACAACATCAAAAGCCTGGCGGAAACAGAGCTCAGAAATCAAAGGACTTACCTGTGAAGACTCAGGGAACAACCACGCCGCCATGGAGCCCGAGCTGCATGTCTTCCCAATGCTCTTCTATGTGCTACTCCAGTACGAACACCAACGACGGTGAAGACGACCAGGGTGAGTACAGTCACCTAGCACACAGGGGAGGGAGGGAGGAAAAAAAGAGTGACACACACACAAAACACCCCCAACACCATACACAGAAGCAGATGCAGCAACATAACATATTTACCTCGCACCCCTCAGGAATAATGCAAGGACAACTACAATAGAGTAAATAGAGTGTAATAAGATAAATTAGTAGCAAGGCATGCATCCAAATCAAAAAGTATATACATATTTACAAATCAAGTGATACTGCCCAGTCCTCAATGTTCGTTGGCCATAGGGCCACATCACAAAGTCCAAGGCCCCACCTCACTCCTGCAACAACACGGAGAGAACACTGCAGGGGCATCAGGTCAAAAATAGCCAGGCACCTCAGGGGGACAGGGAACCTCAGCCGGAAGATGGTACAATGCACACTGGTCCTGGAGGGGGCAACATGCCCAGTGCAAGGTCCTGGGGACTGCAAGGCCACGGTCTTTCAAGTGGCTGAAGGTCTTTGAAAGTCATTTAGGAGTCCACAGCACACCCCAAGGTTCCAGAAGCTCTGAGGTGCAGCTGGTGCAGTCCTTCAGAGTGCATTGTCCAGGTGCAGGTCAGGGGTCCAGCAGGGTAGTCCTTTTTCTTCTGATGTTCTTCCTTGTAGGAATCTTAGTTGTGGGTGCAGCTCTGCCATATTTATCCTTGCTCTTGGGTGGAAAGTCGGGGGGTCCTGCTTGTCCAATCACAGGCAGGCTCCTTCCCCCTTTGATGACCACTTCCTGGGACGTGTGGCAAAAATCAATCCCAGGGAGCAACATTCTTCAAAAATCCAACATGGCTGAAAGTGATTTTTGGAGGTTAGATCTGGCTGAACACACCCACTGGTGGGATTAAAAATCCTGAACACACCCCTCTCCTGCCCTATCCTAATCTAATCAATACGGCACCTAATTGTCTGGGGTTGCAGGAAGTAGGGGAGGTCCTGAGTTGCTCCACATGTCCTTCCCTGCCTTTGAAGACTAGTTTGCCTACTCTCCCCATCCCATTTCACCATCTGCTGAGGCAAATCTGTTCCCCCAGTCACATCCTTGATGTTCAGCCCAGACCACTTATCACCTCATCACGGCAACCTAGCCAAGCTGCCAGAGGCTGGACAATCAGAGAAGGGCACTACAGAGCTGAAGTTGGCAACTTTCAGGTAGAATTTTCAAACTCTTTACCTGAACTAGTTATATTAAATCCAACAATTGTAAGTTGTGGGATTTACTACAACAATTAATTTGATACCAAACTCAAGTACCTGGCAGTTATGGGGACTTTGTTAATTAAAATAAAGTCCCCCCCCCATTTTAGCCTATGGAGGCCATTCACTACAGTGAGGGAAAAACACATTTGGCTATTTTACTTCACCAAGGCTTCTAGAACAATTTATATATGGTCCCTGCTTATAGGTATATGGCACCCAACCCTAGGGGCACATAGGGCACACCCTTGGGGAGCCTTATATGTAAAAATAAGGTAGTTTAACATTTTGAAAGAACTTTTAATTCCAAAGTCAAATTTGAATATAACTTTAGTTTAAAAGCCGCCAACAAGGCAGGCCTGCCTTTACAATGATACTGGGCACCACAGCAGTGCACCTGTGGGTGCATTACCTATGCTGGGGTCCCTACACCTACATGTCCTACCATATACGAGGGACTTATAGGTAGGTTGATGCTGCCAATTATATTTCACCTTATTTGCATATCCCCTCGTCACAGAGCACTGGCCCTAGGGTTGGTAAGCAGTATCCAAGGCACAGCCAAGAGTCAGTAACCACCAGTACCTTTTCAAAACATTTGGGGGTGACCAGGGCAAAAAGCAGGACTTTCCTACACACATTGAGGCACTTAGGCACCCACTCACACATGTACCCAAAGAGCATTCCACTCAATCATAAAGCCAATAAAAATCTCATGAATCCACTTTGAGACCCATTCACACAGTTACTTACAGAGCCACTGAGAGACTAATTGGCTCATTCAGAGATCCTATGACAGCCTGGTGCATCCAGGCAGAAACCTAATGAAATCTTCACACGCTCACTGACAGAGTCACTCACAGACTATGACAGCCAGTCACAGACAGTCACATACCCATTGAGATAATTATCTAGGCACTCATAGACCCATTTGAACACCGATAGAGCAGTTCAGAGATGCACTTAGAGAGTGGCACACCCACTTAGAGACCCTGTGAGAGACTGATGTTCACACTTATAGACTCAGACCCACTGAGACACTGAGGCAGCCACTCGGATTGAAATTCTGACACTGATGTATGCCGTCAAAGACATACTTGGACCCTTGTGTTTGTCCCGACTGACTGATTCAGACAATAATGGAGGCAGCAACAAACTCACTGTGAGAGTCATGCATCCAGTGATGAGTTTCTTGCACCCACTTAGACACCCACTCTGAACTAAAGTAACCTATTTACAGACCAACTTAAACACTCTGACATTCAGTCACAACATACAGAGAGACTTGTACATTCATTCTTAGGCACTCATAGATAGTTGTGTACCCAGTCAGAGACCTATTTGAAAACTCTTTTCATTAGTGACAAACTGAGTGAGAACCTCATGTACCATCTTACAGACCCACTGAGAACCTCGGGTACCCATTAACACAGTCACTAAGATACTCACATATGCACTCACAGAACAACTGAGATAGTAACATATCCACTAAGAGAGCCACTGAGATACTTGTACACCCACACATAGATGCACTGAGAGACTCCTTCACCCACTCACAAACCCACCGAGAACCTCTTCCACCCAGTCACAGAACCTGAGGTACCCATTCACAGACTTACCGAGACTCTAACACACCCAATCACAGACCCACTCTGATAGTCACATAGGTGCTGAGGTTCTCTCTGTTACAGTTATGCACCCACTAGGAGACCTTCTCATATAGTGATATACCCACTGACAGACCCACTCATACACTCATTGACCCACTCACCGACATAGTTATAGAATTTTTCACCCAATCAGAAACCACTGTGAATGTTCTCCATTGAGTAATAGTAGGCAATTTTATTTCCTGTGATGTATTGCAAAATGTACTGTTGGATATAGACAATACAAAAAAATATATGATAAATATGTTGGTTGTTTTGCATTGAATTGTGCTTTTAGTTTGTTGACCCGCCACGGAGTTGCAAATCTAATTGTTTGTTAAAAAAAAATGAGACTTGCTTTTAAATTTAAAAGGTATTTTGAATGTAGGGTGGCTCTAAGAAGAGCCTTTGTGATTGCTGGCTGAATATGTTTAGTGTATATATAAGCAAATGCACAGTTTTAAGTTACTTAGACATACTCTGTTGCCTTCATCTGTGAAGTGCAATCCATCTCTTCTGCATTTGCCATCCATGTCAAAGTGGAGGTTATTATTGTAGGCAGCCCATGTTATGGTCTCTAAAATGCTGAAACAGTTTTATTAACATGTTCCCTGTCTTTGTCTATTTGTGGACAGAATTGAGATGATCACTTCCATTTTTACCTCTGGCATATATTAGAGAACACAAAGACAGTGTGAGGGAAAAGGTGCATTAATTGACAAAATGTATCCTTCATTAGTAGATAAACAATTATATAAACTATATTATATATAGGTGCAGATTTCTAGGGGCTATGCTGTAATGTAGTGTAGGTAATTTTGGGGGTCATTCCGACCCTGGCGGTCAAAGACTGCCAGGGCCGCGAATGACGGAAGCACCGCCAACAGGCTGGCGGTGCTTCCTTGCCCATTCTGACCACGGCGGTAAAGCCGCGGTCAGAAAACCGGGGCCGGCGGTTTCCTGCCGGTTTACCCCCAGCTGGGCGAATCCGCCATGGCGGCGCTGCAAGCAGAGCCGCCATGGGGATCCTGACCCCCTTACCGCCAGCCTGTTTCTGGCGGTTGTCACTGCCAGGAAGAGGCTGGCGGTAACGGGTGTCTAGGGGCCTCTGGTGGCCCCTGCACTGCCCATGCCGCTGCCACTGGCATGGGCAGTGCAGGGGCCCCCTAACAGGGCCCCAGCATGCTTTTCACTGTCTGCCTAGCATACAGTGAAAAGCGCGACGGGTGCAATTCCATTCGGAGCCGGCTTCAGTGTTGCAGGCCTCCTTCCCGCTGGGCCGGCGGGCGCTACCTTGGGTAGCGCCCGCCGGCCCAGCGGGAAAGTTGGAATGTCACCAGCGGTCTTTTGACCGCGGGGCGGCCAAATGGCGGTTCCCGCCAGGCGGGCGGCAACCTCCGCCCGCCGGGGTCAGAGTGACCCCCTTTGTGTATTGTTGTTCAACTTTATCTTAACATATAAAATGTTTAGAGTATTTGTGAAAATAAAATGTATGTTATTGTTTGCCATTGTGATGATGTTGAAATGTATGTGGAAGTGGAATGCACAGAATGTTCAACATTCTGCATTGTTTTTTGAAATACGCAAAACAATATTTTTGTAATTGACAATGAGAGTATTTTATACTGAAGGAATTCAAAAAAAATGTTTTATTTGCACAGATATATTTCTAAAGTGGAAGAGAAGTGGGAAATGCTGAACAAAATACAACAGAAAAAGAAAGTGTAAGCATTTTATTATCTACTTGCAATTCATGAAAAACAAAAACAACATGTGGAAAATGTCAGTAAACACAAAGAAGTTGCTGGTAATCCAACCAAAACATTTTCAAAAGCTGTGTGTGGCAAACTGAACTATTTCCAAAATGGAGAAAAGAAAGAGAAAGATGTAAATCAGTTGTGGAAACAAAAAAAAGTGGTGAGAATAGACAGACAAATTTAAACAAGAAAGTGGAAAAGTCAATCTGAAGGCAACAACAGTTCAACAGAATTGGAGTGAGAATATTTCATGCTAGAGTAATTCAGAATCTTCTTAAGAGGGTAACATTTTTTTGGAGGAGAACAAAAGTAATGAAGCAAAAAAAAATGTTTGAAGATGTTGTTGAAAAGGCATTTGACTTGAGGAGGAAAGTTTTCATTTTTATCATAAAGAGGATGAGAGGCTTGCACAAAATGGGTATGAAAAGATGCAGCCTAAGGAAAATACTTGCTAATAAAAGTAATTTTTGTAAAATATTTAGTGGACAATGGAAGCATACATTCAGCACAGAACCTTACTTTAATGTAGAAGCATACTTGCAAGAGAATACATTAGTGCATGCAGTGGATTCAACTGGTCAATGTTATGACATGAAGGAAGGGAGTCCAATAGAAAAAGAAAAGATTGTTACTAGAGAGGATGAAAGATTCATAGCAATGGACATTCAGGGACATGTACAGAGCTCCCTGTTTACCAGTGGAGTTGTAGTAGTATTTGTATCATTCGGCAACAACCTATTGATTTATTACGAGCTTTTGTAGGTGAATTTACAAGTAGGACTCTTAAGAGAAAAATTTCTATTTTGCGAGGCTTTGATCCACACAAATTAAATAATCTAACACATTTACAAGGACGTTATTTGGCATATTTATCTTGGAAAGTGTGCCAGAACACCTTTCATCACTTTAAAATGCTAGCAGTTCACCATTCAAAGTTGAGAAGTTTTGCTCAGAGACTTTACTATATGAAGACTCCAGCACTATATTTAGGAGAGATGAATAGAGTACTTTTGCATGGTACTGTACAAGAGGTAGAAAAAGTTTGTGACACTGTTCAGTTTTGGTTCTTTGGTACTGAAGAGGATTGTAATGTGAATGAGGAATGTGTAGGTAGAGAAACTGTAGAAGAGAGTTCAGAAATTGGCACTGAGAACTTCCAGGAAAAGATTACAAAATTCAATAAAACTAGTTGTTCGAAGCCAAATTATGTTTGCATTTGCTGTAGATTCACTCGCAGTCAAATACATGTACAAAATGTAGATGTGTTTTCAAAAAGTGAAGGTGGAGACAAGGAAAAGTGGAAGGAACTTGGTGCTTATTTATTTCTAGAAGAACGTTTTGATTTGTCAGTCTGACAAGTTATTTGTAAGTACAGTATCTAATGGTCTAGAAGTTATAATGGTTCCAGAAAAACTACAAGATTTAATTGTGTATTAATCTATCCTTATACAATCTGTACATTCATTTTCAGCAATTGTACGTTTGGAACCAAAGACAGGTATTTCAATCCTCAGAGTTGATTAAAGGCCTAAAAGAAAAAGTAGCATATCTGCCATTAGATTATGCGAAAAATGTTGAAACCATAGGAGTTGATAAAGATCATGAAGAACCACTCATAATTTTAGTAAATGGTGTACTTACTTAGAATAAGATAATTTAGCAAGAGTTGGTTGATTTTTATAAAGCTAAAGAAGCCATTTTAAATCAGGTAAAAAATAATGGTTATTATAAAGATGCTGATGTGCAGAATGATATTGAAAATACTGATTAAAATGATGAGAGTTTGGCTGGAATGGGACAAATAGACAAAGTAGATTCAAGCCATTCTGAAAATAACTATCAGCACTACAGCATCCACCCATTACATTCAAAAGAAGTCATTTGTTAGGGTTTGTACACAGCAAAGAGCATGTCCCCTCTCACTGCACTAGTGGGTTCTGTAATAGCTCCCTTTTAAACTTACTATTCAAAGCCTTTCTTGTTATCTCACCTTCCCCCCCCCTAGGCTTCCGTGTATGTTGTTTAATGTGCTGTTTTGTTTACACATTGGGCCTTGCTTTTACCAAGGCTTCTTTAAAACACTCCTCCCTAGGCCATGTGTTAATCCAACTCATTTGCATAATAACTGAAACTCTGCACACCTTTCAAGAACATGTGCAGCATGTGAGGACCACACCCAGCTCTTCAAACCACACCCAGCTCTGCACACCTTCCAAGAACATGTGCAGCATGTGAGGACCACACCCAGCCCTTCAAACCACACCCAGCTCTTCGAACCACACCCAGCCCTGTCTATAAAAGGCATCCCCCGAGCCTCACCCAGTGCTTGTGCTCGTCTACCTCCCGCTTACCTGAGAACAGATCCCTTGGCGCTGGCACTCCTGCTCTTTACAGACTTTCTTTGACTTCAATTGGCGCAGCTGCTGGCTCTTCCTTCTTCCGGTTTCCGGTTCCTCCTTGCCTCAGCCTCTCTCCTACGAGTAACCTGCAAAAGAGAAAGAAGACAAGGTTAGACTGATCAGTATCTCTTGCCAGCAACAAGTAAGTGCAAAACTTTTTATTACCTGAGGGAGCTTTGACGGCAATTTCTGGATTCGTGTATAGACAGTTTGAGGCGAAGTGCCTTCCTCGAGCATTGTGATTCAGGCTCTTTGTTGCAGGATTATTTTGCAGGACTTTGTGAAGCGGACATTGTTTTTTTTCATGGAACTTTTGGGAATCGAACAGTGGAAACCATTGACAGCAAGGAAAACAGTAAATCAAGGACTTGCACAAATTACATGCTGTATTTTGATGTAAAAGTACAGTATTTGTTTTATAAAAGATTCTGGAAATATGCGAAAAGTGAGTCTGCTATTGGGAATTTAGGCTTTAGTTATATTATGATGAATGTTTGATATTGGTAATTCTGATAACGGTATTTGTTTAATTTTTTAGAAGCTTAACAGTAATAGAAAACACATCCCAGAGCAGTAACACATTCCAAACCTGGAAACTAGAGACCAGGATCCAAGAGGTACTTTTAGAAGAGAATTTCCAATAAATAAAGGGATAGTCAGGAACCCATTTAGGAATAGGTTGCACTTATCTGTTCTTTGTTTATGTTTCATTAGGCACCAGTTTCTACAGAAGTCAGAAAGGGCCGCAGATTTGTGCAGCACTTCAACAGTGGAAACGCAAGAACGGTGTTGTCTCTCTTTTTTTATTTTATCCACTTCCCCCCTTCCCTTGAGCTTCTGTTCTTAGTGCACTGTTTTAAAAACTAGTGTGCTGGAGCAAGCAGTTTCAGGGTGGGGTCGGATTGTCTTCAACCTCCATCAGAACTGAACAAGAACTCAGGTGAGCTGGGCTTTGACAGAAGCACAAGCCTTAAAAAATAATTTCAGTTCTGGTGGACGATGAATACCGGGGAAGAAATAGAGGGCATTGACGTCACGGATATGGCGCAGGCCCTAAATGAGGACTTGGCTCATAATGAATCAGTGTCTGGCATCTTGCAACATATGCAAGAGGAAATAGAGAGATTAAAGATGGAGAATACCTCTTTAAAACAGGATTTAAGCAGGTATAAATTTAGGGGATCTCAGAGGAACACAGCTTCTACGCCTTTGTTTAAAACCTCCTCAGAGACAGGGGCGCCATCAAAACATACAACTTTGCCTTCCCCAGTTGAGGTTACTGTTAATGTTCCTAATGTTGTGCCCTTAGCAGCACCTGAACGTTTTCATGGAGATAGTAACAAATTCCATGTTTTTATCAATCAATGTCAATTACACTTCATTTGTAAGCCACAACAGTTCCCTACTGATGATACGAAAGTGGCATTCGTCTTGTCTTATTTGGGTGGCACAGCAGCCAATTGGTCAATTCCTTTCGTGGATAGAGATGATCCCATCCTCCATAATTGGAATCAATTTAAACGTACCATGACCAGCCTTTTTGCAAAACACACTTTCATGCAGGCAAGTGATAATGAGCTTTTAAATCTTAAACAAGGTAACAAGGATTTATTGACCTATCTCACTAGTTTTAATCGTTTACTCACCGAGACACAGTGGCCAGAAGAAAAGCGTTTCTCCCTTTTTTATAAAGGTTTGAGAGACGAGTTAAAAGACGTGCTGGCTCATATCGTTGATTTGCCAAAAGACTATTCAGACTTTGTAGATTTAGTTGTGAAATTAGAACATAGACTAGGAGAAAGAAAGAGAGATAAATACAAACTGGAATCACGGTTAACTTTTATTAGACACGAGAAGAAAGACACAGATAATAAACTCCCTGAACCAGAGCCTATGGAAATAGGGACACTCAGAGGTCCACTCACATCAGAGGAAAAAGAAAGAAGGAGAACATTTCAATTATGTTTATATTGTGGCAGGGCAGGTCACTTTGCCAGAGAATGTCCAGTAAAGCCTAAAACTCCACGAAAGGGTGCTGTTTCCTCCACCTCCTCAACTGAATCGGGAAACGATTAAGCTCGACAAGGGGAGAGGTTACTTGTTCGAGAAAACATCTTAATCAAACCTCTAATGCTGCAGCCTTCAGGGTACCGCACATACCTAGACATTTCATAATTCAGGTCGTTTTAATTGTTACTACCCAAGTGAGGCATTCTCTCCCTGTCCTACTGGACTCAGGCGCGACAGGAAATTTTGTGGATAATAAGTTAGCTGAAATCTTAGGACTTCCTATGTGCCTAAAGCCTTGTCCAGAAGCAGTATGTGCAGTGGATGGGTCAGAATTGACCTCTGGATTAATCACAAAACAAACAAGTCCACTTGTTATGGTCTGTCAGAACGGGCACACAGAGGTGATTAGCTTTGATCTGATAGATACTCCTAATTTTGGTTTGATTCTCGGGGTACCCTGGTTAACAACTCATAACCCAAAAATTGATTGGGTGAATAGAACTGTTACTTTGGATTCCTCTTTCTGTAGAACCAATTGCTATCAAGAAGCAGGTACAGAACAGAGCACAGTATTACACTGTGCTAGTGTTACACAAGATGAACCAAGTCTCCCTCCTGAATATTCTGACTTTAAAGACGTCTTTGATCCAGTAAAGGCTAGTGTGCTGCCCCCACATCGGTCTTATGACTGCCGTATAGATCTTATCCCAGGGGCCCCTTTACCTAATAACAGAGTATATGCTTTGACTGACGAAGAAACCAAATACTTAAGAACCTACCTAGATGACCTACTACAGTCTGGGTTCATCCGTCATTCCACATCTCCAGTGTCATCTCCACTCTTTTTTATCCCGAAGCCGGATAAATCCCTGCGCGCGTGTATCGATTATAGAGGACTAAATAAGGCTACAATAAAGAATAAATATCCTCTTCCTCTAATACCTGTGTTGTTGGATCAATTAAGACATTCTACTGTATACACTAAACTAGATCTGCGGGGAGCTTACCACCTGGTCCGAGTAAAAGAGGGGGATGAGTGGAAGACAGCTTTCAAGACAAAGTTTGGTTTATTTGAGTACACAGTAATGCCCTTTGGGTTATGTAATGCCCCTGCGGCCTTTCAGTTCTTTATAAATGAGGTCCTACACGAATTCCTGGACGTTTGTGTCATAGTATACATAGACGACATCCTCATTTACTCTAAGAACTCAGAAGAACATACCCAACATGTTCGTGCAGTATTATCAAAGTTAAAAGAAAATCATCTTTTTGCTAAGTTAGAAAAGTGTACTTTTAATGTCAACAAGGTGGACTTTTTAGGATACTGCCTGTCACCTCGAGGAATAACTATGGATGTAAAGAAAATCAGTGCTATTGCTGATTGGCCAGAACCATCCTCTGTAAAAGATATTCAGAAATTTCTGGGTTTCGCCAATTTTTATAGGAGGTTTATTGCACATTTTGCAGACATTGCAGCCCCAATAACTACCTTGTTGCGGAAAGGGCAACGATTTCTTTGGACTGATGAGGCGGCACACGCCTTTCAACTCCTAAAACAAAAGTTCACTTCAGCCCCAATTCTGAAACATCCTGATCCTGACTTGCCCTTTTTTGTTGAAGCGGATGCTTCACAAGTAGCTTTAGGAGGAGTACTCTCTCAACGAGATGCAGTAGATGGCCAGTTACATCCTATAGCCTTCTATTCCAAAAAGTTATTACCAGCTGAACAAAACTACACTGTGGCTGAAAGGGAACTACTAGCTATCAAAGTAGCCTTTTCAGAATGGAGGCACCATTTAATGGGAGCCAAGTACCCAGTTACAATCTTTTCTGACCATAAGAACCTACAGTTTTTTGGATCACTTAAAGCACTAACACCACGTCAGATGCGCTGGTTAATTTTTTTTAGCACATTTGACTTTGTTATAACCTATAGACCAGGTGCACAACAAATTCAATCTGATGTGTTATCTAGATACGGACATACCTCAGACATGAAACAAGATAAAATAGGAGAACCCATTATTCCTCCCCAAAAGTTGTTGGCACCAGTACAACAGAAGGATTTCATCACAGATCTATATAATGCACACATGCAAATAGCACCTCAGGATTGGTTAAAGGATTCCCATAACACAATACAACGAGGTTTATTGTATCACGACAACATGCTGTTAGTGCCCACCTCTGAATTACAAACACAGGTGATAATTTGGCATCACGCCTCACCGTTGGCAGGTCATCCTGGTTGGGTAAAAACCCTGGAAAATGTGCAAAAACACTTTTGGTGGGACACTATAAGAAAGGACATTAAGCAATTTGTCACTACCTGTCCAATTTGTGCAAGACATAAATCTTCTCATAAGGCTCCTGACGGCTTGTTAATACCAATGCCAACACCCAAACAACCTTGGCACACTGTGAGCGTAGACTTTATTGTAGGTTTACCACCTGTAAAATCCTTCACAACAGTGTTGGTTATAGTGGATTTTTTATCTAAAATGGCACATTTTGTACCATTACGGAAATTACCCACGGCGGCAGAATTTGCCGATATTTTTATAAGGGAAATTGTGCGTTTACATGGTTTGCCAAGCAAAGTGGTGTCAGACCGAGGGAGCCAGTTCAACTCCAGATTTTGGAAAAAATTATGTGAAAAACTGAAAATAGATGTGGCCTTATCCACTGCTTTCCACCCAGAGACAGATGGACAGACTGAACGACTGAACCAAACCTTACTTCAAACGCTACGTTGTTTATTGGCTGATTATTCTAGTGAATGGTTGGAAGCTCTTCCTGTAGCAGAGTTTGTTTATAATAATACTGAGCATTCAGCTCTACTTTGCTCACCATTCTATTTCTTGCAGGGGTATCATCCAAGAGCTATACCCATTTTGTTAGAAGATTCCCTGTTGCCTACAGTAACGGATAGACTAACGAGGTTAGGTGACATACAAGACAAAGCCAGGAAACATTTATTAAAGTACAAGGAAAGCATGAAAAGACAAGCAGACAAACACAGGTCTGAGGCCCCAATGTATAAAATTGGTGACAAGGTATGGCTCTCCACAAAAAACCTAAACATAGAGGGATCCCGAAAGCTGCAACCACGTTTCATTGGACCCTTTAGTATAACTGCCATAGTAAACCCGGTAACAGTAAAATTAGATTTACCAAAAGAATATCCAGTACATACTACATTCCATGTGTCCTTGCTTAAGCCGTACAACTCAAAAACCCGACCTGAACCACCACCTCCACCCATACCAATTAAAGGAAATCTGGAATATGAAGTGAAAAGCATAAAAGACTCAAAAAGAATTAGTGGACGTCTGTTTTATTTAGTAGAATGGAAAGGATATGATGAATCTGAGAATTCATGGGAACCAGCATCATATGTACATGCCCCACAGCTGATTAGACGGTTTTATTTAAAAAATCCAGGAAAACCCCGTCCTGTAGGAGGGCCTTTGAGGGGGGCAACTGTTAGGGTTTGTACACAGCAAAGAGCATGTCCCCTCTCACTGCACTAGTGGGTTCTGTAATAGCTCCCTTTTAAACTTACTATTCAAAGCCTTTCTTGTTATCTCACCTTCCCCCCCCCCTAGGCTTCCGTGTATGTTGTTTAATGTGCTGTTTTGTTTACACATTGGGCCTTGCTTTTACCAAGGCTTCTTTAAAACACTCCTCCCTAGGCCATGTGTTAATCCAACTCATTTGCATAATAACTGAAACTCTGCACACCTTTCAAGAACATGTGCAGCATGTGAGGACCACACCCAGCTCTTCAAACCACACCCAGCTCTGCACACCTTCCAAGAACATGTGCAGCATGTGAGGACCACACCCAGCCCTTCAAACCACACCCAGCTCTTCGAACCACACCCAGCCCTGTCTATAAAAGGCATCCCCCGAGCCTCACCCAGTGCTTGTGCTCGTCTACCTCCCGCTTACCTGAGAACAGATCCCTTGGCGCTGGCACTCCTGCTCTTTACAGACTTTCTTTGACTTCAATTGGCGCAGCTGCTGGCTCTTCCTTCTTCCGGTTTCCGGTTCCTCCTTGCCTCAGCCTCTCTCCTACGAGTAACCTGCAAAAGAGAAAGAAGACAAGGTTAGACTGATCAGTATCTCTTGCCAGCAACAAGTAAGTGCAAAACTTTTTATTACCTGAGGGAGCTTTGACGGCAATTTCTGGATTCGTGTATAGACAGTTTGAGGCGAAGTGCCTTCCTCGAGCATTGTGATTCAGGCTCTTTGTTGCAGGATTATTTTGCAGGACTTTGTGAAGCGGACATTGTTTTTTTTCATGGAACTTTTGGGAATCGAACAGTGGAAACCATTGACAGCAAGGAAAACAGTAAATCAAGGACTTGCACAAATTACATGCTGTATTTTGATGTAAAAGTACAGTATTTGTTTTATAAAAGATTCTGGAAATATGCGAAAAGTGAGTCTGCTATTGGGAATTTAGGCTTTAGTTATATTATGATGAATGTTTGATATTGGTAATTCTGATAACGGTATTTGTTTAATTTTTTAGAAGCTTAACAGTAATAGAAAACACATCCCAGAGCAGTAACACATTCCAAACCTGGAAACTAGAGACCAGGATCCAAGAGGTACTTTTAGAAGAGAATTTCCAATAAATAAAGGGATAGTCAGGAACCCATTTAGGAATAGGTTGCACTTATCTGTTCTTTGTTTATGTTTCATTAGGCACCAGTTTCTACAGAAGTCAGAAAGGGCCGCAGATTTGTGCAGCACTTCAACAGTGGAAACGCAAGAACGGTGTTGTCTCTCTTTTTTTTATTTTATCCACTTCCCCCCTTCCCTTGAGCTTCTGTTCTTAGTGCACTGTTTTAAAAACTAGTGTGCTGGAGCAAGCAGTTTCAGGGTGGGGTCGGATTGTCTTCAACCTCCATCAGAACTGAACAAGAACTCAGGTGAGCTGGGCTTTGACATCATTGGTGATGCTATAGATCTTTACCAGATTAAGCAAGAAAAGGGAGCTCCGATGAGTGCGTGGAAAAAAGCTTGGAGACTCATTGCTTCCCAAACTTGTTTCCTACAGAAGTAGGAGGTCAGTATGATGATCAGCCTGTATAAATACCGGAAGCTGAATACCAGTCAACAAGATTATATTCAGAAGATTCAAGGTTTAGACAGTGCATATCTTTAAAAAATGAGTTTATCTTCAAAATATGTCTGCAAGAGAGTTTGTTAACAAAGTTGAAGAAAACGTTGGATTATAACCAAATTAATTTAATGGTGTGCAATGTGGTACCAATGAATATTGGTACCGCTGTCATGGAGAAGTAAAATGTATGCTGACAAACCTAGGACCACCAACGTGGTTTTTGACATTGAGTTGTGCAGAGTATGCATGGGATGATCTCATTTAATTTTTGAGGGAAGCAAACTCTAATCTGAAAGATGTTAATTTGAAGACAGCTGGTGAACTGTACTCATTAGATCCTGCTAATGTTCGCAGATATTTTAATTACAGATTCCACAGATATCCTTGCCTTTAAATGCAACAAAAGCAATCCTTCTCTTGGAGCAGTAACAGACTTTTTTGACAGAAAGAGTACCAGGCAAGAGGTGATCCTCATATTCACATGCTACTATGGATAAAAGATGCACCAAAGTTTGGATAAGAAAGTGATGACTCTGTTTGTCTTTTATAGATCAGTATGTCACATGTGCTATACCAAAACAGAGTGCTTACAAAGGGCTCAGAGAACAAGTTTTGCGTTTTGTGGGAAGTATTGTTGTCGTAGCTACAGATCAAAAGGAAACTGTTATACACAATGTCGGTTTGGTTTTCGACAACTTGTTATTTCAAAAGGAAGAGTGAACAGCTTTTTCTCTTCAGTAAGACATACAGTAACTCAGAAATCACCAAATAACAGATATAACTTAAAAAGAAGTGAAGATTCCAAATATATTAATGACTACAATCCTGTCATTTTTAAAATGTGGAATGCTAACATAAATATTCGATTTGTTGTAGGCAACTCCATTGCTGTGGCTCGATATGTAACATCATACATCACAAAATCTGAGAAGAGTGAAATGAAGGTGATGTGGGAGGAGATTTCTGCAGAGAAGATTCTTAGCAAGAAATTGTAATCATTTAACTTGAAAATGCTTTCTCATAGGAAATTGGGAGTTATGAAGCCTGTGGCAGGTTAAGTTTGTACTCAAAATCTAAAGGAATTATTTGGGTTAATCTTGGTCTGTCTACCATAAAAAAACAGAGTATTGAAGTATCTGGCAGAGTTTGACACAGCAAGTACTGATATAGTGAAATCAAATATGTTGGATACATACTGTCCAAGAAGAAGTCCACATACAGTATAGAGGACAAATGTCTTTATGAAATTCTTCAAACTACAGGTTTAAAAGAATGTCTCTGAGAACATAGATGAAGGTACATTTGTCGTTTATGGTTGTGATGGATGCTTGGTAAAACATGAAAAACAACATTTAATTAACCATTGGTAAATGACCTGTCAAACTCAGGAAAAACAGAGTTTTTTTCATTTAGCACTCCTTCAGTTGTTCAAACATTGGTATAGTGAATTGGAATTACTTGGGGATTACAAATTCTATGAAGATTATTTAAATGTTGTCAAAGATAGTATTCAATGTCCTCTGTTTAATAACTACTTAAAAATACTAAACAATGAGATCTAACAGGAAGAAATGACTGCAGCTGAGTTAGCTAAGGATAGCTCCCAAAGCAGCCAAAGCTCATCACCTTCAAGTCCACATTCTCTTAGAAAACCTATTCTTGTTAATGAAACTCCAATAGCTAAGCAGGAATCTTATATCAAAGTAAAAAGTAAAATAGAACATGGCTTACAACATGATAAGAATGAACGCAATTGGTCATCTTTTAAGCTAATATTATTATATTTTACTGGTCAAGTTGGCACTGGAAAAAGCTTCTTTAATTAAAGTTCTGTCAACTTATCTACATATCTACAAAAGACTATAGATTCAAATGTATTGTGTATGGTAACAGCATCTACTGGATTAGCTGCACATATCAAAGGAATTACTCTATATAGACCTTTAATGCTGCCAGTTTAACATGACAATAAACTGGAATACCAGAAGTTAGAAAATCAGGTGAAGCTTGTCATGTGGTAGCAAGAGGTTTGAAGAAAATTAAACTTTTGATTATTGATGAGATGAGGTAAGCATGGTTTGAAATCTATTGCTTGCCTTTGTCCACTTTCCACTGTAGAAGATTTTAAAAACTCTATATGATGTCTTGTTCAGAGGAAAGCATTTGATTGTTTTTGTAGACCTATTGCATCTTACTCCAGTAAAAGAACAGCATGTTTTCAAAACTCTTTCACAAGATGAGACTTGAAACCTATTGGGAAGCATTGGCAATGTAAACATTTAGCAGTATTTGCAATACAAATAATTTGTCAAAATCATATGTCAAGTGTCTGATATGGACTATGGAAATATTTTAAAGGACATCAGAGTGGGAGTTCTGACAAAAGTGGCAAAAAATATTTTGGAAAGTCAACTTATTAAAATGTTTTTTCCTTCTAATAAGATGTCAGCAGAAGTAATGTATAACTTTTGGATAGAGGGGAAACAGATAGTGTCATTGATGCCTACTACTCAAGAGTGTGCTACATTTAAAGAGGAATTACTTGAACTTGAAAATGAACAGATTTTGGAGATTACGGCAACTGATAAGATGGAACATCAAGGTGGAACTGTAGTTTTGAGAGCAAAATTACAAGATAAATTAGACTCTTTGGAAATGTCTGTACCCAACGCTGCTGATCTAGAGAAACATTTACATGTTTGTAAAATCTGCAGAGTAATTTTAAAACGTAATTTAAATATGGAAGAAGGATTGCTAAATGGTGCTATTGGTAAAGCTGTTGATCTCATTAATTTTCGTAATTGTGATCAGGTCAAATTCTTAGATATAAAGTTTGAGCAGGTTGATGGTGAGAAACAAAACGGATAATGTGTTATATGGTTTATGCTTGCTGAAGATTTGTGTGTAAGACAAAACAGTTTCCAGTTTGTGTAGCAAATGCTGTAACTCTCCCCAAGCTTCAAATTTAAGTGTTGATGCTGTATTTATAAATATTGGAAGTACATTTTTTAAAGAGGGAATGTCATATGTAGCATTGTCAAGAGTTTGAACATTATATGGTTTGTTTCTGGTTGATTTTGATGAGAAGGTTAGTGCAGATGCAAATTGAGTCAGAGAGTATAATAGACTAAGAACTAAATATGCTCCTTATTTAGGACAATATCCTGTTTATGAGAAAAAGGTATTATGTCCTGAGTGGAAATTGACAAGAGAAGCAACACAGATCATACAAACGTCTGAAATCACAGCCTAAGAAGAAGGTGTTAAGAAACAGAAAGTGGAAAAAGATGGAGACATGGTTGGTTATCAGTTTCATAACACTACTGGTGTTAACTGCTATGCTGATGTTGTTTTGAATGTTATGTTCCATCTCCCACATGTGGTAAATGCAATCCAGGAAAAACCACAGAACACATTGTGTACAGCACTATTCAACTGCCTTAAATGGTTATCTTGTAACAGAACTTTAATGCAAAGTGTTTCAGGAATTAGAGAAGTCGTAGACAAATATAGTGGCTCTGTGGTATTCACTCTGACTGCTCAATAGGATGTCTGGAGTTTATCATGGTGATCTTTGGAATTTTAGAAGAAGAAAATGTGAAAATTTAAGATATATTTGGACTCAGTTATACATGGACTCATGGGTCTGAAACTTGCTCTTTCACATCTGCTATTGAAATTCAATCTGCGCGAATTCTGTACTTAACTCTGTCCGATTGCAAAATTGTGTTTTTTTAAAAATTATAAAAAATTAGGGATCAAAATATGATGTGTGCAAATTGCAATTCAAATGAATTCTCTACATTGGTTATACAGAGGACTGGTAAATATATTATAGGAATGTTACAATGATGCAGAACTGATGGGACAAAATTGGATACTGAAATGACCAACTTTAAAGCTAGCAAATTTCAATTTCTGGTACAAAATATTGTACTTTGGTTGTCATCTTCCATAAAGGGATAAACATCACCTCTGGACATTATACTGTATATTTAAAGACTCAAAACCGATGGACAGAATTCAATGATAATACACTTCAATTTAAACAAAAACTATTTTTCAAACTTCCTAATTCTTATTTACTGTTTCTTCAACCAAAGTTTGAGTCACATGAGTATGATAGTATTAAATATAATTTTCTTTGTACATGGATTTTGACTACTTCAGACATCATTCAGCCTACCAAGGGTGACGTCTTCAAAAACATTTTATACATTTTTTTTTTGCTTAAAATATATTCTGATAGTTTTCAGGAAAACAAATAAGTACACAGCCTTGCATGTTCATCATTGTTCAAGATATAATTCGGCCTATCAAAGGTGATGTCAAGAACAGCTATTGGAAAATTAACTGTGAATAAAGTTCTTAATATTGCTTTTATAAAAAAAACTGTTTTGTATGAGGTATAATTACTAATAGGATTGTAGATTTTTTATTTTTCTCAGTACAGTGACTATAGTGTAACAAATGGTAGTTAGAAGTGGTAGAGAGTTATAGTTATACATAGTTTGTGACTTTAAGTAACATACTATGTGCTTTTTTTTTTTTTTGTGTCCATATGATGGTTTTTCCCCTCATTGATCAGTGATGAGCAGCTATACACACTTCTATTATATAATAGAAGTATAGCAGCTGAGAATAGTGGACAGGGGAGCATAATCTGTATATATGTATTGTGCTATTGCTATATTGCAGACAAAAAAGATGTTTCTGTTTTGTTAATAATTATGGATTTTATATTGCAGGTTAGCAAATGTTAATATGTATATTTATTATTATACAAAACATTAACTATTTTTCTCTCTTTTTCATTTTAATACAGCTTGAACAATTTTTTTAGCACTGATAAAGGTAAGCAAATACATGTTACTTTAATAACTTGTGCTGCTTTAATAACTTATAATAGCTATTTATATACTCAGACATGCACTCCCTCACCCATACAGCTATTCAGTTATGCAGACAGTAACCAATAGAGGTAGTGATGTACTCAGTCAATCACATATCCATTCACTCATAGTGACAGATACTCACTGATAGAGGCAGTTACATGCCAAGTCACTGAGCCCTACATATACTCATGTAGCCAGTCAGCCACCCAGCTACTTACATAACAAGTCACTCTCTATTGCTAGCACTTATACAACCAACTAGTCGCTTTTAAAAGCACTCATATACCCAGATGCTCACCCATTCACCCAGTAAATATTGCTTCATCAATAGATTATGTATACATATCATTACGCACACAGTAACTCACCACTACATGTACTCATACACATATTTACTCACCCAATGAGGCCCTCATGCATCTATTCTCAAACCATTAAGCCACTCATATACCCACTTCACTCATTCCTATAGTTATTTATACATCCATTCATTCAACCATACAGGTAGTCATGAATACTATTATTGATGCATAGAGGAACTCATGCACCCTGTAACTCAGTTACACACCCACTTATACATCAGGTAATTCACAATTACACCTACTCAGGCTCACATTTACTCACCTACACACACAACCATATACATAGTATGTCAGCCATGTAGTCACTGACACACCCAGTCATTTACCCATACATCCACTTGTGATCCCTATCAATTATCCATACAGCCACTCATGCACCCAGGCACTCACTGACAAAAAACACTTTATGTAAACATCGACTAACACATACAGCTATAAATGCATCCATTCACTCACACATACACTTAATGAGGTAGGAATTTAGTCACCCAGATAGTCACTCATGCATCCATTGCATCACCCATGCAGCCACTCATGCATGCACTGATCTGTCTTTACAGGCACTTACAGAGGCACTGAGTCACCCACAGAGTCAGTCATAAATACTGTGACTCACCCATATAAGCACTTATGCACCCGGTCACTTACCCATCCAGTCACCCATTCACCCAGTTATTCGCCTATACAGACAGTCATGGACCCAGTCATTCAACTGGACAGCCATTGATGTACTGTCACACACCCATACAGGCAACTCAAACATCCAGTGACTCACTTATACACCAACCTATGGAGAAATTTACTGAATGATTCAGCCACTGACACATACATTCACTCACCCATACAGGTACTCATACATTGATTCACTCACCCAAACAGTTACTAACATATTCAGACACTCATCCATATTCTCACTTACACACCCTCTCCCTCACCCATGCAGTCACATGTACAGCCACTCAGTCACCGATTCAGGCTTTCATTCACCCACTCAGTCATTTCTACAGCCACTCTCACACCCAGATACTCACCATTCAATAACTGATCAAACCACTCATTCACCTATAGTCCCACTCACAATGTACTCAGTTTAGCATACAGACAGTAATCCTGCAGTCACTCAGACATACACACAATAATGCACCCAGTTACTCACCCATGTACACATTTATCCATCCACTCAGTCAGCCATGCACCTACTTACACACCCAGTCATACATCTATAGAGCTACACATACACCCATTCAGACACTGATTGATGTACTAACACACTCAATGACTTACTCATACAGGCATCAATACAACCAGGGGCTTATGCATACAGATATTCATGCAACCAGTGTATCACCCATTCAGCCATGCACACAGGCAGCCAGTCATATAGCCACTCATACATATATTTAGTCATTCACCTATACAGATATTTGCACAGTCATTCACTCACTCTCACAGCCACTTAGCCAGTCATTTATCTATACAAGCCCTCAAGTACCCAGTTAGTCACCCATATACGCACTCTTGCAGACATTCAGGGGGTCATTACGAGTGTGGCGGTTTAGACAGCTGCCAGTACGGTGGTCTGACTGCCACATTATAACCCTGGAGGTTGGACCACCAATAAACCATCAGCTCTTCCAGGATCTTGAATTCCGGCAGTCTGGAAGTGGCAGAGATCCTAAACTGCTATGGCAGCGCTGCAAGCAACTCTGCCCTGGGGATTACAACTTCGTTCTCCACATGACGTTTCATGGCAGCAACACTGCCATAAAAAGGCTGGTGGAGAAAAGGTGCAAGGGGGCCCCCCTGCCCAGCACCAGGCACTGTCACACTGTCACTGTCTGCTTTGCAGACAGTGACCATTGCGTGAGCTGTGGCCACCCTGTCAGAAATTTAGCGGATAGAGTTTTCCCTCTGCCAAACTCGTAAGGACCCCATCAGTCTCTTGTACAACCACTCTCACACCAAATCACTCACCCATTCAGGCACTCAAGCATACAGCCTCTCACAGATGTATTCAGTCAAACATACACACAGTCATGCAGGCACTGAGTCACCCATGCAGACAACCATGCACCCAGCCACTCACCTATACACAAACTGATGCACTAACTCACTCACCAACACAGCCACTTACACACCCGGTTACTCATTTCTAGAGTGACTCAAACATCCAGTTACTCACTCATACAGGCACTTATCCAGCTGTTCATTCTTCTAAATAGGCACTATTACAGTGACTCAGTCATCCTTTTTTGTAATAGAAAAAGGTGGTTCTAAGAAGAACCATTTTTTGTGTGTTTTTGGAAGAGTTTTGTGTTTTTGTGCTTTTTAAACAGTTTTGAAATTATTTTTGTATTTTTTTAAGTAACATGAGCAAATAACGTCACTTGCAACGGAAGGTAAAAAAACTCATGAACAATGCAATAGGCAAAGTAAAGGAAAAAAGAAAATTAACATTTATGTGCATTTATGATTTGCACAATCATAGGGTACTATGCATCATACTGAGACGCTTGAATATGCTGCTAGTTCCACAGCTGTACTTCCTTTCTCTTCCTCTGGAAGGCACTTTGTGACAGATATTACAAGTCACTATCATGGCATTCACATTTTTTTCTCCATCTGGAAAACAAAAAAATCCCAAACTATGCAGGGTTTCCTCTAAGATGGACGTACCTCCACTTCTTCCTCCTCTTCCTCCAGAATAAGCTGTTTACCATCAGGAAAATTGCTTATACCAGCTACCGTTTCTTCTGTGTCTCTTCTCTCCAGCTCTTCCAAAGCAATTGAAGACGTGCTGCCACACCCAATCTGATTTTAAAAAGAGGGGACACCTTTTCATATTTTTTTATAGAAAGGTGTTCTACCTATCATAAGCCTTTATTTTTTAGGCAAATGGGATGCGTGACCCCTACGCGCCTCTGTCAAGTTGAGGCTGCAAAGCCATAAAATATGTGAAAACTAATTTAGAAGTGAATATTTCATCATGTATTGCAATTGTTTATGTCCAGTAATAAACCTCTTTAAGTAAACTTTAATTTAGAAGTCTATAATATAGTGTTTTTACTCTTTGAAAATACGTCGGAGTTGTGTACCCAGCGTAAATCCAGAACTACGTAGGGCACAGAGATGTGGCGAAGTCACAGCTGTGCAATTTCATACTTAATTAGTATACACCTCTGTTTAATTAAGCTTTGTTATGGATTAAGGAACTTAGAGAAGCTCTTGAGAAATAAAAGGTGTATAAACACTGTATACATATTTTTTAATGATACTGAAAGTACCGAGGAGTTATGTAGTGGTCGCAAATGTGCGCGATGGGTACGCAACTTCAAAACTTTTATTAAAAAAAAGATATACATAAACATATAAAAGAATTGTATATAGTCCATATGTTTTTATTATGATAAGTAACTACATATTTTCTTTTATTTTAAAAATAGATAATAGTTTTACTACCAAAGACATATGTACCAAATATTGAAAATATAGAACAAAATGTGAAAAACAATTGAATATCAATTGCAAAAAAAGAAATATTACAGTAATAATATATGTACATAACATATTTGTTAAAAAAAACAATAAAATGATTTAAAAAATAAAAGGATATAAGACCAGTATAATTTGTAAATGTAATGTAAAAAACCTTTTGACATTCACTAAACAACCAAAGGTTAAAAGGACGTTATAGTTAAGAAATGATATTAAAAAAACATAGAAGCTCACTTAAAAACCCAAAGATTAAAGGGATGTTATACTTAGGAAATACTGAAAAAAAATCATTTGAAATTAAAAAAAAAAAACCAAAAAAGTTAATGAGACGTTATAGATAGGAAATACAAAAAAACAGCCTTTGAAATTTACTGGAAAGTACCAAAGGTTACATAAATGTTATAGTTAGGTTTTCTTCTCAATCGTATCAAACCAAAACAATTCAACTGTTATAGGTACCTCAGATAACTATAACTTGTGCCCCCAATTGCACTGCTTATTACCTTACATATGACACCACTCATGACATAGTCAGTGATATTATTGATAACAACACTGGTAGCCTCTCTAATGACATCAATGATGACATCACGGATGACATCTCAAATGACATCACTGATAACATCATGCTATAAATTTGTTTTTTTTCATAGAAGTTAGTGAGTGTTAAAAATGTTTGATAAAGCAAGAGAGTTTCATACTGTCAGATTGTCTCACTGAATTCTTTAGTAATTGTTGTATACAAAACTGAGTTGGTAATGCACAGGCAGTGAAGATGATGAAACGGTTGTATTGCTTTAAGTATCATTAGGAAAGTTGCCCCTCTCCTTTTTATTGGACCTGGCTCCGGGGGATGCGCTCCCCAGGGCCAATAAAATGTCAGGGAGAGGTCTGAACAAAACTTCACTTTAATATACAAAGGGGTGGGGTCACATGGGCACAAAGGCTCCTCTCCCGAAGGTCAACCCCATGCTGTGTCAAAGGCAGTGCAAGGTTGGGGTTGGCAGCCTGCTGGGGGTTTTCCACAGGGCTTCTTGTAAGGCCAGGGAATGTGGCTGACCCCACACTGTGCACACCCAAAGGATGCGCCTAACATGGGGTTGGCTGTCTGCAGGGAGTTGGAAGATGGGCCTGGATGTACAACAGGCCCTGTGGCTAACCCTATGCCAAGAACAAGAACAACTAAATGCTATCTGCAGTGGGGGATTGGCAGCCTCCGGGTGACAGCCTGTGGGGAGTTGGATGCAAGCCAGGCCCTGAGGCCAACCCCATGGTGTAGGTGAGGAAAAGCTGTGCGCAGAATGGGGTTGACTGCCAACTGGGTGGTATGCTGCTTCCAGGCCCTGATGCCAACTCCTGCTGTGCATGGCTAAAATTTGAGCACAGTATTGGATAGGCTTTACACAGGGTATTAAAATATCACTTTGGTTTAAAAAACAATAGAAATTCACTGAAAAATGGAAAGGGTTAAGTAATGTTGTAACTAGGTGTGATAAAAAGATCTGTTTTTGCATAAAAAAGAACTTAGAAATTCACTCCAAAAATCAAAGGTGAAAGTAACATTATATTAAGATCAAAATGTCAGTGGCAATCTCAATGTTTAGAATAAAAAAAAACCACTGAAATTCCCCAGTTAGGGTTAGCAGAGCTAAGTACAACTTGCACCCCGCCATGCATACTTATGACTTCAAAGATTAGATCATTCTTGACACTGTATGACATTATTGATAGCATAATT
The DNA here is from genome assembly GCF_031143425.1 of Pleurodeles waltl. Taxonomy (NCBI): domain Eukaryota; kingdom Metazoa; phylum Chordata; class Amphibia; order Caudata; family Salamandridae; genus Pleurodeles; species Pleurodeles waltl. The sequence goes on from NC_090449.1 coordinate 190,138,339, forward strand.
GATGACATCGCAAATGATAACAATTAAAAACTAATTATTAATAATTTCAAATTTTTTAAAACTTAATAAAATTCTCACCGCCCTACCCCGACAAATCCAGCAACCCACTACTAATGTATAACTTAGAAAAAGAGTAATAAACTATCTACATGATTAACAATAATTGATGTAATGATCAATCAAGTATTAATTAGCAAAATACTTTTTATATTGTTACTAATTATAACATGGGGGGTTATTACAACTTTGGAGGAGGTGTTAATCCGTCCCAAAAGTGACGGTAAAGTGACGGATATACCACCAGCCATATTACGAGTTCCATAGGATATAATGGACTTGTAATACGGCTGGTGGTATATCCGTCACTTTACCGTCACTTTTGGGACGGATTAACACCTCCTCTAAAGTTGTAATAACCCCCTTAGTGTCCCACCCTATACCACTACAAGCTCAAGAGCCCAAAACTAAAATACATCTTGCTATACATGATAATAAAACTAAGTAAAATATAGCACAAAAAAGTGCATGATTACTAAGCAGCCGAAAAATAATTAAGAATGAAAAAAATGAAAACTAAATGTGACATTTTTATAATTCAAATAACTTCCTTCCCAGTTTCCCAATAAACCCAACAACCTGTTACAATACTAAAAATCACCAATAACATTAAAGTAAAAAAACACTTACAATTGCTAACTACATATTTAAAAACTAATAACAATTATATCAACAGTATTAACAACTAAAATTTATATAATAAGTAAAACTCATTAAAATAATTAGAAAACAATATTATTTACAACAATACTACTGAAAACAATATTAAAAACAGTAATATTCTTAAAAACGATGTTACTTACCAAAAAAATCAGTATTCTTCATTACTATATTGTATCATGACATATTTGTATCACAGTATTTTTCTGACATTTTTAAGTTCTGATACTTGGAACTTCATATTTTGCTTGAATCTGTTAAGAACTCTGACTACCTGGGGATTAATTTTCACAGCAAAGTGACATCGTAAGATCACTCTGAAAAAGCACCCAACACTTTGCAGTGCTTATCAAATGCCATCTTGCAGAGTAACTGTCTGCCACACATTAAGGCCCTCATTATGAACATGGCGGTACAGACCGCCATATAATGTTCGGGGCAAAGTGACCTCGCAAGATCATGTTTAAAAAGCAGCCAACACTTTGCAGTGCCTTTCAAATGCCATCTTGCAGGGTAACTGTCTGCCACACATTAAGGCCCTCATTATGAACATGGTGGTACAGACCACCATATAATGTTCGTGGCTGAATCGCCACTTTGGAAACGCCGCCACTGCCAGGCTTCCCCAACCAGGCAGCCTGGCGGTGGCGGTGTTTCAGATCCGACAGGGCAGCACTGCCCGTCAGATAATGAGTCAGGTTCCACCAACCTTTCCCTGGTGGTTTACCCCACCATGGAAAGGTTGGGGGAATGGGTGACTTGGGGCCCACCGTCGGGGCCCACCCTTGGGGCCCCTACACTGCCCATACACTGGGCATGGGCAGTGCAGGTGCCCCCATGCAGAGCCCCATTGCACATTTCACTGCCCGATTTACAGGCAGTGAAATGCGCGACGGGTGCTGCTGCACCCACCGCACTGCTACATTGCCACCGGCTCCATTTGAAGCCAACGTCAATGTTCAGGCCCTGCACCCAGCTGGGCCGGCGGACAGAAACACTGTTTCCGTCCGCTGGCCCAGCTGGATGCTGTTTATGTGGCCGGTGGAGGGGGTTCTGCGCAATGGTGGTCTTCTGTTGACCGGTAGCGCCGAACACAGTGGATTTTCCCGCCAAGTTCGTAATGACCCCCTATGTGTTGTCTTGGAAGTATACTGGAAAAAAAGTAGTGGCTACAGCAGTACTTGCTGCAAAGCTATGGTGAACCACAACTGTAAGTCACTCCAAGGAATAGAAAATACCCATCTTAAGGTCCCTTTTGGATTTGGACCCGGTACGCTGCTTCTTCCTCTGTTCCGGATTTAGGACTGGTGCCCATTTCTGACACTCTCACCTGGCCCTGGTGCTTTATTATGTGCTTAAATTGAAACTTGAACTGACATCTCCAGCCAAATTCCAGCATAAGACTTGGTCAATCCATGTAAAACAAATGCTTGAATGAACCTTGCCTTTATCAGCTCTGATCCGATCCAGGCCATTTTGTTTGTGCCACAGCTGGTATGGCCAAAGACACCTTCCCAAGCTTACTTCTTGAGGACTCCCATCGAACTTACAATATCCTCAAAATCAATGGATAACTATTTGCTAGTAAAACAATCACGGGGCATGGAAATATATCCCAGTGAAACAGCTCCTGTTACACATTGCACACTATACTTACAATACCCCTTAAGCACTTCACCTACCCGATTTTACCTGGCCGAATTTGATGCTAATCAACCAAGTCTGACCCTTCTGAAGTTATTGGTCGGGAGACATTAAAACACGTCTTGCTGTTTTGCACAAAAAGCAAACACGTACTGCTTTAAACGGTTCCTACCACAGTTCAAGCAGGGTTCGATTACAATGTGTCCTAAAGCACTGCCCTTTGTCTTTGAACGGACAATTCAGTGATATACATACCTGTGACAAGCTATATTTGGACTGACTGGATTGCAACGAGAAGGCAACCGAAAACCGTACCACAGCGCTCTAATGATGACAGTATGTTCTCTTTTCATATATGTTTATCAGCGTTTTTAACCTGAAATCTGGCATGATGAACTATCACTAATATAATACAATTTTTAGACTTTCTCTGTTCAGCGAGTAGAACAGGCGGTGGTTTAGGAAATATGTTAGGGTAAGCATGGAGTTCAAACTGGATTGTATCTTTCCATCCGGTAACGAATTAGGGCCTGATGTGCAAACTGTTTTGCATGGCGCAAACTGCGATTTTTGCAGTTTGCGCCATGCAAAACAGGCATCCCGATGCACATTCCCATTTTGCGAGTCAGTACCGACTCGCAAAATGGGAATGCGACTCGCAAATAGAAAGGGGTGTTCCCTTCCTATTTGCGACTCGCACTGCGATGCAGAAGTTCTTTGTGACCGCGAAAGCGGTCGCAAAGCAATTCGCAGTTAGCACCCACATGAAGTGGATGCTAACTCCTTTTCAAAAGGGGAGGGGTCCCCATGGGACCCCTTCCCCTTTGTGAATGTCGCACAAAATGTTTTTTCAGAGCAGGCAGTGGTCCATTAATTTTAATGAGGTGGGTCTTTGCGACCCCCTTGCGATTCGCAGAAGGTGTCTGAGACACCATTCTGCATACGATTTTAAGAATGGGAATTTCCGATTCGCAAAATCGTATCTTGCTACATCTGGCCCTTAATTCCCTTGTTCATATAGATCATGGAAGTCGCCTATTGACTTGTTTAGATGATACGAGCTCTGTATTTATTCATTTCTTTTTTCCATGTGTACGCGTATGAAATTGATGTTTATTGTATTTATTGGCCTCAGTAGATTGTATTCTGATTAACCGATACAAAAATCAAAGGAAACACAACATAAAAAAATATAGGAAGTCAAGAAACAGTTGTCTCAAAAAGTCACAGGAATCTCTTTCCAGCGGTGATGGAGTTATTCTTAAAATTGAATTAGCAATGTAGAAAGGAGGGCTACCTCGCAAAATTATCCTCAGCAGAAAGCTGCTGACTACTTGCTCTGCAAATTCTTTTGTGAAAAGTGCAGTGTCAATAGTGACAGTAAAATCTTTTTGAAATTAGCTACTTCATTTTATCTAGTTGCAAACTTAGCAAAAAAATTGAAACTATGTAAAAATTGCTAACTTTTTATTTTAAAATCCCTGGTCCAGTGAAATGATTTGCACTCTGCTGTGACAAGCCTTCCCCTCTGCCATGTGAGTGCTTCTCAGTTCCTAACAGTGCAAAGGAACTTTCAGAAATATGCATAATCTGTGCTCCATATTAATATTAGTGAAGCAGAATTTGGGTAGAATTTTTTTGCAAAATGTAGTGAATGCTACGGCAAAGGCCCGAAAAGATGAGATGTACATTAAACAAATCTAAAGCAGAAACCTGCTATCAGGAAGTGTATCTCCTTAACACATCCCCATTCAGTCCCTCATGTTCCTTTCTAACCAAGGAGGACCAACGTGCTACCAATGCAGTACAGAAGAAAAACATACAATCAATCGTAAGCTTCAGCCCTGAGCATTGGAAGGGAAGTGGGTGAAGACAATTCAAAGCTCCTGAATTCTGAAAAAAAGAAAATCATTTTTTGTGCCAGAAATCTGCCTGAAGCTGTTGCGTTCAGAAAAATAGCAACTTTTTGATGCCAACAATTCCTAGCCATCAGCATTCTCCAGGCGTTGTCGGAATTAAGTCCAGAACGGAGCTGGCATGAGTGATCTCTTTTTGTGAGGACCCGCAGCTGTCAGATATAAGATTGTGTCCCAAATATGTCTGTGTATTACACTATCGCCAGCCAGTGGCTATATTATCATTCTGCTCCACACTGTGACTTAGGCCTCCGCCACATGAGCATTCCGTGAGGGCTCAGAAGTTGGACACTTCTTCATAGTGTCTTCCTGCAGCTTTCTGTCCAGCATGTTTTTACACGGAGTAAATAGAGCATTTATGGCTTTTGTCTCTTCTAATGAAAACACATATTTAATTATAATCTGCCTTTTCATTTTAAAGTATTTACTTTCAAAGCTAGGATGTTTTCAGTTTTTCACTGACTGACAAGCTGTGTCCTTTAACCAACCTCGCTAGATAATGGGAAGTATGAACAGGTGTATATAAAATACATGTTTGTCAGTGCCATGACAGGACAGAGACATTCTCTCAGCTTTAGTAACACAGCCAACAGCCATTGTCCCAGAATAGCTTCAATGGGCACAGGTGTACATCCCACATAGGTAAACATTACATTGATGAAGTAACAATCATAAACAATGCTCATAGCAGTATGAAAGTCACATGTCAAACACTACTCTTGACTTATTGGGAAAGTATACATAGCTGTTGAACAGTATTTGAAGACAAAGGATCTTTACAGTAAAAAGCTTTCTCCACATGCTAATGCTATGAAGGATCAATTTAAAAATGAAGCAAAATGTAATTGGGAAATCATCATAATAGCAATATTTAGCGAATTGCAGAAAAGCAATTCCTTATTACTGCATAGGATTTTGGGTGAATCACTACTGTTCAACATAGGTTTATATGCACAGGTTGCAGAGCTGGCTAGTTTACGATTCGCTACATAATGTCCACTTAACCACTTCCCAAATAATTCCATTCGGCTGTAGGTGCACATGATCAGAGGAAAACCAACAGAAGTAGAGCCAAGGCTGTCGGGGTTCATAGATGTTTCCCAAAAAGTTGATAATGAGGTACTAGGATCATTAACGCTGGCTCAACGTGTGAAAGGTGACATCCAAAACAAAATGGGTTATCTCTGAGGGTAGAAGCTGCCCCAATATTTTTGAAAAAATAGGGGAAGGATGAAGCTTGGTTAGAAACTAAAAAAGTGGATGTAAACATGGGATGAAAACAAAAGTATTGGCTATGGTAAGGGAGTTATGGGCTGATAAAGACAAACAACGATCAGGAAGATACCTGTCAGACTCGCGTAACGATGTGAAGACCATTCTGTATTGGTCGAACCTCTGTCCATCATATAACTAAACGGTTGTGTGTGTGTAGGGGGCTATTTCAAGGACTCATCAACTAAAAATCAACATAATCTTAAAGAAAAAAACAAATTCTGATGGACCATCATTAGGAAGCTAATAGGGATCCATGAAAATGAAAGTCTTCATTGAACAGTGAATTAAAAAGACGCTAAGAAAAATGCACTAGTGAAACACTTGGCTGTAAAACAAACCCACAAAAAATCTGGCGTGGCAGACCTTTTAACACGATTTTCCTTTAAATGTGTGGGAGCCATGTTTTATAGCAACAAATTGCCTTAAAAGTGGACATCTTTAAATGTGATCACCACACAATAAACAATGCCAATTTTGTTATAAATATGTACATTCCTGTTATGCTAAGAATGAACAAAATCTGGTAAAGTGCATGTACTTGGGAGAGAGCTGGTTCTGCATACGAAGACTGGGCATTATTTAAAAAGTCCTGATCACCTATTGTGCCATTCTATATGAATCCTACTTCATAATATTTATCAATTAAAGACCAATTTCCTATATGTGTTATATTATTTTGAATGGATATATATACCAGCACTTTCAGGACCCAGTTTCTTTGAAGTAATTCATGGACCTCAATAATATAATGCATTTGTATAACCTGTTACTTGCATGGTCATAGGTATCAAAAGAATATTAATTTGAGTTGTCTACATGATGTGGTAGATAGGTGGAAATTAAAATTGTGTTGCTCCCCATACAGATACTGCAGCTTCTGGTGTTATTTACTTAATACACTCTTTTTTATTTGTATCATACAAAGCATCCACAAACAAATTAGGAAAAAAGTGCTAACATTTTCAGGCTATTGCTATAGTTATTTTGCCAATTTGACAGTTAAGATCGCTGAAGCTATGAATGGTGACTACTTATAAATAGCTACTAAACAAAGATGCTTTCTTTAGATAATGATATAACTGAGAGAACTAGTATATCAGCAATGTTCCAGATATTTCAGAGGTGAGATGAGAATGAATTCTCAGAGAATGCAAAGGTTTTGTAGATAATCCCAAGTGACATGATAATCTAATTCAATATTAGTTCATGATGGTATGAGATGTGACCATCTTTTAGAATTCTAAAAATAACATTAATTAATTGCCTGTTTAAATTGTCTATCTGAACTGAAATAAATAAACATACAACAAGATCTATTGAGACTGGTCATGTCAAGTCCTGGGCACCATTTAGAACCAAAGTGGGTTCTGCAAGACATGGTTCCGGCAAACATGAGCAGCAAAACGCATGACCATATTATTCACTAAATATAGTAATCTGAAGACAGTAGTTAAAGCTGCCAGAGGAAAACAGCTGTTTATGAGACCAGAACATACAATCATGTTTTTGTCTCTAAAAATGTTTTAGGAAGCCTTCTCCTTTCACAGATTGGGTACTTAGTGGTTATTTCTGTTAAGAAGAAATACCTTTATAATACTTTCACATCTTTCACATCCCTCCAATCCTAGAAAAAGCAGATGTCTTGCAAGCATTTCATATAGAGGATGGAGTTTCTGAAGTGGGGGACGGACTTAGTGAAACGCAATGTCATACTCATTCAGGACAGATGCACCTCATAGGAATTACAGCATCAGGAGTGAGAGGAGCTACATTTGGACGACTGACAGTACACCCTCCTTAGCACACTCAATGTGAAAAATACTGTAGCTGAAGGAAAGGGAACACAAACAGTGTTCTAGCCCATTATGTTGTGGGGGTGATTCTGAAAAGAGAAAGTTTTATTTTCTTTAAAAAAAATTGGTGGGCCCTCTGTCACATTATTGGCATGCTTCGCCACTGGTGGCTCCTTCTTGCTGCTACAGAGAAATTTATTATCAACATGGTTCCTGTGTTGTCCATTTTTCAAGGAAATTGCATGGTGATGAACAGAATTATATCAGAAGTAGAAATTTGTATCTGTTCACACTCCAGAAAATGTATGATCTGGCATACAACTATTTCTGGGTGTCTAATATGGAAGTCGCTACATTCACCTATGTCCTTGATACATGTGAAAAATAAAAGGTGCTCAAAACCCACCCGTTGTGTGTCTGTTCAATGCTGGGATTACATTTTTATGAATTTCATCACAAATCACATGATTGATCAATGTAAATACAGCAACTTTTTGCTGATTGACAGCTTAACAAAATTAGTTCCTTTCATTGCATGTTAAGGATTGTCTTCTGGCGTGAGGGATCAAGAATTATTACAAGGGTGTAAGGAAATGCCTCTTTTTGCACATTACCCCAGTTTTTGGACCTTTGCTGCTGGAGTTTGTACTCTAACAGTGCACAGAGGCCACATAACTAGACCTTAGCGCTAGTGTTCTAAGCCCTTACAATATATATATAGATTGGCTATACCCAATTGGGAAGTGCTGACTTACTAGTGTATGATACCCAGGGTACCCATTGCATGTAAGACAGGAAGCCTGATTTAAAGATTGGCAGATGGGTTACTTCATCACAAATGTGACAGATATCCCATCTGCCATATTATGATCTCCATAGGCCATGATGAGGTCATAATACAGTGGATGGGATACCCTTCACATTTGTGTTGGAGTAAGGCCCTCTGCCAAATTTTAAATCAGGCCCAGAGTGCCTACCCAGGGCTGTAGTACGGTTTGTGCCTCCCTGAGTGTGACAAAGGATAAAATGGCTCTCAGCCTGCTACTGCAGACTGTAAGAGCAGTGTTTACACTGCTTTTTCAACTTTGCCAATTAATCCAATGGCAGGGCCACTGCTTCTGTTAACCTTATTTGTAAGTGTCCTCTAGGGAAGGACTATGGAGCCCTATGGCTGGGAGCTATACATTGTTAAGTAAGACATGTAGTTTTCATATGTCTTAACAGCAACTCTTCTAAATTGTAATTTTGCTGGGGAAACGTTAGTAGCCGCATTGGTTGACACTGGGTTACCGCCTGGCATCCCAGCCTGGCTAGCTCTAGAATGGGAATACCTAGCTGGGTACTATAAGGTGTCAAATTAATTGTGGATTTAAACATGATATGATGCCCAGGTCAAATTTTACGTCACAAATTGAGATAACACTCCAGGGCAGGCTACCTTTTGGTCATGTAGACGAGTGGACGATAGAGACAGAGAGCGAACCCCGATGCCCAAACCAGTTTTGCCATAGGTGTGTAGCCCTCAGGAAGAAACACCTCTATGGTGGGCTACCGAGCTCCTGATGACCAAAGAGGGGTTCTGATATCTTGAGAGTGGCTTGAATTGTGCACTCTGGGATAGCCAACTGCCACACATTGCAGGAAACACATCACCAGAAAGGAAGGGACCTAGTAACCCATTGGCTAGTGCATGACCCCTTCAAGGCACTTATCTGGGTTAAATATGGTACCCTGGCAACCTTGCCCTCAGGTCACATTGGATGTGGTGAAAGGATTAAAGAAGGACTGCCAAGCTGCCCTTGAACCTGTGCGAAGAGAGGCTGCACTGTCAGAATGACTGCACCTGCTGCACTTTGGGCTAGTCAAGTTTGGACTGTGTCTGTGACTCTTGGTTCAAAGAAACGTTTATTCTCATCCTCAGATCAAAGCAGTGACTCAAAGGATCAGTTGGCTGATCCCCTAGAACCACCCCAAGTGGCAAAATAGCTGAAGAAGCCTAAACTGACAAGTTGGAAGCCACTGCTGAAGTTCTGCTGCTACCAGTCATCGACCACAGCAAGCGATCAAAGCCTTGATTTGACATCCAAAAGGGACACTATCCTTCACTTAAGTATTTCTCCCTAACTGCACGGCATGGAGAAAAGTAGCTCAACATTGGCTACCCAGCTACTGCAATGTAGAGGACTTCGAGGGGCCCTGACTTCTGCTGCTAAAGTCACTCCCCATAACTTATGGACTTAGAAACAACCACAAAGGCCCCCTCTGTCAACAACACCTCAACCAGAGCATCCTTGAGCATCCTTTTGCCTGTATCCTCAGCATCATTTCCTTTATGTCCCTGTAGATCTCCATCCTGTCATATTTCGAAACCCAAACCAGGCAGGAGTATCCAAACTAACTCTTTCAAACTCTTCAAAAATTAACACACATTTTGTTCACCACTGGTTGTTTGCCATTGCATTTAAAAATGATATTCATTTCTCATATCTGTATCTCTGGAACCCTCCCGTGGATTTTGCTCATAAAGGTTTCTTAACATTCATTAAAATGTACTCTATTTTTATAAAATGGTGTCCTGGTTCTTTTGTGTTGTGTGCCTTTCATATTTCTTTGTTTGGTACTGTTAAATGCTTTACATTAAGTTCCTTTGTAAAGCCTTGCAGCTTGAAGCCACAGCTACCCAGGGTTGAGCTAAAGGTGATACAAATGAACCTGATGGGATCCAAGACAGTTTTTGCAAGTGTATTTCATGATAAGGCCCCACAGCTATATCATATGATACACCCAAATCCTCACAAAGGCTTTATGCACTATTCATAATTCTTGATCCCTCTGGGTGGGAGGGATCTAGAATTACACAAATGTTTTATGCACCATTCATAGGGTATGCTTTGGCAAAGGATATGTCATTTCCCAAAAAATCACCCTCGCCATTACATTTCAGCTAGAGACCCTCAGATAGCCACTACCTTCCACATTCAACAAAATGGTTTTAAACTGATAAAAAATGGTTGAAGATCCCTAAGTGTTCTAGGTTTCAAACCTTTGAATAATATGACTCATCTTCTCACATCTGAATGTACACACTGACATTTTAGAAAACTCCTATAATTATGCAGAATATTGATGCACCAGCACCCAACTAAACGTAACCTCTACTTACATCAGTTCCTACCTGCTTCAGTTTATCTCACAAATTGTTTAGTGCTCTAAAGTGAGCATAGAGTGACACAGCCAAATTACATTGTAAATGAATCAGTAAAAAACAACCCATGAAGAACTCTGCTTTTGTGCCACTTTTATGCAGATTTGCAGAACTGTTTGCGGAGTGTATCTTAGAAAAGGTTTGTATGAGCGCCTCACTGGTGTCTCCCACAGGTAGCCGAAACATCAACATAAAGCGTCAATAAATGGATTTTGAAGTTTGAAAAAGGGCCAGTCCCTGGTACCACCACGATCAGTAAGTCTGTGAGGGTCATTCAAGGTGAAAAACAATACGGATATTGTTGAGCCTATACTCCTAGGTAAAGCTACACATGCATATTTATTACTAGTTAACATATTCTTACATTTTTTAGTAACTTTCATGCTTTGGGTTATTCAAAAACTCTGAATGTCAAGGTCCTCAAAAGTGTATACACAGATGTCTCCACTATGGAGCCACATTTAGGAATGCAAATCTAATAATGAAAAAGGTTATAAAAATATGCTAAAAAAAAATGGCTTTTTTTTTGGTAATTTTTGTCACATTAAAATAATTTTTTTGTATTTTTCATATTTTATTTAAATTTATTCTAATTTAACTTTATTTCCTATGGGGGTTTATTTTAAGTTCCTACCTCCATCTTTAAGAGACTTTGACTGTTGCCAGGATAGACTGTTGCAGTACCTGTGAGTGGCCAAGCGTGGTTCTGGGCCAACTTCAGCTCTGAGTTGCAGTACATTTACTGCTGGTTTTTGTCATCTTTTGTGATAGTAACAATAGAAGTGCAGTTTGTAATAGGAATAGGCTTACTTTTTTGTTGGTGGGTGCATGTCTCTCCCTATACTCCTCCCTGTCTTCCCTTAAATCCACGCTATTACTCCCTAATCCCTTCTTTTTTTGTCATCGATGTTCCCTTCTTGTGGATTTTTACCACATATTTACAAAGATGTGACTCAAACAGATGGACTCACCAAATAACACAGAGATATTTCTACTACAACATTTTGGTTTCCACCTTCCTTGGGTAGTAGAAGATTGCTTGCTCATTGGCTGCACAGGTGAGTGTCACTGCTGGATATTCAAAAAGCATCATAAGAGATTATTCCATTTGGAATGTAGAATCAATGTAGTCCTGAGACCTCTTGAAATATGCAGTAATCAGGTGTTATTATCAGTAAAGTTCAGTCCATCTGGATACAATAATTTTAAACAGTACACCCAGACGTTTTCTCTAGAGTCCAGTAGTTCTTCCTTTAAGACATGTTCTACAGGAAAAATCATCAAACATGAAAACACATGGTCCACAAGATTGAAATGATGCCTACAGGCTGGACAACTTTCTTATTAATTATTGCTGACTTGTGATTTTTTAATTCTCTACACCGGACATTCAATGTGTGGCCTACATATTATTTTTACTGCTTTAACATTGGCACTGAATCACACAAAAAAACAATGAATGTTGAGCGACATGTAAGATTCTGTCTTATGGCATTGGTTCTTCTTGTAGCAGTTTGTAAAAGGTATTTACTTGTGGTGCATCTTTATAGAATAACAAAATGAACCCCTGTTTAGCTCTCACAACAAGAGATTGTATATATGAGATGTCCACATAAGCAACGATTGGCATGAAAATAAAGAAAATGTCTTTTGTATTATGTTTTTTGTTAGGAGCTGATGAATGATTGTCAACCACACATGTAGGTCTGTCACCTTTGTTTCTGGTGTTGCTATTCCAAATAAGTGCTTCTCTGGTCTAGGTAACTGCAAACGTTTGTCCATTTCTTGCTGTGTGATATATAGATTATATCCTCACATGCGAAGTAATCCATCAAGCTTCTATAGATGTTGTTTACAAGTGTCCTCTTTGCAGCAGATGTATCTTATTCTAAGTGTTCAGATTTAGAAGATGTTGCGTTTAGTATGATTTGTAAATGTAAAATGTAAATTAGCACTTGTATAGCACACTACTCACCCGTTAGGGTCTCAAGGCGCTGTACTCATACCACTATGGAACCACTCCTGAGCACCCCCAGGGTGAAGCCAGGCATCCAAGCGCTGTTGGGGCCGTTGTGGAGATTAAGGAAGCTATTGCCCAGAGTTGCAGAGTGGGAACCATGAATTAGATTAGGCACTGAGGCGAGAATTATCTGGTCAAGGGGAATTGAGCCCAAGACCTGCCAAAGCGGAACTTGAACCCTGGTCTTGAGCCAGATCTCTGCTTCAGGGTCTGCCGCTCTAACCATTGAGCCACACTTCTCCACTTTGGGTGACATGAAGTCTAATTTAGATGAATGTAGCATCTGTAGGATTGTGGTACAGATCAGTTAAAATTTTCTGATCATAGACAATGATTAATACATCCAGAAAAGGGATATGATACTTCTGTTTAATATTGCTGCTAGTGAAGTTGACATAACCAGTAAATTGATCCAATTGTCTACTTCCTGTATTCCATACTATAAATACAACATCAATGTATCTTAGCCATACCAGTGGTTTGATGCTAGAAGTAGCAAGTATATGGTTCTCTAGTTTGCCTTTGAAGATCTTCGCATATGATGGAGCCATCTGAGTGCCCATGGAAGTCTCTTGTAACTGCAGATACTTTGAAGGTAACATGTTTGGATTTATGGATAACTCTTACAAAGTTGGTAAGCATTTCATTTTTTTAACCAATTTTTATAAGGTGTTTAAAGCATGAAAATGGTTAGCATTGCATTTGAATCTGTGAGCAACATAGTCCATGTAATTAAAACATTCAAACTGTATGCATGCATACATAATACAAAATGCAAGACCCCTCAGTTTATTTAAGGCTTTAAACAGCAGAGGAACTCAGAAGTCAATAAAGGAGGCGCACATTATATTATTACCATTAATATAACATACAGCATTTTCTTTACGTTTCCCTACACCATAGCCACCCCTTTTCCCATAGTTCATATCAGGTGGGGACCATGGGTACTGGCTATGAAGTGGCTCAAGTCAATGGTCCATCCCCCTTAGGAATTAGTGCGCACTGATGGGTCCAAGGGGATATCAACTGAAGAGAGTATACTAGTGGGGAGGGCTAAGGGGGAGTGGGGTGTCAGCCAGGAGCTCCTCCTTGTATAGCTAGAGGTCTTACATAAAGATCTCCCAGTCTGCTGCAATGGGTATGCTGCACAGTCTCTATTCCTCCTCCTGTTTAAGTGCTACAGGTTTGGCCATACCCCATTTCAATAGTGCTGCACAACAGTAGTGCAGCCCTAGACCTTCTCCTATAGGTCATGTCAGATGGGGACCATGGGCACTGGCTATGAAGCAGCCCAAGTCAATGGTCCATCCCTAAGAGGAATTAGTTCGCACTGGGGGGCCCAAGGGGATACCAGCCAAAGAGAGCATACCAGTGGGGAGGACCGGGTGGAGTGGGGCCTAAGCCAGGAGCTCCTCTTGTACACATAGAGGACTAGCATAAACATTTCCTAGTCAGCTGCCATCCTGCACAGACCCTATGCCTCCTCCTGTTTAATGTCTACAGCTTCTACAAAATGACTGGTCATCTTTGCCCTATTTGGGTGCTTAAAGAGGCCGAGCAGGTCACCCTCAATGATGTAGATGTTGGTCTTATCTGTTAGTTCTGTGATGGCACCAGCAATGCCAGTCCGGCAGCAGGACCTCTGTATCTGGGACATTCCGGAGAGGAACCAAACATTTTTTGAAGGGACGCTGGTGTAAGATTTTCCCTATGCAGTATGTTTTGCTGTGTGTATTGAAATTTCACATTACATGCCAATTTCCTGGGTGATATTAGTACTCTTTACCATTCCTAATTTATGAGTTCTCTACCAATGCCATGCTCCCAGCTCCTGCAAGATGATAACAATAGTGGGTGCCAATGCCCAGGTAAACCAGGTGATCAGGCAATGTCCACGGCCTATAATGTGAAGAGTGTGTTTCAAAGGATGACCTTCAGGTTCTGTGTCTGTGATGTGCTACAGTTCAGCTAGGGCTGCTTGTAGCCTGCCATGTGCTAGGAAGTGCCCAGCTGGTATGCCCGAGTCTGTTCTCAGTTAATCAGAGCGTTCAAGCTCTCCATTGTGATACAGGGCTCCCAGAGTACTTATTCCCAATGCTTCCCAGTGTTGGAGGCCTGCCTCTCCTAGCATAATGCAAAATGGGTTGGTGACGGACAGTCTAATTTCAGGAGAACACTGTGGGTTGAGGGGCATTAGTCTTAGTGTTCATTTATAACTATTGTGTGTGACCTTTACTAAAGTGCTTGAAGGAAAAATGTACCACTTGTTGCGCATGGTTAAGGGGGTGGTTTCCAGTTCTTCCAGTAAGTGTCCCTCCAACCATCGGGCAGTTCAGAGAAGCTGGGCGGCCAAATAATAGTGTTTGTAATTAGGGGCCCCTAGGGCCCCAGTTTCAACTAGCAGTATGAGCTTATGTAGTTCCATGCAGTGCCTGCCATTATTCCAAATAAAGCTTCCCAGTGCTGCAAGTAGCTTATGGAAGACAGATATAGTGGTGTGTACAGGAAGATAATGGAAATTGTATAATAAGGGAGGAAGCATACCTATTTTAGATAAGGAAATTCTACCCTGTACCATGAGCAGGAACGTGTTCCAGAAGGCCTTCTGGGGTGGAGGGAAACAATTGCTCCAGTAACTTTACCCTCTATAAGATCCTGGGTTGCATGGTAGATATGTATTCCTAAGTATTAGAAGGTATGAAGTTCCCATCGCAACACATGAGTATCTATTAGAAAGTGGTGCGGTGGACAGTTCGGATGTAAGGGGAAACAGGCAAGATTTAGTTCAATTGACTCCCAGACCTAAAGCTGCTTGGAAATCCAAAAGGACAGATGTTATATTGTCTATGCCTTGCCTAATGTCACATATATAGATTAGAACATCGTCGGCATACAGAGAGGCCATGTGCATTACCCCTTCTAGTGGTATCTCCCACTGAGCTTGTTGGTGAAGTCTCTGCGCTAGATGCTCCATAGCCAGGGCAAATAGGAGGGGGGACAGGGGACAACCCTGCATGTCCCTCTTCTCACTGAAAATGGGGGAGAAATGTATTGCCCAATCTTTACCCGGGCAGTGGTGTCTACATGTAAGAGGTGTATAAGGCTTTGTAGGCAGCCTTTGATTCCCAGGGCAGTGAGGGTAGAAAATGTGTATTCCCAGTCTAGCATGTCAAATACTTTTACTAAATCTAACACCATGCAGGCAGCATATGGACACTGTGCAAGGGAGCGTTCCATGATCTTGTGTAATATTCGGATGTTGAGCGTGGCAGATCTGCCAAGACTCAAGCAATGCGAGGCTGAGTGGGCCTGTATGGGCCTATGCTCTAGAAGTCAAGAAGCTATAATTTTGCTCATTATTTTGTAATCAGACCAGAACATAGAACTTGGCAATATGAGGTTAGATCCAGTGGTCCTTTTGCAGGTTTAGGAAGTGAGATCTGCAGAGACTCCCGAAGTAAAAGCGGGCACCCTTCCTCTAGGGCAACTTGGAAGAGTTCAAGAAGCTTTGGGGGCCAGAGAGAATGTAAAAGCCTTATACAATTCTTTAGGGAACCCATCAAGCCCTGGGGTTTTACAAGTGGCTGCATCTTTGATTGCACCATGTATTTCTTATATCATGACAGACACATTACGTCCCCCCTGACCAGGGGCCCCTGAACAGGCAATGTGGCCTCTTAAAGGAAATTGCATATACTCTGTGTTCTATTTACAGGGGGAGAGTTGTATACGATAGTATAAAGCACAGTGAATGCATTGTGTATGCCCTTTTAATTTGTGAGTATCCATATGGGGGTAGGCCTGATTGCTGTGATGGGGAAGTGGGTATTGCGCTGTGCAGGAGCCACGCTAGCAGTCAACCTGATTGTTTCCCCTCTGAATGCATTCTGGCCTGGTATACTCTGAAATCTAGGCACTATAGTTGTCCACTAAGTGGATGTGTGTCTCAGTGGCTCTGGTTAGCTGCTGGAACCTCTCGGAGGTCAGAATGTAAATCAACTTCCAATTGTATGAGCTTATTTTCAGTTTGTGGAAGATCCATGTGTAGTTCTGCTCTAATCCTTACCATCATTCAGATATAGTGACCCCACAACACCATCTTTAGTGCCTCCCTTTCCACAGTGTGGGATCTTGCAGTACCCCAATTTTCAGTTAGAAAATGTGGTAAAGTGTCTTGCATGGACTCCCTGAACACCTGGTCTTCCAACATTACAGGTTGCAGTCACCAAGTGGGGATGAACTACTCCCTCAGTCGAAGGTTGTAAAGAGTGGGTAATAATCAGAGATTTTTTTTTCTAAATACTCAGCTGAGGTTACCTGTAGTTGGAGGGAAGCATGACAATGCATATGGTCTAACCTAACATGCAAGTCATGCAGGAGTGAGTAGTGGGAATATTCCCTAACCTCTAGGTAAAGTGTGCTCCAGCTGTCCAGTAGTGACCAGTGCATCAGCCATTGAGCAAACTGAGCAGCTGTCGTCATGATGGGAGAGGTCAGTAGGAGGGGGTTTGGTGATCAAATTACAAGTCGAGCACACAGTTTAAGTCCTCTTTCATGATCCATGGAATGTGTGCCCATTTGGTCAGGACTGTCGATAGGTGTGTAAAGAAGAATAGTTTTGCTACACTGGGAACATAAAAACTGGCTAGGAGAATGGGTCTGCCATTGAGAGACCCTTCCACCAAAACACAGCGTCCCTCTTCGTCAGTTTCTGCAGCAGTGTGGCAGAATGGAACTCCGGGTCAGATCCAAATGAGGGTTCCACTCACAAAGCCAGAGTATAAGGTACACTAACATTGACCCCGCCAGCACTGCTGCAATTTAATGTCTTCCTCTCTAACTATATGAGTTTCCCGTTGAAATGCGACTTCTGTGCTTCTACACCTAATGTATTGCTACACTGCTTGTCTCTTTCAGGTGGGTCCCAGGCCTCGAACATTCAAGGTCCAATTAATTCAAAAGGACATACACAACGCATTCTAATCCCCATCATGTGTTTATAAAGCAGCAGATGGTAGAGAGCCGGGTATTCAAGGGCAAGATGGGAATTTTAGAAGGGGAATGCAAAGTACACTGAAAGGCTTCCATAAATTTACAAAAGACAAAAACAACGACTCCCAATCTAGGGCGATCCCAAAGCTCAAAGTTGCAGAAACAATGAACAAACAATTCCAAGTGCAGAGTACTCCTATTTTCTCTGCAGTACAAACTGTGGTCACCCATGAGTAGGGCAGGGTGTGGCCACCATTGTGGGTTCAAACAAATGCATTTCCCATGTTATTCCGGTGGCTTGAATAGTGTGTGCTACTAAACCTGTGATGTCATTATCGCTGGTGAGTTCAAGTCAACCCAGGCCCATGGACAGTGAAGTTCAGCGGGCAATTAAGGATGCGGCTGGAAGAAATACATGAAAAAAAATTATAATTTACCAGCCAGGCAGATTATTATATTATCAAGTCAGCAGTTTGTGGGGTTTCATCTGGTAAGATCTCCAAAGGGGCCACACTAGCAGATGTGTGTGATTCAGGATCTGAGGGCTGATCATCTGTGGTCAGGATGGGTGGAGATCATCTGTCTATCCATAATGTGGATTCAGCTGACAGAGCCTGCAACTGATCCTTTCTTGCTCGCACTGGGGTGGGAGCTCCCAGTAGCTTGGCAGCTTTTTGCATTCTAATTAGTGCTTTTCCACCCTTGTTTCTTCTTGTCTCGGTGGGGCGGGGAGGAAGTAGATATCAGGTTTGAGGCTTTAGGTTGATACATTTCACCACATTTTTGTTGTTGCATATATGCGCAGGCACTCCTAATATGTGTTGTAGAGAGTCAGTGCCCATTCCGTGGTCTTCACCAGTAGTGACGGTGGCATTACCTAAAACTGTGCTACAACGGGGCAGGTCCACACCGTATGGACACTGTGGGCATTTGGGGAAGACCATAAGGAACATACATTGTATTTGCACAGGTGTGAAATTTGTCTGGTGTAGGTTGTTGAACTGAGTGCATTTTAGACAGGGCTTCCTAGAGATCCCATGGACATAGCCGAAAGCTATGGTCCATTGTTTGTCTGTGATGTCTTGATCCACTATACCAGCCCATTTCTCGTTCAGGGTGAAAAATATTGCAGTGCTGGACTCTAAGAGGGTGTTACAAAGAACTGTGATTGTTTTTCTGTCATTCCCACACATTAATAATGTATTCAAGGGAAGGTGAGCCTCTGGCTTCGCTTTGGTCCAGTCCCCATAATGGGCCCAGTGTGTTAACAAGTGCATTGTAAGTCAGAAATTACCTCATCTATGGTGTGTTTTTCTATAAGTTTCTGGAACATCAGTAGAGTCTTATGTGTGAACAGATACCCAGACGTGTCCAGACCAGCTTTGGCCCACAACCGACGTTATGATGTCCTGTTAAAGTGTGAAGATTGGTGAATGCCCACAGAAGGAGAGCAGATGGGTTTAGTGCTTGACCGCACTAAGTTGGATGTATTTCTGCCAGCAACACTTGGTTGACTTAGCCTTGCAACAGATGCGGGGGGTCTTGGCTGGGGTCTAGGGCCAATCTACTATTTGGTAGCTCCTTAAATTCCAGAGAACAATTGACCACTCAGGGTTGGAGGTCCAGCTCGCCGCCATGTTGGCTACTGCAATTGGCAGGAGGCATAATAGAATTGAAAGTTAGGTTCTCCCAGTCCTCCTGTACAAGCAGACCATACCGTTTTTTTAGCTCTACTCTCCTTCCGACTGATCCCCATATCAGGTCAGTGAGGGTAGTAGTCAGGTCTCAAAAGAAATATTTTGGCAACTGGGCAGGAAATGGAGAAAAATGGCTAAAGAGTCTGGGCAATGCTAGGATTTTGGCTATTTCCACTCTGCCCATGAGAGAGAAGGTGCAATGATCACCAGAATGTCAAGGGGTTTTGTGTGTTGGTCAGTACCTTCCCCAGGTTCCCCTCCATTAAATTTCTTTCAGAGTGACATATATTTATCCCCAAATTTCTGAGTGTCTCACACTTTCATTCCAGATCGAGAAGAGGCCAAGGCCCTTATTATGACATTGGCCATAAATTCCGCTTACCACCACGGTGATAGCCGCCAACATACTGCCGCGGTGGCGAATATCTGTTTGCCATATTATGACACACACACACACTAATCCGACAGAATACCGCCACATACACTAATCCGCCAGCCCAAAGGTCAGTGTTAAACTGGTGGTACCAACACCCATATCGTTACACCAACAAAACAATGTTCACTACACCATGACTCACGAATCACCATGGCGGACATTCAATGGCAGTAAACCATTGGCGCTAAACACCGGTGCGCTCAGAATGGACACCCAAATACTAAACTGTACAACATTGGCCAATACCAAAAACACACACCTGACACTCCTACACACACCACACGCACCCACCCACAGCACTATAAAACACACACTCACATCACACACAACCCTTCACAAATACAAATTATTGCCACCAGGCTGACATCAAGACCACTGCGACAACTAGACACACACATCACATACATCCGTACATCCCTCACGCATCCCAATTTTGCAAACCTAATCACAGTGTCCAACATCCACACACTTACACACACCACACAACACCCATGTCCCTAAAAAGGCACCCCTGTTTCACAGATGAGAACTTAAGGGTCACGGTGGAGGAAATAATCAGGGTAGAGCCACAGCTGTTTGGAGCACAGGTACAGAAAATATCCATTGCCAGGAAGATGGAGCTATGGTGGAAAATTGTGTACAGAGTGAACACCGGGGGACAGCATCAGGAAGAATTGGAATTATCTATGGGGGAAGGTACATTCCATAGCAGCAAGGCACCAACTCACCATACAGAGGACTGGTGGTGGACCCCCACCTCCTCTGCCACAGCTCACATCATGGGAGGAGCAAGCCTTGGCAATACTGCATCCTGAGGGACTCACAGGAATAGCCGGAATACTGGACACTGGTGAGTCAACATTTACTACTTATCAACCCCCATACCTGCACGCCATCTCACTCACTCACCCTCACTCCCATCACTCCACCCCACACACTGCACCTACACATATGACAAACCCCAATGCCCAGCCCTGCATGCTACACCAATGCATGGACAGCCCTCCCAGCCCTGCATGGACACCCGTCACTAAAGCATGCACAGCATAGGGGAACTAACAATCCCACAAAACATCAACATACACAAACCAAAGTGGCAGGGCAACAGAGGGGAAGCTAGGGATGTACAATATGTTAATATGTACAATAGGCATGAAGCATAATACATCACTTACATCCCACAGGTGCCCCAGCCAATGTAAGCGGAAACAGGAGGTGCCACGACAAACCAGTCCACCAACAGAAGAGGCACCCAGTGATGACAGTAACTCTGGACTTCAGGATCTGGATCAACAACCTGGCCCATCATGGGCCACTAGACAGTCAGTCATCCCCGCCCAATTACAGTACACCACAGAGCCTCCCCCATCAGTATCCAACACCACAGCACCCCCAGCGTCCCCACAACTCTGTCCCCAGGACACATCATTCAACAGTGTGCCCACCTGTACAGGGACCCAAGTCCAAACCTCACACTCAAGACAATCAGGGAACTGGGGTCAGTGGTTGTGGGCACACCGTTCAGGGGACAGAGGCACAGGGAAACAGGGACACTGGGAGGACCGCTGTGTGCCACGGAACTGACTCTCCAGGAGGCACTCACCAAGATCCTGGGGGCCTACCAACAATCCCAGGACACAATGGGCCAGATCGTTGACAACATGCAGGAGAACAAACGGCTGCAGGAGGAACACCATCAAAAGATCAGGGAGGACTTGCAGGCTCTCAACACCACCATGATCTCCATAGCAGGGGTGCTGGCAGACATGGCCAACATCATGAAGGAATCGGCAGCACAACAGCAGGCCCCTACCAATAACCAGACTATTGACCAGCCCACCACTTCCACTGCAGCTAGGACCCACAGGCCATCAGCACCCCCCCTGCAGAAGGTGAACCACTCCGTAAATGTTCCCTTTGAACAAGACAAATGCCAGGGACACTTACCAAGACCAAGACCACTGCCAGGAAATGAGACTCTCCTGATTGACCCCCTTGTGTCCCACCCTGTCAACTTGTCCACTTTTAACTGCCTTTGCTCCCCTTCCTATGGCTCCTTGGACACTGCACCTGTGCTACAAATGGACTAGAACAATACCTTGGACTTTCCTCTACCATCACCCCATTCCATTGTACTTTACGCTCAGTGTTACAGCACTACAATAAACACCCTTGAACACAACTTGACTGATAGTACTTTATGTGTTGAGAATGTGCATTCAGGGGAACAGTCACATCTGGTGCAAATGATATGAACACTGTGATAGCATACAATTAATGAGCTGTAACTGTCTGTAGTGATCACATCAGGACACTGTTGTCATATCACCACCATCTGTAAAATGACAACCCATGTGACAGTGGGTTGAGATGCAAAGGAAGCGAATGCCATCCTGCTACAGTCACACAGATGCAATCAGTAGTCAGAACAATGATCAGTTCCCCTGTCTCACCTGTGTCATTTGAAGTATTCACGTATAACTGATGTTCTGTTGTCCACATCCTCATCCTCCTCATCCTCACTGTCCACAGATTCCACTGCTGCCACAGGGGCATCTCCAGTCTCCTCCTCCTGCAGAAAAGGCACATGTCGTCTGAGCGCCAAGTTGTGCAACATGCATCATACCACTACTATCTGGCAGACCTTCCCAGTGAGTAGCACAGGGATCCACCTGTCAGATGGAGGCACCTGAACCTGTCCTTCAGGAGGCCGAAGGTTCTTTTGATTATTCTTCTGGTTCACCCATGTGCCTCATTATAATGGTTCTCAGACCCTGTCCTGACCTTCCTCACAGGGTCAGGAGCCATGAAAGGTTTGGATAGCCAGAGTCACCTGCAAGTATTGAGGGACAAACATTAGCCTAACACAATGCTATGGGGATAACACCTGAAGGCATACACTGACATACAGTGGGTGGGGACTCTGGCTCACCTATTAGCCACACCCTGTGCCTCTGTAGTTGGGCCATCACATTTGGGATGCTGCTATTCTTCAGGACAATGGCGTTGTGCACCAACCCAGGATACTTGGCAGTGACATGGGAGATGTACTGATCTGCCAGGCACACCATTTGCACATTCAGTGAGTGGAAACTCTTCTGATTCCTGAACACCTGTTCATTCTGGCGGGGGGACAAACACAATATGTGTACAGTCCATGGCCCCAATAATATTGGGGATATGCCCCATTGCGTAGAATCATGCCTTCACAGTGGCCAAATCTTCCACCTGGGGGAAAACAATGTAGCTGCACATGTGTTTCACCAGGGCAGACAAAACCCTTGCCAGCACAATTGAGAACATTGGCTGTGACATTCCTGCTGCCAGGCCCACTGTCACTTGGAAAGAACCAGTTGCCAGGAAATGGAGCACTGATAGCACTTGCACTAGAGGGGGGATCCCAGTGGGATGACGGATGGCTGATATCAGGTCAGGCTCCAATTGGGCACACAGCTCTGTGATTGTGGTCCTGACCAATCTATAGGTGAGTATTATGTACCTGTCCTCCGGTGTAGCTAAGTCCATAAGGGTTCTGTACACTGGGTTTGTCTCCTCCTCCTATTCTTCCGAAGCGGTGGGTATCTAAGGGACACAAGAGCGAGAAGGCTGTCACAATTTGATCAATGGAACCACAATCTCAGTGTACATACAGTATCAAAGTGATGGGACAGAGGGAATGGCAATGTATGTGGAATTTTAGGCAATGACGCAGTTATGGTTTATCTGATCATTGTCTACCACCTTGAAATGGCACCCACCTGTCCTGTGTCTTGGGACAGGTGGAAGTGAGGTAACTCAGCCGAAGTTGGGCGTCATGGCAGAAGGCGGTCTTGCACCACCGTGCAATTCCTCATTGGCTAATATGGGCTCTATCGAGTACAGTGGCCAATGGGGATCAGAGCCGGCGGTGACGGTGTACACTGCTGTGGACATGACCGACATTTTCTAACTAAATCCTCACATGTTTCCTAACTTTCTACAGGACAACACCTATACTGTATGTGCTACTGTAACCTGTGTCTGGAACTAACCATGGCCCGTGTGACCGGGGAAAGGGCCCCTGCCTTCACTTCGGAGAATTTGGAGCGACTGGTGGAAGGGGTCAAACCAGCAGAGGCTGGCAGGGTACCACCACCACCAGTGGTCACAGAGCCCTCACCTCCAGCTGAGAGGGTTCAGCCCTCACCTCCAGCACGGAACATGTAGGCCACCCTTCAGGGACTGCTGTACAAGGAGCCCCCTCCAGAACCAGTGGGCAAGTTCCCCACCTCAGATACTGTGACCTTGCACTCCCCAGTACTGGGAAATGGGCGTGGAGCCCCCTCCAGAACCAGTGGACAAGTTCCCCACCTCAGAAACTGTGACCTTGCACTCACCAGCAAAGAGAAATGGGCATGGAGCCCCCTCCAGAACCAGTGGGCAAGTTTCCAACTTCAGCTGATGTGCTCCCCATCCCCCTTCCCCCTGAGGTGCCTGTCCACTTCAGTGATGATGCCCCTACACAGTTCTGTGAGGATGTTGTCAGGAAACAAGTTGGGCCTTGGACTGTGCCCTGTGACCATGTGAGCCCTTAGTACTTTGGACTGGGCATTGGCCCTTTGTGGACAATTGTACACATCTTTTTGTTTCCAAATTGGTTTATGTGGTGGCTTTTGCCTTACAAATACATTTTCAGTACTTCTGTACTTTAGTCCTTCTATTGTTATGCCGTGTGTCACGTGCCATTGGTTTTCCTCTGCAGCTAGATGTGTGTATGGTGTGTGTGTGTCTGGTGTGTGTCGTGCGTGTGTGTGTCACTTTCCTTCTCCTCCCTCCCTCCCTTGTGTGCTAGGCGACTGTACACACTGTCGCCGGCGGCATTGGTGTTCCCGGTGGAACATGGCGTAGAAGAGCATCGGGAAGACTTGCGGTTCCGGTTCCATGGTGGCGTTGTTCTTCTCTGTGTCTCTGATGATGAGTCTTTGATCTTCTGTGCAGTGTCTCCGCCAGGCTTTTGATGGCCTTGGTCCCGCCCTGGAAATGTTGGCGGATTGCAGTGTCATGATATGGTGGGCAGTACCCTGTCTTCCGCCTGGCTGTTGATGGCTACCGCCGTGGTGTGTGGTGTTAATGCCCTGGCAGATGGTGTGGTGCACTGGCTGTCTATAGGAGTTCTCCCCGCCACGGTCTTAATTTGGCGGTAATTACCATCAGCCTGTTCGCTATATTTCTGCCACTTTATCACTCACCGTCAATGTCATAATGACAACCAATGTCTTATATTCTGGCTGTATTAGGCCACGTAAGGGAAACAAGCAAGATATGGTCCAGTTCAATCTTAAACTTGACACACTTCCAAAATCTTCAAGCATGTTGATCATATGAAGGCAGGTTATGTGGGGCTAATGGAGGTACATCAATGAATCATCTACATATAGCTAAATAGCCTTGAAGCTTGCATCATTTGGTATTCCCTATTGGGGTACCTGCAAGCACACCAAGTCCACAAGAGGTTCCATAGCTAGTCAAATATGATCAGTGATAATGAACATCCTTGTCTGGTACCTCTATGTATGTTAAATGTTGGAGAAATCTTGCCACCCATGCCGATTGGCCACCATAGTAGGCCTAACTAATGTAGTATCCCGGGGCCAAATACCATTTTCTGCAGCACTGCAGTCAGATAGTGCCACCCTAAGGTGTTAAAACCTGTATCTATATTAAGGGATAACTCATGGGAATATTTGGAAAAGATGTTGTATGTGCAAGAAAGTGTTCCTATTTGGTATGAAGCCATTTTGATTGGCATGCACCAACATCGGTGGCAGGGGTAGAATTCTTTAGCTATAACCTTGCATATTATGTTGCAATCTGTATTGAGGAGAGACAGCTGTCCGTAGGAATGCACCTCCAATGGGTTTCTGTCAGATCTGGCGAGGATGACGATCAATGCTTCGCATATAGTCCCTGGTAGAGTGCCCAGTTTCCTCACCTGGTTACATAATTGCAAGAGTTTCTGGGTAAATGTAGCTCCATGGGCGGAGAAGAACTCCACTGGGAGTCCGTCTAGGTCTTGTGTCTTATTGTGCACCATTTGACTGATTATGAGCCTAAGTTCCTTCTTCGCTAGGGATTCATCTAGTGTATAGTGCATTAGTGGGTCAAACCATGGCAGGGGGATACCATCTAGGTAATCTTGTAAGGAATATGCTGTCCTTGAATGCCGTCCCTTTGTATAATGCTCCCTAGTAATCCAAGACGGCCTTACTGATGTCAGCTTCTGCGTTCAACAGTACCCCTTTTGGAGACCTGATCGCAGTAACTTGTGATCTGGTGGATTTGAAGTGCAGCAACTATACCAGCACCCTCCCTGCTCTGCCTCCCTCCGTGTGTTGTTAAGTGATGTTCTCTGAATAGTCTAGGCTTCCTAATCTACTGATTGTCATCTAAGATGTGCAATATTAGTCATTTCCTGCAGTAGCCCCCATAGAAACCTCAGCTTCCTGAATGACATGTTCCAAGTTCAGAAACTGTGTGCCGAGCACTAACTAATGCCATATTTAATACAGAGACCATGCATGGCTGCTTTGAAAACGTTCTGCTCCACCCCTCTGTCTGTGGCAGCCCCATTGTTCTCTCTCAAGTAAATAGCTATATGTGAACCTATGGTTTTGTGGAAAATTGTGTCTTGTAGAGCCACTGTGTACAGCTTGCAGGTGGGCACCAGAATACAGGACCTGCCTTCACTTACTATCAATTTAAATAGATTGTGATCCAGCAGTGTACAACTACTCTATTCGGTGTTAGAGGAATTGCAATTGGTTGTATTAGAGACGTTTATCGCAACCATAGTGATTAGTGCTGTGTTTCAACCACTCTACAAGGGACTACCCATCCTAGCTGACACCAAGGCAGAGGAGGGGGTCCTACGATGTGCTTACTTGTTCCTTACTTCTAAGAACAAGGCAAGGAAAACTCACGGGTACTCAAGGACCAGGGGTCGAAGTATTTTATGAAAGGAACAACGGTCCCTCAAGGGAAACTAGGAGTCAGATTTCCCAAAGAAACCCAATGGAGTCTATGTTCAATTTACAAATGTAGAGGTAGATACATTTTTTTAAATTGTGGACAGTGTAGTGGGGAAGCAAAAACACAAAATAAATAACATACATCATATGGACAAAATTACTCAGGCATTACATATGTGACAAAAATTGTAGCTCAAAAGGTGCAGTCACAATATTTCAATATCCATGCTCGTATTACCTTTATAAAAATATACAAAGACTGAGTCAAGGTACTTCAATCAACAACATATCAATCCATTAGACCAATGCTGGGATCATCTTCAGGACAAAGAGTTCATGCCTGAGGTGAGTGGGTTATGGAATACATAACCTAATGCCTGCTAAGTTTAGAATATAAAAGGAAAAGAAAAAGTGGTAAAGGACAAAGAGGAGAAAAAGAAGGAGAGAAAGGGAGACTTGTAATAATAGCATACCGATATAAGTATATTAATCCTTAGGTGCACACCATGCCAACCAGTGTTGAGTGTATAGATCACACCATGGGGGAGCATTCACTGGGAAATAGTAAGTGGTAATGGAAAGCAAGCCCTGAGGATGAAAATCACGTGAACAAAGCTCACTGACCGGATTGGAAAAGCAGTGAACAATGTGAAGGATGCACCTAACAGACAGCAGTACGTCCTGTAATTGACTAACCTGTGACAATACATCATGCAATAAGGAACATACACAAATATACGGGCTCCTTAGAATTTCCAATAATCTAAAACGAGAAACAGGGCAAGTAGTGGTGCAATTGCTCAACAGTGCAAGGTGTCTAGCACCCGATATCACCTACCTGAGTCAATAAAACCAATATGTAGAGAAACTGACTTCACAGCGCTAACAAGTACACTAACTCCTCGTGGTGGGAGACCTGAATACAAGCAAAGAATATTGTATAAGCACAGGCCTTAATTGGCGTTAGTACATGCTGCATATAACCAACAGTGCAAAGAACCAGATCACTTATATAATGGCCTGGTGGTGTGCTGGCATATTCCTGCAAGCACAAGGTGGCACGGATAACTTAGCTCGGTGGGCAACAAGTGTGCCGTGCAGAAGTGAACCTGTAGATGAAGGGTTACATTGTCGTGTTCTTACATGCATGAGGTTGGAAGGATAGCCACACTTGAATATGCAACAAACGTGGCGTGCATTTAGGAGTCCGCTGACAACTGGGATGCATATGGACCCACATTGGAGGGCAACTAATATCCTGTGAATGAGTGCCGGTAAGGATGGATACCGCACGATCTAAGGGGGTGTGTGCATGCATTAGGGACCCCACGACAAATAATAACGGCCGGAGGAAGAGTAGCAGCCATTAGTAAGTGGAGAGAGAGTAAAGAAACATTGCAAGTAGGAAAAAACCATACCATAATCAATGCATCCTCTGGCGCATTTGGACCAACAATGAATGTGAATTTAATAAAATAAAGTATGAGGCATAAAAGTGAAGTGACTTGGAATAAACAACCTTCTACCACACAGTAACTAAAATTATTCAAAAAAATAATAAGTACAAGAATAAAATCGAATACATATTATATATATTTAACTACAATCTCTTATTTTGCAATAGTACTTAACAAATAGAGTGATACCACAAACAAATGAAAAGGAAGAGAGAGCACCAATCAGAAAAAAATTGAGAAATTGAAAAAATACGACAAAAGGGACCCACTGATCCAGTTTTTCAATAATCAACTTTATCCATAGTCATAATGTTACTTACAATTCCAAGAAATTGTCCCGGGGCACACAGGAAATCAAAGTAAAGATTAAAAAAAAAGATAAACAAGAAGTCCCAAGGAAAGTACTTGTCGAAAGCCAGAATTGCTACATTAAAGAAGTCCAGTCCTCCATTCTGTTCAAGCCAGTGTTAAGGCTATTAGGCCCCAATGTACTACACTTTTTAGCAGTCACAAAAATTGCCATTAGTGACTGCAAAATGGGTGGATACCATGTACCATCCCTATTTTGCGAGTTGGGACACAATTACCAACTAGCAAAATAGGGATTGTGACTCACAATTAAGAAGGGGAGTAACAAGGGTGTCCCTTCCTAATTGCGGGTCGCAGTGGACCCCTTCCCCTTTGTGAATGAAAGCAAAACTATTTTTTTTCAGAGCAGACAGTGGTCCCAAAATTGAAAGAAAACTTTTCATTTTCTTTTGGAAATGCATCCCATTTTCCCATATGGAAAACAGGCTGAATTGAAAAAAAACATGTTTATTGAAAAGCAGTCACAGACATGGGGGTCTGCTTTCCCCAGCAGACCATCAGCAGTGTGAGTGCTGGCAGTTCCCAAATGGGTTGCAAATTGCGAGCTACCTCATGAATAATGATGAGATAGGTCATTTGCAACCCCATTGGGAATTGCAGTGTGCTTAACACTGTTGTACCTTTTGTTTTGTGTCTCGCATTTTGCAATTTTCCAAATGGATCGCAAATTGCGAGTCACAAAACAAAAAGTCACACATCTGGCCCTAAGTGCATGTTATCCACTTCAGTTCCTCCTTATTCAGAAGGGCATTATTATTAGCCCCTTTAGGCGGGGGCTTGAAAACTATGTTAACTTACCAGCGAAGATCGTTTTCACTGTGCTTCTTCCCCATGAAGTGGTCAACCAGTGGTGCATTAGTCACTTTGCATCGTAGGCAACTTCTGTGCTGGCAAATTTGTATGCGTACCTTCTATGTTGTTTGACCAATGTAAATCATACTGCACAGAAAGGTAATGGCATATATAACATTCTCAGTATTACAATTTGAAAACTAATTTAACATGTTTTTGATATTGTTTAACACAAACACTTTGGTCTCAGAAGTGAACTGGCATACACTGCAGTTTCCACACCTTGAATGTCAAGCAATAGGGGGGAGTCCCCAGGGAGTTGTAAACGTTGGATTGGACCTGGTGATGGGTTTGTTTGCTTTTACCAGGTGATCTTTAATATTTGTGCCTCTGCAGAAGGCAAACAGAGGACGTTCAAGTTTCAGTTCACCCGCATTGAGGACTGGCCAGTGGTTACAAATACATTTCTTCAATTGATTAGAGAAAGGAGAAAAAGCTGTGACACATACCAAGTGCTCATTGATTTATTTATTCTTAGGAGTAAGCATTATTTTTCTGGTACAGTACCACGCCCAATTGATAGATTGTCTGACTAATCTGTGGAGATAGCCCACAGCATACAGTTTTTCAGCTAAAACATTAGCCTTCCTGACAAAATCTTATCTGAAGAAACAATTTCTCTTGAATCCAGAGGAATTGGGAATATGGGAGGGAGACTCTTAAGACACGAGGATGATTACTGTTATATGTGAGATGGGTGTTATGTGCAGTAGGTTTACGATACAGAAATGTGACAGGTTTGCCATCAAAGATTTTGGTTAATGAATCCAAGAAGGCAATCTCTGATCTACTTTGTGTAAGCGTGAACTTGAGACCCCTATTATTATTATTAAGCCACTGGCAAAATTCAGTGAGGGTCTCCTCAGGCCTATGCCAAATCATAAAGATGTCATCAATATACCTCTTTCAGATAGTAATATAACTGTGAAATGTGTTATGTTCTGAAAGAATGCTAATCACCTCTAAATTGTCCATTAAAAGTATATCAAAGTTAGGGGTGAAAAAAGCCCTCATCGAGGTCCCCTTGATCTGTTGATAGAATTGGCCATCAAACTGAAAGAAATTTAGAGAAAAGCATATTTGAAGAAGTTGAATAATAAAGGCCGTGGGGAGTGATTGAGGACAGGTCCTAGAGTCAAGAATACTTTCAATAACTCTAATCCCTTCCTCCTGCGGAATAATAGTATAAAGTGACTCTACGCCCAATATACAGAGAATACAGGTGAGGGTGTCAAAGAATAAGTGTTCTATCTGATCAATCATATCCATTGTGCCCCTTACATAGCAGCGTGTGTTAGGTACAAATTCCTTAATAAAGAGGTCTAGGTAGCTGCCGAGAGGCTCACAAATGGACCCACACCCTAAACAATGGGGCGTCCTGGTGGTACCTCAATGTTCTTATGACTTTTGGATAAGGTAGAGATGACAGGTGTTCTTGAAAATTTAGCATTAAGGTATAGGAACTCCTTCGTCATCAAAAACCCTTCTTGCAAACCCTTTTCAGTGAAATCCACAATCAATTTCTGAATCTCACTGGGCCAGATCCCAGTCGTAAGTAATGGTATGTGTTTGACAACTTGCTCAGAATTTTGGCTTTAGAAGGGTCAATATCCTGAATTACAATACTTCTGGTTTTGTAATCAATGAGTGGTTTTACTTCCGCCTCTCAAGTGCATGCTTCTCTCCCATTGGCAAATTATAAAGAATACATTTATTTTTTTGTTCCAAAATGGACAAGTCTTGGAGAATCAGTTTCTCAAAGGTATGTATTTCTGGTGGTAAGCAGCTGGCAGAAGGTGAAAAAGTAGAAGGGGGACGCAGACTCATTGTTAGATGTGCATGGTGTTCCGGGGTTTTCTGCAAAGAAGGCCTGGAGGCAAGTCTTCCTAACTTAATAATTCGGTATAGAGGTCAAGAAGACTGGTACGTGTAGTGGGGACAAAAGAAAGGCCCTTACTGAGTAATGAAACCTCATCAGAAGAATGAAAGTGTGCTGACAGATTAAATATGGGGATGGTCCATGAATCATTAATGATGGTGGAAATGCTGTCTGAGGATTTTATGGGGGTCATTCCGACCCCGACGGGCGGCAGAAGCCGCCCGCCGGGCGGAAACCGCCCAAACACCGCCCCGCGGTCAGATGACCGCGGGGGGCATTCCGATTTTCCCGCTGGGCCGGCGGGCGATCTGCAAAAGATCGCCCGCCGGCCTAGCGGGAAAGCCCCAGCAAAGATGAAGCCGGCTCCGAATGGAGCCGGCGGATTTGCTGAGGTGCGACGGGTGCAGTGGCACCCGTCGCGATTTTCAGTGTCTGCCAAGCAGACACTGAAAATCTTGCTGGGGCCCTGTTAGGGGGCCCGGCACTGCCCATGCCAGTGGCATGGGCAGTGCAGGGGCCCCCAGGGGCCCCACGACACCCGTTCCCATCAGCCTCACACCGCCAGGAACAGGCTGGCGGGAAGGGGGTCGGAATCCCCATCCGCCATGGAGGATTCGTTTGGCCAGGGGATAACCGGCGGGAAACCGCCGGTTTCCCTTTTCTGACCGCGGCTTTACCGCCGCGGTCAGAATTGGCCAGGAAGCACCGCCAGCCTGTTGGCGGTGCTTCCGTTGTTGTTGGCCCTGGCGGTCAATGACCGCCAGGGTCAGAATGACCCCCTATGTCTGTTACCACTGGGAATATTTCTGTTGCATTTCTCGTTCTGTCTGTTATTGCATGCTTCACATCGTTTATTACTTTTCTTACCCTGTCAGTGAGCCTGTGGTACATTCTATCCTTTGTTCAGGTGACGTCTAGCGATATTCACCCTCACAGCTTGCTTTCCATTACCACTGAGTATTACCCAGTGAATGCTCCCTGCATGGTGTGATCTACTCACTAGACACTGGTTGGCATGGTGTAGACTTATATCAGTTGGTTATTAATACAAGTATCCCTTTCTCTCCTTATTTTTCTCCTCTATGTCCTTTTCTGCTTTTTCTTTTATATTCTAACCTTAGCAAGCATTGTGTTATGTATTACGTAACCTCTTTACTTCAGGCATAGAATCTATGTCCTGATGATGATCCTAGCATTGGACTAATGGATCGAAACATCGTTGACTGGAGTAACTTGACTCGCTCGTTGTATATTTTTATTAGATTAATACGAGCATGGGTACTGAAATATTGTGATCACATCTTTTGAGTTGCAATTTTTTTCACATATGTAATGCCTGCGTAGTTTTATCCACATGATGTATGTTATTTATTTTGTGTTTTTGATTCCCCATTACACTGTCTAAAAGTTAAATAAATGTGTCTACTTTTACATTTGTAAAATGAACATAGACCTCTTTGGATTTCTATGGGATTTCTGACTCCGACAGTTTCACATGAGGGACCGTTGTTCCTTTCATAAATGACTGGTTCTTTGGCACTGTAAAAGCTCATCCCGTGTCCCACAGCATGGTACCCATATTTTCACCTCTATATAAAGGACTACCTGTCTCAGCTGACACCAAGGCGGAGGAGGAGCACTGCAATGTCCTTGACTGGTTCCTTGTCTCTATTAGAGAGCATCTTGTGTCCTGCAGCATGGGACATACACAAGTCACTCCTGGGTGAAGGCCAGGCCAAGAGTGGGTTGTGTAGCACCCATCAGGGACAGGAAGAGGCAGGGCAGGACCACACCTCTGCATTAAGGACTCAACAGGTTGGTAAGATCAATATTACTTTGTTGTTTTTTTAAAGAAATTTTGGGGCATTTATATACTCTGTTTGTGCAGCATTTGCATAATTTGTTTTATGCAAATGTGGCGCAAATTTAACTCCATATTTATATTTTTATGCTAGATTTGTCTAGCATTAAAATACTGGAGTTTGAACCATTTTTTGGATTCATGAACCTACCTTGCGTCAATGAAATGCAAGGTAGGCATTCCCATAAAAAAATTGTGTTATCCCTATAGAGCCATATTTATTCCCCTCTTGTAAAAATGATGCACGGTTGGGATGCGGCCCCAAATAATGGTGCCAACCTTGCTTAGCGCCATTATTTAACACCTGTGTCAGACTAGGCATTAGAGAACCTGTGGACCCATTTTCATGGGCAAACACCATGGAATGGGCCCATATGTGCCCACCCCAAGACCCAGGCACACCCCCATCCACACCAGAGGGACACCAGAGGATGGAGGACCCCATCCCAGGTAAGTAGGGTAAGTATAGGTAAGTATTTTTTTAAGTGCCGTTGGAGGCCCTAACAAGGGGCTCCCTGCATGGCAATGAATGCAATGGCCATGCCCAGGGGACACTGGTCCCTTGTGCTGGCCACTGGGGTGGTGGGCATGACTCCTGTCTTTTCTAAGACAGGAGTCATGTTTTAGGATGGTTGTGTGCCTGGAAATGATGCAAGGCTGGTTAGTGCCATTTTTTTTTTACGCTAACCAGCCTAACGTCATTTTTTGTCACACAACCTCCTAAACCCATACCGCCACCCCGACCAACTAGTGTCATTTTTGTTGACGCTAGACCAAGCTTAGCGCTGGCTTGCGCCATTCCATTAATAAGGTGCCCGGCTGGCGCTCAGGAATGGCGCAAGCCGGCGGTAAACTTTTTGGTGCAAAACTGGGTCAGTGCATTTTTGCACCAAAAAGTTTAAATACGCCCCTATCGCCACCTTGTGTCACATTAACGTCATTATAATTTACGCTAGTGTGGCCCAGCGAGGCCGAAATCCCTGAGCCATATTTACAGAGTAGTTCAATGGAAGCATTGCATGCACCATGGTGCGGCGTATTTTAAATACTGCGCACACATGGTGGCAGTAGGGGGGGCGCTAAGGGGTGTCGGGAAAGTGGCACTGCACTCGGTGCAGCACCACTTTCCATAAATCTGCCCCTTTGTTTTACTGGCTGCTCTTACAACATGGAGGAAAAGAGAATTATGTGACTTTACTGTTTCACCCCTGCCTGTTCAGAGAAATCATTTTTCACTCTGTCACTTTTTTTTGTTGGATAGCTGTCTGCTGCATAAGGTATGGGGTAGTGTAAAACAATGGCAGCTGCCTCAGAGAGCACAGGGGCCACCCTTGATGCAAATTGCGATACCAGCCCCATTCACACCTATGGGCCTGTAGGCCCATATTTGCTAATTGTTTGCATTTCCCAAATTGCGAATTCCTAACTGGAATTCGCAAATTTGGGAAATGCAAAACCCAGGGTGCTGGGGGCCTAAGGCCCCCTCTGCTGCACCCCAAGAATTTTTTTAAGGACATGTAAGGCGCACACGTGCCAAAGGGGCATGTGTGTGTTCCATGTCAATTTAAAAAATGCAGCACACACACAGAAGTGACAAATACTCATTAGGTGGCTATACCAAGATCTCACAGCTAGGGTACAGATGGTCCTTCAGGAGACTAATCGCCCCAAATGGGCTCTACGTGGAGAGTTAGTCAGGGGTGTATTTTGACACCCTTTCATTTCCTGCTTTACATAAACAGATTAACAACTGTCTGACCGAAAATGGGAAGGATGTCCCCTGTATGTAGGACAAGATCATCACCATTTTATTGTATGCAGGCGATGCAGTGCTAATTACGTGCACTGCAAATTGCCTTTGGACCCTTTTGGACATTTTTCAGCATATATGAATGACTTAGATCTCAAAGCAAAGTATGCAAACTCATACATTTCGACCTGTGGTCTCCCTAGTACAAAGTCCAAGCATTTTAATATAGGGGAGTGCATTTTAGCAAAGGTGAAAAGTTTTAACTATTTAGGGCTACTTTTCATTCAAACCCTTAGATGGTATCCAATTTTAAGATCCAGACTCCAGTCTCTGAGGCTATTTTTAGATATGCGAAAAACATGAACCAATTTCAGAGATGTTGAGTTTTTGCAGGAGTAAGTGCATATTGGTGGGAACATATAGGCCCTCATTATGGCCGCCCGCCAGCCAATGCCATACCCCCATCAGGCCGCCTTTGCGCCCTGAACCTCCCCAGCCCTCTTATGGCTTCCCCGCTGAGCCGGTGGGTGGAAACAGAATTTCCGCCTGGCGGCCCAGCGGGGTATAGGGTCTTAACATTGCATCTGGCTACTAATGGATCTGGCTGCATTCTGGCAGTGCAGCGGGTGCAGCAGCACCCGTTGCACTCTCCACTGCCTGTAATTCAGGCAGTGGAATGTGCAATGGGGCTGTGCATGGGGGGCCCTCCCCTGCCCAGCCTTTCCATGGTGGTGTTTACCGCCATGGACAGGGTGGCGGATGGGAACTCGTAATCAACCGCTAGGACTGCCAGACTGCAGGCTGGCGGCAGCCTGGCGGTGTCAGCGTTTGGACTCGTCATGATGTCGCGCCAGACTGCCACTTTGTTGGTGGTCCGACCGCGACCCTCACGGTCTAGTGACCACCAGGGTCATAATGACCCCCATAGTGTTGGTTTGTGGAGTTATAATGACAATTATATCCTTCGAAGAGCAGATAATTGCTTTACTCGCAGACTACTGTCAGAACCAGGAGGTACTGCTACGCTAATATGCCATGAGGAACTAGGGCTAACATTTCTGGAAGACCTGATTGGCCTGGTAATCGTGGGAGCGCTTGAGACCGGTTTAATCAGAACATGTATTACTGACTGCCTGTCGTTTGTTTGGTCAGATTGCATTTTGTGGATTTCATACGTAACAGATTACTTCCAAAAGGTAGGTTTAGCCGAGTAATGTGGAAATCCCAGTATCATTGGGCTAGAACATAAGCAAAGCTTTAAAGAACACTTTTTGGCATACTGCAGAGACATCCGCATAGAAGAGGCTCACACTAAGGAATCAGTTGCCAAATATGTGGCAGTTTCAACAACATGTGGCATTGAGCTGCACCTAAGATGGATCTGTAACCCCAATTATAGCCATTGGCGAACTCATTTTAGACTGAGTACAATGCACCATAAATTTGCTTTTCCCTTGTCAGAGCCATGGCACCAAGTTCTCCCTGCCTTGTGTGTGTGACAACACTGCTATGCAATGCACAAGTCACTTTACGCTATTTTGTACCCAGTACTTAGGACCAAGACGTTCATTCTTCGTTCCTGTCCTCTGCAATACAAATTTGAAGCATTACAATGTGGGGCTAATATTCTTGCAATCTTTAGGAACTCCTGAAATTTGTAATGCCATTTTAAATTTCATAAGATCAGCCTTTCTTATTAGGAAAAGATATGAATCTTAGCTATACACCTTATGCTATATTGGCTTGTATTATTATTGTTTTAGAGTAGATTTGCTTACTTTCCATTTGCAGAACCTTTGTACACTTTTTGTACAATTCATTTTATTGTTTACAATGGACAGATGGCTTTTTAATGTAGAAACTGTAATGTATTGCATAATGCGTGTTTTGCTTTTATGGCCCTAGCTGAACAAAGCTCTGTTTGACTGACTAATTGCCATTCCATCCAGTATCCCCTCCACCACCACATTTCGGCCCTCAGGGTCTATCACTACATGGACAATCACGAATATCGCTCATACAGCTACTTGCAAACACATTCCTCACCCAGACAGCCAGTAACACAACCACTCACTCAACCACACATATACTCACACACCCACTCACTTATTTATACAGATACTGACAAATGTACAGACTCACCTATACAAACACTGACACAAACGCACACTCATCCATACTACCACCGACACACTCACTAACTCACCCTCACAATCACTGCCATAGTCACTCACTCATTTAAACAGAGACTCACACAGCCCCTCATCCATCCACACATCTACTCACACTCCCTCTCACCCACCCATGCAAGCGCTCACAGACTCACTCATTCAGTATTACACCTACTCATACAGCAGCTCACTCACACATAGAGCTACTCACAAATCAATTTTTTCACTCATTCAGCAACATAGAAATGCATTCACTCATCAAAACAGATACTGTCACAGCCACTCACCCACCTGAACAGCCACTCACACAGCCACTCACACACAAATTCTGAAACTCATACATCCACTCAGATGACATACGTTAGCAATAGTACCACTGATCAATGGCACCTAAACAATAGTAATTTAAGTTATGCAGTAGCTTAGTATCTATCTTCAACTCTCATAATCATTTTTAAATGCTTATGCTCACTGGATGATGTATTCATTGATTTCATCAGTGATATAATTTGAGGTATCATCAGTGATGTTGCTGACCATGTCATAACTGATGTAATAAGTGAGGTCATAAGCAGTGCATTGAGTGGGCATAAGTTATAGTTAGGTAAGTTAACTATAACTGCTGAATTTCTATGGTTTGTACTTTTGAAATGTTTTAGCCTAACTATAACGTCCTTATAACCTTTGTTTTTTTCAGTGAATTTCTAAGGTTTTTTAATTATATTTCCTAACTATAATGTCCCGGTAACTGACTTTCTAGGATTTTTTAAACCCAGTGAAGGGGTTGACCACAGGGCCTGGCGTGCTGCCAGGCATTGTGGTCAACCCCCGGGTATGTTTTCGAAGTACACATTACGAGAGAAAAGCATGAAGTAGGCTCTAAAAAAAATAGTAAAAAAGCAAGTAGTAAGCAGTGAATGCAAGGCAAATGCATGGAGAATGGACTAGAAAATGAGGAGAAATCAAATGTAAAAGCAGTGAAAATGAAGGGTAAGGAAGGTGACAGAATCCAAAATATGGAACAAAAAGCAAGTAGGAAGTACTGAAATTAATGTAAAAATAATGGACACGTATGCAAAATGTTGGTGAAAAAGAAAAGTGAATGCAGTGACAAATAATGAAAAGCAAGTAGAAAGGAGACAAAAATACTGGTAAAAAACAATGAGTACAAAGATTCAATGTTAGCAGGTATATTATTGTGTTTTTAAAAATAAATTGGATTCGGGGATCCTGTGCAGTATTGAAATCATAGATGGGCCAAACTCTATGATTCCTTGTTGCAATCATGTGATCAGAAGGGATGTGCGGATCTGGAACTGCGGATTTGGTGATTTTTTTTTTTATTAATTTTATATACATCCAGTGCAATCATTTTATGTTTGAAGTTAGTGTAAACCTACAGAAGTGTGTATTCATATTTATATAAGTATATTTTTTAAAGCATCATTCTCGCAATTTATGTATTATGAGGGTCCACCGATTGGAGAATGGATCTGTGGATTTGCATGATGACACAGTGAAACCTGCTCATTTCATTGGTCACATAGGAACCACATCTATTTTTTTGTTGGACAGTGAGGAAGTAGCACTTAGTTACTGGTAGCTAGTGTTTTTGAACTTTTCTCCTGCTGTGAAATGCTGGATTTTCCAAATGGCTGCAGCACCACCATCTATGCAGCAAGAAGATCCTGTTGTTGTTGTAGAGGAGGAAGAACAGGATACATCAACTCCCAAAAAATAAAGTGACATATGGAAATTCTTCACCATTACTTCTGACAAAAAGAAGATGAGAGCCAGGATAGTCAAGTGCACCATCTGTGGGAAGGAACTGTCTCCCGGAACAAACAAAACAAATCTGAAGACTATACATGAAAAATCATATCAAAGAACGGTCCGCAAGAGAGAAACAAGTGTTCGCCCTTCCGTATCAGGAGCAAATGTTCCAGCACCTTCCACCTCAGCTACAGTAACAGTGTCAGTTGTGTGTCCTAATTTGGAGCACATGACTACCCACTGATTGTGGTGCCACATGCAAGTTGGCTTAAATACTATATCTGTGGCAGAATATTTAGATGCTGTGAACAATTATCCTTACTAACTGTTTTTTTACTTATAGCATCCAAATTTGTTGGCTCTAGTTTTCATTTAGGAAACATGCTGATTTTCATTCTTGTTGTTTTATAACCGTTGGGCACCTGTTTTTAGGTACATTAATTTAAAAAAAGGTTGATAGAAGATCAGTGTGACAATTTG
Source organism: Pleurodeles waltl (assembly GCF_031143425.1). Classification (NCBI taxonomy): domain Eukaryota; kingdom Metazoa; phylum Chordata; class Amphibia; order Caudata; family Salamandridae; genus Pleurodeles; species Pleurodeles waltl. Next base: position 190,177,633 of record NC_090449.1, read on the forward strand.
AACAGGTATTGTTCTGTGATGCTTCTTTAAATAATTTGTCAAAATTTGTTTTACAGTCTTGTAGAGTTAAGTAGATAAATCTTTCTGAATTGATTCATGTATTTTGATGAGAAAGAAACATTTTCATACTCATACTGTCATGAGTAGCTTATTCCAAATAGGTCATCAGTAGGTACCAGCTTTCTTCCACTATACCAAGTATGACCATCAAGAATTCTTGTGCATCTTCTAGAGTGTTTTGTGTGAAGTGTACATATCCAGGGCACACATCTACAAGATCTTAGAGATTTTTGGATTGTTACAGCATATGCTAGAGACAGTGGGAACTGCTTCCTCTGAGCATACAAGTCTTTTACAAGCAAGAAATGTGCAACATACCTTGCTATTTTTTTTACACCTTCAAATTCATCATATTTGTTTGCTAGGTATTCAATCTCAATACTGTTGCGAAACAAAATGAAATTATTATTTTATCCTCACAACCATTAACTAATCCTCCCTCAATATTTAAATTACTTGGATATAACAGACTTTTAGAACAAATCCAATTTTGATTGTAGTTTTTCAGTTAATGGTACTGTCACCCCCTGGTGTTTCATTTGGTCAATTGCTGTCAGATCTAAAATTTCTTCTTTCTCCTGTTGTGGAAATTATTCAGTAAAACTGGAACATTGTTGAAGAGTAGACATTATGCACAGAATGGATTTCCCTTCTTTATTAAAGTTCAACCTTAGCTCTGCAACTAACTCCTTTGCAGGAGATAAGTTATTTATAAGTACAATTTCCAAGCAGTATTATCCCTCTTTTCTGTGAAATCCTATTGTAATATCCTTTACAACATTTATATATTCCTTATCAGAGGATTGGTCCATATTCCTCAGTAGTTCTTTGTATTGGACGTTTATCCATATGTTTCCATTTCCAATACTCCCAAAGAATGTTGTGCTTCTTCATGTTGAAGAGTCTTTAACACAGGCTATACTTTCACCAACGTAAATTGTAATAGGTCACTGAAAACAATTACATGCTTTACTCCAAACAGTACATTATACTCTTGCTTCAGTATCTGTTGCATTCTCAAGTGGACAAAGGCAAGCATTAAGTTTGACACCATGCGCCCTTCATTAATGATTAAACGTTTTAATTTCTTCAAAGCTCTGGAAACGTCATGACAAGCTTCAACTGACAACTTTTTGTACTCAAGTTTATCGTCATGTTCTCCAGGTAGCATAAGCAGTCTGTGCAAAGTAATTGTTTAATGTCGTGTGCAGCTAATCGAGTTGGTGCTGTTATTACACACAACAAAATTGAGTCTATAGTCCTCTGTAGGTAAGTAGTGAGAACTTAAAATAAAAATATTTTCTTATGGCCAGGTTGACCGCTGTTATATAATAGAATCAGCTTATATGTTGAACATTTACATTCATTCTTTTCATGGAGGGAGCCATGCTCTATTTTTTCTTTTACTTCCATATCTTCCATATATATATTTTTGTGCCAATCATTCAGTTGTGCAATAAACTGTTCCTAATCAATACTCTTCTCTTACTTATTGCATTGCAATCTCAACCTCATTCATGGCTCTGGCTGCTTCAATTTTCAATTATTGACTGTCCAAGAGGATCTTGACTTAAAGGTCTAGAACTTTGGCTCCTTTGTGAACTGTACTTTGGTATCTCAGTAGCAATTGCTTCCTCCTGTCCACTCTCATTGTTTAACATTTTTGTGTTGATGGGGAAGACTGAACACTCAATGTTGTCTTTACAGGGTAGAAAGAATCTTCATAGCAGTAATACTATCCGAGTAACTCCATTTCAGAATGCCAAGACTTGGAGAGTTGCTGAAGTGCTAAGTAGAAAAACTCTCTTTTCTCAGGAGTTTTGATAATTATATAGCAGACAGGATATCCATTGGGTTTGTGAAAGAGTATTTCACTCCTCCAAGTTCCCAATCAGGCCCTAAGTTTCTTACAGTTTATTAAACATCCTTTTTTGCATGTCAAACCAAGCAACCATCCCAGCCAAGTACAGCATATCTGCACTCATCTATTTTTTTGTGCCACCTTGTTCCTGACCTATAGTGTTGCAGAATATTGTAAAGGCACATGTTTTTGAGGTGTGGACTTCTTAGATAGTAAGTATCCAACATTTTGTTTTTACACTATCTGTACTCTCCGGATCAAACTCTGCTAGGCACTGAATTTCTAGGAAACACTTCAAGATTCTGTTACATGTGCTGGCAAGGCCTAGACTAACCCAAAAAATTCCCCTAGACTTTGGGTACAAACTAGCTGAGCTCAACCTATCTCAGCACTCATACAAACTTATCCTACTATGGGAAAGCATTTTCAAGCTGAAGCTGTTTCATCCATTGGTTACAGGCTTTTATGCAGAAATCTCCTCCCAAATATCCTTCATCTCTGTCTTCTCTGATTTTGTAAGGTACAAAGTGACATAGTGAGCAACAGCAATGGAGCTGTCTACAGCAAACTGTACATCTATATTTTCATTTCATAATTTCAGAATGACAGAATTCTAATCATTAATATACTTGAAGGGCTCTGCTTTTCTTAAATTATACATATGTTTTTGGAATTTGCATGTCAGTTCACGTCTGACTGCAGATAAAAAGCTGTTCACTCTTCCTTTAGAAATGATAGATCTTGAAAAAACACCTTGTATACAATGTTCCTTTACATCTGTATCTTAAACAGCAATATTTGCCACATCTATTTGTTTTAAACTGTAGAACTTGCTGTCTTAGGCCTATCTCATCATTGCCATTTAAGACGGTGTACGTAACATACTGTTCTATGAAAGATAGTACAGAGTCTTCACTGTCAGTTCCAAGTTTCAGTGCATCTTCTATCCATAACAGCACCTTTTGCCTGGTACTCCTTATGTCGAGAGAAATCTGTAACTTCAAAAAGAGGAGGATTTGGTTTATTACACATGAAACCCAGCATGACTTGAAACATGTGATTAAAATACCCACAAACAGTAGCAGGATCCAAAAAGCAAAGTTCTCCTGCTGTTTTCAAATTAATATCCTTAATATTAGAGGTTGCCTCTCTTATAAACTCAAGTAAATCAGCCCATGCATACTCTGTGCACCCAAGTGTCACAAACCATGTAGGTGCACCTACGTTTCGCAGCACACAATTAAGTTCTCCATGACGGCAATACCATTATTTGTTGGTGCAATGTTGACATGCCATCATATTAATTAAGTTGTATTCCAGGCCTTTGCCGTTACTTTGTACATTGTGAAGACATTTCCTTGCAGAGAGAATTTGCAGACTAATTCCTATCTTTGGAATGTGGCTTACAGCATAAGACAGTCCGGACAAGACACTCTCAAATAAAAGATTAAATATATAGGGAATATACTGGTGAAACCTAGGATCCTCTGACTATAGTCTTGTTGACAGGTACTGAGCTGCTGGTAGTTGTGCAGGTAGGTCATTGTGCCGGCCACCTACTCCGGTGGGAAACAGCTGTGGAAAACAGCAAGCCTCTAAACTTTTTTCCCACACACTCATTTGAGCTCCTTTAGCTTGTTTAATTTGGAACAGATTGATGGAATTGCCTATAGCTTCTTTGGAAGGAAGTGAATGGATACTGAAGAGCTCACATATTTTCTCTAATTTCTCTTTATCCACTTTTTCAATCTGTCTACTTGATTATGATGTTACATCATCAATACAACTTACATCTCCTATAGCATCAACATTTTTGTAAAAAACATTATTTTTTCCAGTATGATGTGGCTTTTTCCCCTTTACTGACATCCACTAGTCCTTGACAGATTTGTTTGACTTTTGGTGGGCACACCATTCACTAAAATGATGAGTAGTTCATCAATATATTTCTTCAGTCTCAAATCTTTTTTAAAATCTAAAGGTAAGTAGACAACTCTTCCTTTAAGTCCCTTCTCAATCTCTATCTCCCTGTATTCGGTTCCATTCAAACGATTGCTTGAAATGGATGTATAGTTTGTATGAGAATTGATTCATAAACTATTAATTGTTGAAGTTCTTCTGAGATAGATGCTAATTCCAAAATGTTACGAATTGCTCTAGCTGGTATTTTATAATCCTCTAGAGTATCATAATGATACTTATATATTGTTTCCTTTGTTGCAAAATCAAAGCCTTCTTCTTTAAATAAATATGTACCAAATTCTTGATACTTGCCTCTGTTTTCTTGCTCAGTTTTGGAAACTACTTTGTGAGTTTGGCTTTTGTAGTGAGTCTGGCAACAACAAATGAATAGACACTCTGGTTTCTCTGAAGATATTGTGTTAAACTTTGCTATCTCGTGTGCAAATGTTTCAATACTATTCTCGGTGCCCTGCTGCTCTATACTTCCAGTTACTACCTACTCATTTTCGCTACACTCCTCTTCAAGACCAAAGAAACAAAACTAAACATCTTTACAAACCTTCTTCAACTGTGCCACAGTAGCATCCAATGTAGCTCTATTCATCTCTCCTAACCATAAAGCTGGAGTTTTCATATGGTAAATTCGCCGAATTAAATGTTACATTTTTGAATGATGCACAGCTGGCATTGTAAAGTGATGAAAAGTGCTTTTGAACAGTTTTTCCGATAGAAGTGCCAATAAATATCCTTGTAAGTTGAGGTATTCCCTGACTTTGCATGGATCTAATTCTTCATTTATCAATTGATTCATGGCAAACTCTGCAAACACTGCTACCAATCTACTTGAATGCATGGGTCTGTCTACACCTTCTGTGTACCTCTTATGCTAGCACTTTTTCTACATTCCTAGGAACTATCGCTTCATTTTGTATGGGATCACTGTTTTTCACCTCACAGCAATAACCAGTTGTATCAATTGCATGCACTAATGTGTTCTCTTGTAAGTAGCGCTCTTCATTAAAATTGGCTCTCTACTAGATGTGTGCTTCAATTCACCTTTAAAATGTTTTCAAAAATTACTTTTGTTAATCCATGTTCTTTTCCTCATGCATAATACTGTTGTGTCTAGCGCTCTCATTCTGTTCAAAATTAAGATAAAATGTTTCATTTTCACAACAAATGCCTTTACAACTACAGTCTCAATATGTTGCTTTTGCTTAAGTTAAGCAATTCTCCTCTTATCCTTCTCCATCTTCTTTAGCAAATTTTGAATTTTTCTGGTTCAAAAAAACTTTTACTCTTAAATTAAACTTTTTCTGTTTCTGAATCAAAGTCTCTATTTTCTTATTAGTCTACCTGCTTTTAACACCATGCACTTCTTGTTGCTTGTCAGTACATTTCAAACTTCCTTTTTTAATTGACATCTTTCCCTCATTTTGCATTTTCCAGCTTATTTTTTTTTTAAATCCTTAGTACTCCTACTAGTGACTGTTTTTTCTCCTCATCTTTTCCACATTATCTTCTTTTTTACTGTCAGTTTTAACCAGGTAGTATTGTTGTTTCTGTTTCTTTCTTATTTGTGTTTTGTAAGGCATTGTAAGTCTTCTTTTTTAAATGGAAGTAGGCATCTGGAAAACAAAGAATACATTTGCATCTGCTGGACATAGTATAAAATTAAATACAGTAGGTAACTAAGGGCCAGATGTATCAAAGATCCGTTTTGCATTTCTCAATTAGCAAATTTTACGAAATCGCTTTTTAAGAAAATCAAAATGGGATGTATGAAATTTGCGATTCTGTAATAGCGATTTCTTAAAATTTGCAATTGCTATTAGCGAATTGCAATTAGAGAATGGGACTCCATTCATTCCTATGGGCCTGTTGGCCCATAGGTGCAATTGGTTTTGCATTTCCCAATTTGAAAATTCCAGTTAGGAATTCACAAATTAGGTAATGCAAACCGCAAGATGCCGGGGGCTTAAGCCCCCCTCTGATGCACCCCAAAAAAATATTTGCAGACATGTGAAGCACACACAGGCCCTAGGGGCATGAGGGCGGTACATGTCATTTTAAAAAATGCATTTATAATGCATTTTTAAAAATTGCACATGCTTACCACCAAATTGGATTTGGTGGTTATTGCATTTCCTAAATGTCCAATTCACATTTAGGAAATGCTTGATACATGTGCTTTGGAAATCGCAAATAGGAATTCTCTATTTGCAATTTCCTATTTAGAGAATCGCAATTTGCGATTCTCTAAATGGGGTCACAGTTTTAAGGAATCCCTATTTTAGTGATTCCTTAAAATTGCACAGTGAATGCCTTTCATACATCTTGAAATGCATTTTTGCATTCGCCAACAGCCAAATTTTGCGATTCGCACCGTTTGCAAATGCAAAATTGTTTGAAACATCTGGCCCTACGTAACTGCACAAGTGGTCATTTACATATCTAAATGGTGGTAAAAGTCTCTCAGTATACATCTATAAATGTGTGTACAAGTTACTGTATATATAGGACGGTCAGTAGAATGCTAGTTACTGTATACATAGGCTACATATTGGAGGGAGTGCATCAGTTCCTGACATTGATAAGTCACCATATGTTGGAATAACTATGACACTATATGACTGGCTATTTTTGTAACTTTACGGGTCTCTAAATGTGTATGTAAGTGGCTATATGAATAGCTTGAGAGTTGTGCTGGTGCGTACAGGGTTAGGTACAGTGTGTATAATTGGCTCTCATTGTGTAGTAAATGTAACTGTGCTTCAGTTTTTTTAGTGTATACACTACTGTGTCTTTACTTTTGTTAGTGTATGCATGAGTGTAAGCATGGGTGTTTCAGTGAATAGATCAGTTTCTTTGTATTTTGTACAATATGTGCATTCATCAGTGTGTGCCTTTAATTGCCTTGTTGGTGATCATTCTATTTCTCCTTATGTCCATCACATACCCTGCATTGATATTCCTTTTTACTTTTTATCAACATGATACTAACTTTAATTCACCTTATATACACTCATGCCTTTTCTAACACATTTTACATTACAGTACATTTTAATTCACATACCTGTTATGTGTGTTGATTGATGTGTATGTTTGTCTCTCAGTATCAGTTAGATTTTTTTATCACTGAAATTGCGCAAGAACAAAGCACCATATTGGTACACTAGTCTCATACAAGGCAACCATTACTGGCAACATTTTCAACTTTGCTTTCAAGGTCATTCAATCAGAAAACCAATGATGATCTACCTTTCATATTTAACTTAAACCTTAACCCTTTCTAACACTCCTCAAAAGATAGCCCAATTAAATGGGTGTTTTTGCTGGATCAGTGGATCCACTGTGATATTCAGCGACCCTGCCGTAACTTCACAGCAGATCCCCAGAACCACATGGAAGTACCAAATGTATTTCTACTATCAGTTCTCAAACACTGTCATTTATATTCCTGGTTGCACAAATGAATAATATACCCAATTAGACTTCATAATAAATTGCACTAGGACTGTGAATACAAATTTACAGTCCAGTCTTTTTAATTGCCTTCCCCTCATGCTCCGGTAGCTGGTAAGATATTTTGAAACATTCTCTGTTAGCAGTAGGTCACAGGTTTATAACAGTTTCTAAGAACAGCATGCTTACTTCCAAAACAAATATATCAGGTGTGGTTGAATGAAACATATCTAAAACACCAATACTTTTTCTGATTTCTCCAAAGCCAATCCAACACTTACTTTTCTCGCAATATCACTACCCACTTTTAAGCAACAAAATATTTACAACTAGTCAAATGTCTACTTTCAAATTGCATCTAGTAGCCTCCATGTCAACTGTATTTCGTTTCAAAAGGGCCTCATTCAGCTGCAGCCTTGTCCTGGCTGGTACTCCAGCTTATCTTAAAAATGCTTAGAGTGTGTATTGTGAGTCATAGCTTTGTGTTCTGGACCAGAGGGAGTGCTAGAAAGGGTAGCATTGACAGGGACCTGGGTTTGTCTAATCTGCATATTACTTGGGTTGGGCAGAGATGTTCAAAGTGGCATCCATTGCTGCCTTGGGTTGAAAGCATTAACAATCAGTAACATCCAAACCTCGTGATTGTGCATTGTTGATTGTTGTGGTAATGATCAGGGCACAGTGAATGGGGTAGGATTGAAAATTCTAATGAAAGATACCTTTGGAAAATTAATGGCACTTTTTCCACAAACCGCATTTGTTATTTCTAACATATGCTAAAGATAGAAATGGAAGTGGTCAAGTGAATTCTGTCCACAAATCGAAAAATCAAGGAAACTAGTTAATAAAACTCTTTCTGCATTTCTCAGAGACCATAACATGGGCTTTATCTCTCACAGCAATATACAGTTTGATATGGATGGTGAATGTAGAAAAGATGGAGTTCACCTCACAGACAAAGGCAACAGGGTGTTTCTCCTGAACTTGAAAGACTGCATCCTGTTTGATGTGCAGTTATTCACATACACATCATAAACACAAAGGCTCTCTTCAAAACCAATACTTTGACCATAAACATATATATATATTTTTTTATTTCTATTTTTTAAAACACATATGGATCTGAGGATCCACCCACAGATTTACACAGGGGGCTGTGCAAAGCCCCGAAGGTGGATCGGTGGATCTAGAAAGCCATCAAAATTATTTTTTGCGCATATTCTATCCACTACTTGCTATTTTACACATCTAAACCAACTCCATGGGATCAGGGTCCATCTACTCTAAACCCTTCATTGGCATTGCCGAAGGTGCCCCAAAGGCAAGCCCATCTGCACCCGTCCACGCACCATTCACCCACAGCATCAGTCATGCTGCTGGTCTTCCCAGAAAGCCTGCATGTCCCTCCAGCAATGGACTCAGTTATACCAGAGAGAAATTGCTACTACCCAGTAAGCTGATAAATTGTATCAATTTAATCCTAGTGGGCCCTAGTGAGGAATTCTCTTTCCTCTGCCCTGCTACATCTGCTAGGTATTTGAAGGACGGTCAGTAGAATGCTATCCTTCATACCAAATACTTACCGGAAACAAATCTTTTAATCAGCTCTCTGAAATACTGACTGATGAATGCCACATACTTAAATAAGCACTCAACTGAATTTAATGTACTGTTACAAAGTGGGACTTTCTGTTTATAACTGAAATATGGACCCCTCCTGGCTCTGTTATTGATCTTGGTTTACTCTGTTCCCCTTGATATATCATTCTCCATAAGCCTTGCACCTCTAAGAGATGTTGTGGCATAGGAACTATTATTAAAGATTGTTGGAATTTGGTATCTCTACTCACTGATGAACTCCCCAATCTAGATGAATTAGGTTTCTCCCGATAATCCAAAAAAGGTTTGTGTAAGGTTTCTCCCTGCAATTTAAAAAAGGTTGCCTAAAGACAGGAATTTTTGCTATTGTCCCAATGGTCTTTCTGCCTCTCATCTCCAACCCCTTATAGAGAGCTTCTCTGATATGGCATTAGTCCTCTCTAAATGTTCACCCTCATATAAAGAGAATACAATAGCTCATGTAATATTTAAAGGCTACACCAGTGGGTTTCTGGCCCCACGCATTCTAGTGGTCACGCAGTAGATCTTATCATGGACACAGAAGGCATGATTTCTGTCAAATACACTCACTCCCTCTGCTGGGCTGACCATGCCCTTATAACCTTCCATCTGCTGCTCAAAGAACTCAATTCTGCCAAAAAGACAGCAGTCACCATGCATATGGGTAGGCCACAATATAAACTCGAAGTGTCAGTTCACTCTGGGTTATCCAATATATCAAACTCCATTGACCCAGATAAATCAGTAGTAGAAAATGGAACTTAATGGAAGAAATCCTTGAAGTTTTTGACACTGAAATTCCTATGCGACACAAGAAAACATGATCATCCATCTGCCCCTGGTATAATTCTTTGTTAAAACGGCAGAGATTAGTCTATAGACAGTTTGAGGGAAGGTGCCACAAATACTGGAAAGATGGTGATAAAGTACGACTAACCACCTTTGTTTTATGATTACAAAAAGGAGGCTAATAAAGCAAAAGCTGATTATTATGCCACTGCCATTTTGAATGCACCTAACAATACAAAAGAAGTCATCTATATCATGTGGGAGGTATTAAATCCCAACTGTTTGAAATGAGACATTATGTCATTCCAAGAACTATGTAATAATCTTGCTTTATTTTTTAGCATAAGATTTTGAAAGACATAAGAGAGCCACCCAGCCCGATGACCCACCCTTGTAGCTACAGCACCAGCAGTACAAAGTTCTATATGGGAACCTCTGTCTCACACTGCACATATTCTACCTGACACAGGAAACACACAGAGGACATGTCAAGACCCAAGCTAGATTGTTTTGAAGCTATCCCTGGTGATAGCTTCCTCTCTTTAGCCAGCCCTATTTCTTCAGGTTCTCCTTTACATCCTTTGCCGCACATGATCTGGAAACAAATGGCGAAAGAGTCCCTTCCATTGATACAGCAGATCTATAATCAGTCACTGGACTCTGGTACAGTCCCTCAGTCCTGGAGAAAAAGCCATTGATTCCCCCCATTTTGCAAAAACCCTCCCTGAACTCGTCAGTCCTCAGCAGTTTTAGACTCATCTCTTTGTTGCTTTTTCCCATAAAACCTCTTGATTGCTATGTCAGCAAGAAACTCTCCTGCCATTTGAAACAACATAATTTATTAGAGAAAGAGCAGTTTGGGTAGACCAGGACATAAAACTTTGAGTGCCCTACTCACCGCTATGGACAAGCTCCGGATGCCTGTCGATTGGGGCCAATCAGTAATTCAATCAGTAATTCTGATCCTCCTCTATCCATCTGCCGAGTTCGACATGGTAATCCACAATGTCCTTTTAAAGAGGCTCAACAAAGCTGGATTGGGAAAGACAGCATTGAAATGGCTACTCTCTTATCCATCTGAGCACAGGTAGGCTATTGCTCTCCCAACTTTTAGAGCAGCTTTTAGGGAGGTGAAACATGTTGTGCCCCAGGACTCAACTCTCAGTCCAATTTTGTTTAAACTTTAAATGAGATCCCTCGTTACCCTCATTAAATCTCATAACTTTATGCTAGTTAATTACGCAGAAAAATACCCAGTTGATTCTGTCATTAGATAGCGACTACCAGACATTGGTCAATACCTTCCATAAATGTGTGAAGGGCATCGTCATCTGGTTGAACTCTAATTACCTTAAATTTAATGGGGATAAGACAGAATTCAGTGACAATAAGACAGAATTTCTGTGCTGCTCAGAAAACACAGTACCTCTCAGTCTTCCTACCAACTCCTGGCCATTACCAGTAAATGTTGAGCCTTCTCCATCCAACTCAGTTTACAATTTGTGAGTGATTGTGGCCAAAAAACTATCCCTCGGAGAATATACTACAAAAGTAGCTGGAACTTGTTTTTCTCTTCTTCAACATCTGCAAAAACATCTCCTCATGCTGCCATCTTACGCCAAAACACTGATTGTGCACAGCATGATTTTGAGCAAGCTTGACTACTACAATTCCCTCCTCGTGGGTGCCCTGGATTTCCTAATCAACAGATTGGATAGAGTAAGAGGAGTCGCTGTCAAATTGGTCTTAAACTGACCCAGACAATCGTCTGTTTCAGATGCTTTGAAGGAATTACACTGGCTACTAGTGAAACAGTGGATAACTTATAAATCTTTATGCATTTTCTTCAAAGTTCTTCAAGGCACTTGCCCTATTCCATTACAAAACCAGTTTCAAAAATATGCCCCTAGGAGATGTCAGAGATCCTCCTCACGCAAATGTCAGGAAACATATTTGCAGTAAGAGCAGCCCAACTCAGAAATCAACTTCCAGCTGCCCTTAGACTCTGAAACCTTGGCTCTTTCCTTAGTAACATTCTGGGCTCTTCCTGTTTTGCCAGTTGCAGCCAGACCCTCCCCTAGTATTTAGATTCTCAGTGCCATGATACCTTTGTGGTGATAGGTGAGTCTAACAAATATAATAATAATAATAATAATTTTCCCCCTTTCCCAAAACAACAAAATGGTGGCCACAACATTTCCTGCCATACTGTGGCTAGTCAAGACTGTGTGACTATGTGTTTGGGGGTGAGACTGGGTGAGCGTGTGTGTCTGGGTGTGAGAGTGAGAGTCTGTGTGGGTGTGAAGCCGGTGTGAGACTTGTGTGGGTATTAGAGTGGGTGTGAGAGTGTCTGTGTGGGTATGGGAGTGGGAGGGGGTGTGGGAGTGTCTGTATGGGTGTGTGACTGGGTGTCAGAGTCTCACGATGGGTGTTGCAATTGGTGTGAGAGTGTCAGGGAGGACCTGGCCTGGCAGTTCGGGCTGGACTGTTCCCATGAGGAACAGGGTCAAGACTGATTTGCATATGGCTGGGTCCGAACTGGGGTGGCATGGTGAGCAAAAGAACAATGGATTAAACCCAGATCTGTGACTGTGGGTGAGTGTTTGCATTGTCAGCACTCCGTCCATCATCCTTTTGTATTAAAAGGAGGCACACCACTGCTTTCAATGGGCCCCTATGTGCTGTTCAGGGTTAGCACCAAAATGTTGGTGCTAACCGTGAACAGTACATAAATATCATCAAATATTTTGATGCTTTTGCCCCTTACCCAACACCATGTTGCGTCGTATTTTAAATACAGTGCACACATGGTGGAGGTAGGGTGGCGTTAAGGGGTGCAACAAAGTGGTGCTGCACTGGGAGAGTGTCTGTGTGGGTGTGAGAGTGACTGTTTGGGTGTGACAGTGGGTGTGAGAGTGTCGTCTGAGTATGAGAGTGTATGTGAGACTGTGTGGGAATGAGCGTGGGTGTGAGAGTGTCTGTATAGGTGTGTGACTGGGCATAGGAGTCTCACTCTGGGAGTCACAGAGGGTATGAGAGTGTCTGGGTGTGAGAGTGGATGTGAGAGTGGGAGTGAGAGTGTCTGTGTGTGAAAGTGGGTGCAAGATTGTCTTCTGCATGTGAGAGAGAGGGGGAAAGTGTATCTATAGGTGTGAGAGTGGATGTGACAATGTCTGTCAAGGTGTGAGTGTGTGTTAGTGTCTGTGTGGGAGTGAGAGTGTCTGTATGGCTGTGCGACTGGGTGTCAGAGTCTCACCCAGGGTGTTGCAGTGGGTGTGAGAGTTTCTGGATGTGAGGGTTAGTGTGAGACGGTCTGTCTAGGTTAAAGAGTGGGTGTGAGAGCCCCACCCTGGGTGTGAGAGTGGATGTGCCAGTGTCTGTCTGGGTGTGAGAATGTCTGTCTGCGTATGAGACTGGGTGTGAGAGTGTCTGGCTGCAACCTCACAGGGAAGTTGCAGCTGCCATTTTGTTTTATTGGGAAACGGTCCCTGGAGCTGAAATTAGGGGTGCAATGGATATTATGGGGTCAGGGTAAAGGTTAAAAAGTTTATCCACATTTTTAACCAATTACTTTTTGTTTATATACATGTCCATAAATCATTTGGGGTCAGCGAACCTCTACACTGATCCCATCATTTCCATTGCCCCACACATTTCAACTATAGGGACCACTGTGTCCACCATTTTATTTGATTAGAGAAAGGTCCCCATGGCTAAAATGTGGGGTGCAATGGAGATGATGGGGTCAAAAAGCATTTTTTAATTTTTTTGCCAAAAATCACTGCAGATCTGCAAATTCAGTTAAAATAAAAGAAAATACATGCGGCTCCAGTGCTTGTTTTGAATAGATCCCCTGGGTGCGCCAGGTCCTGGGACATTTTATGAAAAAAGGAGGAAGGCGCACAGGCTCCCTCTCCTAAGGCCCATTGAACCCCGGTGACCACCACTTTCTAACGATGATTATGTAAAAAAAAGTTGGTAGGCTAGGTGGCCCCATGCTCTCGGGGGGCCACCACCTCCCTGGGGCAAAACAATAATTATAATGAGGGAAGCCCATAAGGTCTTCTACCACAGACCCAGGGATCACCAACTCCTCAGGGCTAAAAGTGAAATCCATGTAGGAGGTCCACACAGCTCCTCCACAGCGCCATGGACCTCCAACACCCCAAGGTGAACTTGTAATTTGAACTGGGGGAGGCCCGTAAGGCATATAAATGTAAATGTTTTAATATACATTGCTTCTTCTACCAAAACGTAAAATCATTCTTACCTTCCACCATCTCTAGTCACCCCTGAAAACTAAAATTCAGCCTTACATCCCTTTACTTCTACCAACCCCTAAATCTTACAATCACTCATTCCCCCTTTAACTCTCCCCAAATCATAACATCAGCCTTACCTCACTTCACCTCTACCCAGCCTTAACCCTAAAATAACCTTTATCATCCTTTACCTCTACCAACCCTGTAACACTAAAATCATGGTTACCTCATGGTTACCTCCAATAACTCTACCCACACCTAAAACACTTTTATCTTATTTAAAAACAAATATTACCTGTATGGTAAAGTACTGCAAGGTAGAGCTACAAACACCTACTTGGTAGGTTCTTACTTATGTTTTAAAGATTAAATGGTAAAGGGCCTGTATGGAAAGGCTGCTTGGTAACTGCTGTTTATCATTTTGAGTCTCTTACCCCTGTTTCACCCACATTTACTACTAAAAAATATTCCACTGTGTGAGGGAGTTTTTCGCACAGAAATAGAAAGGACATATGAAGATGTAGACGTCTGCATGTACTATGTGAATAGCATTTTGAATAAGTTTGTAGTACTATTGTAGTATTAGCAGCAGCAGAAGCAGTGTAGGGAAACTAGGCTGATTTCAGAAGCCCCCTCACTTTTTGCCCCCATTTTTCACTCATTCTGGTGTTTCCCTGCCTCTGATGGTGCCCTGAGCACTGCTAAACAGTCCCAAAGCCTATGATCTGATTAAAATGGTATATGCAAATTGGCTAATTATAATTGGCTATCCCAACCTACTTATAAATCCCTAGAATATGGTAGGGCATGTAGGTTTAGGGGCCCCAGCATAGGTAGTACACCCAAATGTGCACTGCTGCGGTGCCCAGTGTCATTTTAAAGACATGCCTGCCTTGCTGGCTGCTTTTAAGTTAAAGTTAACTCCAAATTCGACTTTGGAACTAAAAGTACTTTCAATGTCCTAAGTCACCTTATTATTATTACATATAAGTCACTCCTAAGGTATGCCCTAAATGCCCTCAGGGTTGGGTGTAGTATAACTATAAATATGGACTTTATAATAGATGTCTTATAAGCCCTGGTGAAGGAAAAATAGACAAATTCATTTTCCCAAATGTAGTGGAAGGGTGCCATAGGCTAACAATGAGAGTCTTTATTTTAAAATAATACTGTTTTATTTTCCATGGGAAGGAGATAAATCTGGCAAGTTTGGTATCAAATTAAAAGTTATAATAACTCCAACAACTTATGACTGTTGTATTTAATCTAACTTGGAAGGGGAAAGAGTTTTAGAACTCTTGCTAAAAGTTATTAGCTTCAGCACTGCAGTGTCCCTCTCTGATTGGTCAGCCTCTTGGGCCAGGCTGCCTTGATGAGGTGTGAAGTGGTCTAGGCTGAAACAAAGGAAGCATCTGGTGAGAGAAGATTTGCCTCAGCAGATGGCAGAAAAGGATGGGTGAGAGCAGCTAAACTGGACTTCAAAGGAGGGAAGAACATTTGGGACAGCAACTGGACCTCCCCGATTTCCTGCAGCCCCAGACAGCCAGGTGCCCCTTGATTAGATTAAGAGAGGGCTGGAAAGGGGTGTGTTAAAGGAAACTTAGCCACACCAGTGGGTGGACTCAGACAGATCTAAACTCTAAGATTTAGTTTCTGCCATCTTGGATTTTTGAGGA
Organism: Pleurodeles waltl; assembly: GCF_031143425.1. Lineage (NCBI taxonomy): Eukaryota > Metazoa > Chordata > Amphibia > Caudata > Salamandridae > Pleurodeles > Pleurodeles waltl. Next base: position 190,193,328 of record NC_090449.1, read on the forward strand.
ATGTTGCTCCCTGTGAAGGTCAACCTTTAACCAAGGCCTCCTGCTAAGTGTAACCGAGCTGGTCTCAATTGCAGTCTGCCGCAAATTTTGACTTTGCCCCGGTTGCATGCGACCAGATGTCCCAAGTGGTGCTTTTGCTTTCTAGGTGCTGGAAAACATTTAGGCCCTCATTTCAACCCTGGCAGATGGTGTTAAGTTGGCGGCAGCACTGCCAACAGGCTGGTGGTCATTACCGCCAAATTATGACATTGGCAGTTTGGCACATGCCAAACCACCAATGCACCACACCATCTGCCACGGCGGTAATGACCGCCAGGCTGGAGACAACGGTCTCCAGCCCGGCGTCCGTCACAAGTCCGCCTGCAGTATAATGACCGTGCATACTGCGCATACCGCCCCCCTCCCCAGAGTTCTCTCCCAACAGCCACGACCCCCCTGCCACCCTCAAAGGTAATAGGGCCCCTTCCCCTCCCCCACCCCCGAACTCCATGGGCCCCCCAGACATACCCCCACTCACGCACGCACATACCGCTCACACACATATACGCACACACACATGCACACACACATACACAATACATCCCCCAACACACATCACACCCCCTCATAAATACATGCACTCACACACTCCCTCTAAACACTCACAGTCACACCCCCATTTACGCACACACCACACAAAAACCCCCCACCCCCCTCTCCTGTCAAACGATCACCTTACCTGCCTCGGTGGTCGTCCGGGAGGGAACGGGTTCCATGGGGCCTGCTCTGCCGCCAGCACCCCGTCACCAGAACACCACCATGTCGAATACTGAAATGTAATTCGGTGGGCGGGGTTCTGATGACGTGGCGGTGACGGAGGAGCAACCTCCACTGCACCGCCGACCACCAGTATGGCTGCTGGCGGTTCTCCACCCAAAATATGGCGGAGGGTCACCAGCAGTCATAATATGGTTGGCAGAAGACTGCCAACACTGGCGGTCTTCGGTCTGGCGGGATCTTGGCGGTCTTCTCTAAAGACTGCCGAGGTCATAATGAGGGCCTTAATCTTTAAAATCTCCTAAATTAAGCCTAACTGTTTGTGGCAAGCTACCAAATGTTGAAATTTATTGAGACTGTTAACACTGATTTTATTAATGTAATTATTAATCAATATTCATGTATTTTGAGTGTGGAATTTGCGTAGAACATGTAATAACGTAGGGACAAATAATGCACGCATTTGAAGGTGGGCCAACGTGAGTGGCTGCCAATGTTCACGAAGTGTACTTATCAATGGCTTATTAATATGAAATGCTGAGCTTATGTTTGATTAATGTAGTAATATGTCATATTAAGGGTTATGCAATATATATTATGTTATTAATCGTAGGCCTTAACTTAGCGTAGGTCTTGGTCTAGTTGCATGGCCTCATGTCAAGCTGCATTTCTTAGGCATTTAATAAAATGTCTGCTTAGAGAATTAAATTATGATTTTCCATTGTACTGTCCATGTGCTTGTAGCTGAAAGTCTTTCTCATGAGAACTGCTTGTTAGGAGATGATGTACTAGCTTTTGCAACATTGTTAATGTAATGTGTGTGAGACTGACTTTCTCAGGAGAATACAATGGAGACTTTGCCTGGAGTATCAGCTGCAACAATATTGATATTTGACAAGCCGAATGACGGGAACGGGACAAGAGGAGCCCATCATCGACATGTGAACCATGTACTAGTAGAAATGTAGATTTGAATTTTAAGTTTTATTGGACAAAGTGTGAATATGCGACTTGTGAACTAATTAGGATGTGGGAAGTAGTTTTAGAAAATCTTACCTAGCCAGACTGCACTGAGAAGAGGTCATCATTTTTGCCCATTTTCAATCTTGAGAAGAGACATGCTTAACTTTATTTCTTAAGAGACTTTGCCATTTCTGAACTCTGATGCTGAATCCTGATGCCTTGTTGACCAGACTGATGTCCTGTTGGCGAAGACTGTCACAGCTTGCTGTTCCAAACTGAGGATGGGTATTTTGTCTATGATATTGTTTGCTATTTCTATTTGCTTTTGTTCTAGATACCAACTGTGTGATCGAGCCATAGTTAGATGTTTTTCTAAATTTGTGTTGACTTAATTGTTTTGCATGAAGCCCAGCATGCTTATTCTAATCTAATGTTAGGTACATTAAATAACAGCTGATGTATTTTCTTTGCTGAATCGAAATATATGTAACATCATTTGGTCCTTTGTTGTTATTATTAGTTTGCACTGTAACCTTAGAATGTGTAGTAGCTCAAGCCTTGATTAGATTGTGTTTCTTTTGCCGCTTTGGACAGCCAGTGTTGTTTCTGTATGTTTATCAACTGATTTAGAGATTGTCCTACGTAACATTAGCTTTTTTAATATAGGGAAATAAATGTTCTAACTTTTACGTAAAGGTGTGGTTATTCATGACTGCAAGGTCATGGTGTGTGACAATTCCCGACTCTTATTGATTACTAATGTTACTGATTGTTATTGAATATTTATCTGTGCATGTATGGGATATATGGTGGGAAAACCTCGAAGCGAGTCAAAACGTTCATCTGCCTATTCACGTCTCCCTTGTAAGTTTACTTATGAAGGTCTGATGCGCTAACAAGACATTGACTGGACCTAGTGGGGCCTTGTAGCCTATTGCTAAAGGTAGGTACTTACCTGCCCTTGCCAATAATCCCCTTTCCAAACAAGCAGCAAAACCTTTATTTCAGCTGCAGAAGCAGCCATGAAGGTACAGCACAAAAAGATGACAAAAGTGTTCAAAACATTCCACTCTTCAGAGCGCACCATAAAACAAGAATTATTACAAACAACAGATGTATAAAATAACTTAAACACAATGAATAGTAAATTTGTACTGAATGTCATAAATCAGTGTGAGAAATGAATTCTTTTGGCCCTGATTACCCCCCATTTTTGAATGATAGATGGTGGTGACTGACTCTGACTGTACACTGGGCTCGGCTAACCAGGCCAGGGCCAGTACTCTTATTAAAAGGTATATGTTAATTAGGTGTAAGTATAATTGGCTCTGACAACCTACCTTTAAGTCCCTAGCATACAGTAGGGCATGGAGGTTTAGGACCCCAGTAGACCTAAGGCACGTTTGGGTGCACTTCTATTATGCCTGGTGTCATTTTAAAGGTAGCCCTGCCTTACTAGCTGCTTTTAAAATACAATTAAGCCCATATTTCATCTTTGGAATTAAAAGTACTTCCAAAGTCTTAAACAACCTTTTTGTTTACATATAAGTTAACCCTAAAGTCTACCTTGGTTGCCCCAAGGGTAGGATGCAGTGTAATTATATGCAGATACATTATAAAAGTTGTTTTATAAGTCATGGTCAGGGAACAAATATTTTTGTTTTACAGCCATTGTACTTCATTAGCTCCATAGGCTACACAGGGAGGTTTTATTTAAAATGAATAGTCTTACTTTAGATAGGAATGAGCTAAATAAATTAGTAAAAATCCAAAATCACAAATGTTAGATTTATTAGAACTATTACAGGGAAAGAGTTTTTAGAAATCTTTCCTAAAATTACCTGAAATCAGCCCTCTTTCAGCCTTCCTAATTGGTCACCCTTTGACAGACTGAGCCAACCTACCTTAATGAGGTGTGAAGTGGCCTAGGCTGAGACAAAGGAACCATCTGGTGGACGGAGAAATGTAGCAGCAGATGCCAGAGCAGAAAGGAGGCTTTGTGGCCAATCCGGTCTTAAAAAGGAGATAAAGACAGTTGGGACAGGAACCAGACCTCCCTCATTTCCAGCACATCCAGCCAGATGGGATCCCCTGTGATTTGATCAGGAGAGGGGCTGGAACGGGAGTGTAGGTGAAAGTTAGCCATATCTGTGAGTGGGCTTAGCCAGACCTGAACCTCCAGGATAAATTTTCTCCATCTTGAATTTCTTTTAGAAACAGTGCTTTCTGAGATTGAAGTGTGCTACACTTCATATAAAGTGATCATCAGAAGGTGACACCCTTGTCCTCATTGGTCAAGGGTGAGCCCCTGCTTGCAGCCCAGAAACCTGGATAAAAGTGGAAGAGCTTCACAGCAACTCAGACCCCTGCTGGAATTAATCAGAAGAAGGACTGCCCTGCTGAACCCCTGGTCTTCACTAAGAAGGACTGCACTCTGAAGGACTGCAACAGCTGCACCTGCACACTCTGGGCATCACCCATTCAGGAGTGGACTCCCTGTAAGAAACAGGTACAAATGGGCTACCAAGAGGAGTCTTCTGCATCAAGTCCTACAAGAAGAAGCCAGCTGACCAGCTTCCAGTGGACCTTCAAGGATTTGACCACGTGCATTGTGGGAATTGAAGTTCCCAACTCCAAGGAGCTTCTGGAATCTTGGATCAAGTTTGTAGACTCTTCAAGACCCCAAAAGGACCTTTTGGAAGAAGATCCAGAAGTTTCAAAAACTTTGGGGCATTTTTGGAAAAAAGTTCTGCAGTGTGACCGACCCCTCATCGGGAGCTAAGCTTGCAATTTCAAACCCCAAGCCGGCCTGAATTTTCAGTTTTGCCCCACTGAATCCCCCAATATTTTTGCCTTTGATGGGACTTCCAGGAGTTAACCGAGGCATCACACTGAGCCAAGCTGCCATTGTCAAATATCAAGCTGGCCTGACTAGGAGACACACTCGAGGTCGAGAGAAAAAACTCTGAAAAAAAAGACCAAGTCCGAATGTGAAATTTTTACCAAGGCCTACCGCTCACCATGTCCGACTTGGGCTTTACTGCAGTCAGCCTCTAAGATTGACTTTGTCTTTGTCAGGGACGACCAGGTAGCTGTGGTTGGCACTTTTTGCTTTGAAGCACACTTTTTGATTTAATGTGTAAAAAGTAATATCTCTAATCCACTACACTGGATTCCAAATATTACCTATTTTTATAAATAGGTATTGGATTTTTATTGTGAGTTGTGTCTTTCTTATTTACTGTTTTGTTTTTAGTAAGTGCTTTACACACCTGCCTCCTATGTTAAGCCTACCTGCTGGTGGGCCAAGCGATCAAGGGTTGAGCAGGGATTCATTTATTGAGACTTTGACTGAAACTTATTTGTGACTGAGGCCTTATTACTACGTGTAGATATCTATCTGCCCTTACTAATAAACCACGCTCTAACAAAAATTATGCAACTCTTATGAGATTGGGTGAAGGCAGTTCATCATACTCAGGCTCATCCCTTAGGAAAGAGGGATACAATTACAAAAGATCAATGGTTTTACATACATTACAAGGCAAACAGGGACTAAAATAATTAGAAACCTACAAATTCATCAAGCCCACCTACAAATTCTGACCTTGGTGAGAAAAAAACAAAATGACCCAGATGGCTAATGCTCCTAACTAAAATAACACAAATGTATTTTTGGCAGTAGCACATTTAAAAAAAACAAATACTGGAACAAGGAGAGGGGGAATTTAACTGTTGTAAGTAAACCGGTGTGCCACCACATCTTCTGATTCCACTCTTTCTTATTATAGAAGTTAAAAACCTTTTTTAAAGGCAACATAAAAATGGCAATGAAAATGAAATGGAACATGCTCTGGGAGAAAGACTCATCACATGGGCAGATTAAGACTTTAAATGAATCAAACTGGCAAAGGGGGAAACCCGAGACACCATCTCACAAAACCAAGACTAAATGTGGTTAGAAGCAGTCTGTCCCAGCTGCTATCAACCCATTTGAAATACAACTACAGAGCTAATGAGTTTTGGAGCTTTACATAGTACCTGACAGTGATTGTTGAAATTTTGGTTTCTTCCCTTTGTCGGTATCTCAGAGTTTTAAAAGTCTTCTTGACCCAGACTAGATCTGAATTAGACATAAGGGAAGGACTGGAAAAAAGGTCTGGACTCTCAAAGTTAGACAATTTTCTCTTCTTCTAATGGAACTGGTGGACCTTAAAACCTCTTTCACATTAAAAGAAGTTAAGGATGACCTCCCTATTAAAACCAGTGTGTAGATTTGCCTAAACAGCACACCACAGGGGGCTGTTTAATAGTATCCTCCATGTACACAGCCGCAAGCTCTTGTTGTACTAGAAAGGTTGAGCTAGTAAGGGGAACTCGCAACAAATGTCTCAGCACCTTATTCTGTTCACCATGGAGGGAGTTTTCAGAAGGCCCAAAGGCCAGCCCCAAACATAAGAATATAACAACACAAAAGGATGATGGACGGAGTGCTGAAACCTTTCAAACACTCACCCAAAGGCACAGGGCTTGGTTTAATCGATTTTTCTTTTGCTCACCCTGCCACCTCAGTTTAAACCCAGCCATATGCAAGTCAGTCTTGACCCTGTCCTCCATGGGAACAGTCCAGCCAGAACTGCCTGGTCACCAAGGGGAGTAAGACAGTTGAACAGCATATTAAAGTGATTGACACATAGCTCTGCCATAGGGGCTGTTAGGTCAGCCTCCCTCCGGGCTAAGCTGAAAGTTTAAAACTAAGGAATCCACATATACACATTCAGTGCCTCTATACCCCTTATTAATATTTAATCCAAGCCATAGGGGATAATGGTTACTTAATATACTTTCCTTCATTACACACTTAAAGACCCAGCACATCAAATCTCTATATTTAAAGATGTGGTCAATAATGGAGTACTAGGCCCACCCTTACAATTACAGACACATCTTGCTAGGAAAGGCTTCAAGCTCCTCTTCCCTCCTACAGGAGGATGAATCTTTAACAAGGAGCTAATTACAGAATTTCCAGTTATTTGAGAGTCAGAGTAGGGTATCACATTTAACAGGTTCTGGGACCTGTCTCAATTCCAGAGCAGATACTTTCTTTTCAACGGACTCTCATTATCCTAATTAGGCTGCTGGATTCGGGTGGCAGCATCACCTGAATTGTGGGGAACTGAGTCCAATGCTACACCATGTGACAACCTTTGGCCTAGTCTGCTTCTGGCCAACTAGCAGCGCTGCATCTCTGCCCAAGAGCAGGGATGATTTGTGGCAAACGGGCGCATGACATTATGACTTCTCAGGGAAATTGTGGTGGATCAGATCTCATTCTTTTCTCTCGGTTACATTAGTCTCACATATGCAAAGACAAACAGAGGCAGAAAATGGTTCAATGAGATTTATTGAATCAGCTGTGCCTTAGATAAAACGGCATAAAATGCAATAATTATAATGATGAAACGTACTAGAAGCAAAATGGTGACAAGGAAAGTGAAACACAGTAGAAGTCCCACCATACTGTCACTATGCCCTATATATGTGATTCATATTTAAGCTATTTTAGAGCACAGCAGGATAAGCTCTAATCCACCCCTGATGATTCCCCCCGGGAAGACATCCTCCCTCATACCTAAGTATAACAATAGCGAGGAAGGCTGTAGTCTACAGAGACACCATTCCAATGTAGGCCAGGGTACCGGTGGTCTCAGCAAGCAGCTGTAACAAAGTCAGAAAGCAGGTGGTCATGGTCATCTGGCTGAAACCTCCCTGTAACATGCATGGGACAGGGAAATGTTTTATAATAAAACAGCTGATGTTCTAAGAAATGTTGCTATGTAAGGATATGTGTGTGTCTGTGAACGTTAGAGACACAGGGGGTCATTATGACCCCGGCAGTAGGTGATAATGTGATGATAGTATTGCCAACAGGCTGGTGGTACACACCGCCACATTATGACATTGGTGGTTTGGCTGCAGCCAACCTGCCAGTTTACCATTCCTACCGCCAGATGAAAGCATATCTCTTCTGAACGGCGGGTGGGGGTGGGCAGAGAGGCATCAAAGGAAAGGAAAGGCTTTTCCTTTCTTTGGTTGTCTTTCTGAGCATTTCTGCAGCCCATTGTAAAGCGATTGGTTTGCAGAAATGTCCACTAGAGACCAGGGAGTTTTTTTTTAAATATAAACAATGAAGGAGAGGAACCTCTTGGGCAACGGTTGCTCCCCTGGGGGGCATTTTTTTTAAGGCCTTTTCTGCCCTCCCTGGGGCAGATCGGCCTATTTTAATTGGGCCGATTGGCCCCGGGGGGTTGGGGGCAGAAACCACTAGACGCCAGGGATTTATTTTTGCATGAATTTCACGCAAAGGGAGCGACCCCTTAGGCAAGGGTTGCTCCCCTGGGGGGCAAATTTATTTTAAGTCAGTCTGCCCCCAAGGGGGTCAGAAACCACTAGGCACCAGGGATTTTTATTTTTTTATTTTTTATAGATGGGGAGAGACCCCTTAGGCAAGGGTCGCTCCCCTTGGGGGCAAATTTATTTTAGGTAATTTCTGCACCATTTGGGGTAGGTCAGCCTATTTTTGTAGGGCCCAGCTTCCTCCAACAGAAGCAGAAAGCACACCAGACACCTGGGAAGAATTTCCTTTTAAAAAAGCGGGTGGGGGTACAGCCATACCTCCACCCTAAATAAATGGGACAAAGTTGTTCTGCCCATGGGTAGGCAGATGGGGCAATTACCCCCTATCCTCTCCCGGGGCGGGCAAAAGCTTACTAGTTGCCAGGGATTTTTAAAAAAAGTGGGATGGTGGCTGCCAAACAGTATGGGCATGGTTATGTCCCCACCCCAACTGAAGGGGGGAACAGTCTTTCAGCTCTCCCCCGGCACACTTAAAGATCTTAACCCAACGGCAAGCAAGAGGGCTTATTTTGGGTTTTGGTTTTACATTTGGCCCATGAGAGCTTGTCTAACTCTCAAAATTCCCCTTCTTGGAATAGTGAGGGCTGCACTTTTTGGACTTTGGAATGCTGCCATGTACAAAACATTTACAAGACCTAGACACATCTGAGAACTAAACATCTAGGTGAGTCCAGGGTGGTGTGCTTCACATGCACCCCTCACCCTTTTCTTACCCACAATGCCCTGCCAACCTCCAACTTTGCTTGAAATCACACATTTTTCCCACATTTTTGTGATGGAACCTTCCAGGATCTGCAGTAATCCACAAAATTCCTACCACCCAGCATTGTTGCATCTATACCGATAAATATTCTGCCCCACTTGTCAGCCTAAAAACGTTTTTCTTTCAAACTGCCCTATTGGACCCGCTTTGGTTCCCTTTCAATTTCAACATGTTTTGGCTCTTCACAGGCACTTGGCCCACCTACACCAATGAGGTATCATTTTTTTCGGGAGAATGAGGGGAGTGTTGGGTGGTAGAAAATTTGTGCTGGTGCGGTGATCCCACACAGAAGTCTGGGTAAAAATGAGATTGTTTAGCTAAATTTGAGGTTTGCTGAGGATTCTGGGTAAGAAAACACTGGGGGATCCACTCACGTTACACCTCCATGGACTTCCTCAGGTGTCTAGTTTTCAGAAATGTCTGGGATTGGTAAGTTTCCCTAGATGGCTGCTGAACCCAGGACCAAAACCGCAGGTGCCACCCCCACCCAAAAACAAGTAGTTTTGTATTTGATCATTTTTTATGTGTTCACATTGTTTTTTGGGGCATTCCCTGTTGCGGGCACTAGGCCTACCCACATAAGTGAGGTACCATTGCTATTGGGAGACCTGGAGAACGCTGGATAGAAGGAAGTTTGTGGCTCCTCTCAGATTCCAGAACTTTGTATCACTGAAATGTGAGGAAAAAGTGTTTTTTTTTTGCCAAACTTTGAGGTTTGCAAATAATTCTGGGGAACAGAACATGGTGAGAGCACCACAAGTCACGGCATCCTGGGTTCCCCTAGGTGTCCAGTTTTAAAAAATGCACAGGTTTGGCAGGTTTTCCCACGTGCCAACTGAGCTAGAGACCAAAATCCACAGTTAGGCACTTTCCAAAAAACACATCAGTTGTCAATGTAAAAATGTGATGTGTCCATGTTGCGTTTTGGGACGTTTCCTGTCGCAGGGTACTAGGCCTACCAACATAAGTGATGTACCATTTTTATCAGGAGACTTGGGGGAATGCTGGGTGGAAGGCAATGTGTGGCTCCTCACAGATTCCAGAACTTTTAATCACCGAAATGTGAGGAAAAAATATTTTTTGGTAAAATTGTGAGGTTTACAGAGGGTTCGGGGTAACAGAACCCGGGAGAGCCCCACATGTCACCCTATTCTAAATTCCCATAATTATCTAATTTTCAAAAATGTAGAGGTTTGCTAGGTTTCCCTAGGTGCTGGCCGAGCTAAAGGCCAAAATACACAGCTAGGCACTTTGCAAAAAACAGGTCAGTTTTTTTTGGGAAAATGTGATGTGTCCACCTTGGGCTTTGGGGCATTTCCTGTCGCGGGCACTAGGACTACCCTCACAAGTGAGGTGCCATTTTTATTGGGAGATTGGGGGAAATGCTGGGTGGAAGGACATTTTTTACTCCTCTCAGATTCCAGAACTTTCTTTGAACGAAATGTGAGGAAAAAGTGTTTTTTTGCCATATTTTGAGGTTTACAAAGGATTCTGGGTAACAGAACCTGATGAGAACCTCACAAGTCTCCCCATCCTGGTTTCCCCTAGGTGTCTAGTTTTAAAAAATGCACAGGTTTTGTAGGCTTACCGAGGTGCCAGCTGAGCAAGAGGCCAAAACCCACAGCTAGGCACTTTCCATTGAACACTTCAGATTTCAATGTAAAAATGTGATGTGTCCATGTTGCGTTTCCTGTTGCGGGCATTAGGTCTACGCACACAAGTGAGGTACCATTTTGATCGAGAGACTTGGAGGAACACAGAATAGAAGAACAAGTGTTATTTCCCCTTGTCTTTCTCTACATTTTTTTCCTTCCAAATGTAAGACAGTGTGTAAAAAATACATATATTTGAGAAATGCCCTGTAATTCACATGCTAGTACCGGGACCCCGAAATTCAGAGATGTGCAAATAACCACTGCTTTTCCACATCTGATCTTGTGCCAATTTTGGAAATACAAAGGTGTCCTTGATACCTATTTTTCACTCTTTATATTTCACCAAATGAATTGCTGTATACACGGTATACAATGACAACCCATTGCAAGGTGCAGCTCATTTATTGGCTCTGGGTACCTAGGGTTCTTGATGAACCTACAAGCCCTATATATCCCCACAACCAGAAGAGTGCAGCAGGCATAATAGTATATTGCTTTCAAAAATATGCCATAGCTGGAAAATGTTATAGAAGAAAATGTGGAGAGAAATGGCTCTATTTTTCACCTCAATTTCAATATTTTGTTTATTTTAGCTGTTACTTTCTGTAGGAAAGCCTTGAAGGTTTTACACAAATGACCCCTTGCTGAAATCCTAATTTTGCCTACTTTTCAGAAATGTTTAACTGTCTGGGATCCAACATTGGGTTCACAAACATTTCTGTCGCTAACTGGAAGGAGGCTGAAAGCACAAAAAAATAGTAAAAATGGGGTATGTCCCAGTAAAATGCCAAAACTGTGTTGAAAAATGTGGTTTTCTGATTTAAGTCTGCCTGTTCCTGAAACCTGGGAGGATGGTGATTTTAGCACCACAAACCATTTGTCGATGTCATGTTCAGGGAAAAAAACATAAGCTTTCTTCTGCAGCACTTTTTCCCATTTTTTAAAATGAATTTTAGCTGTATTTCGGCTAATTTCTTGGTCTCCTCCAGGGAAACCTACAAACTCTGGGTACCTCTAGAATCCCTAGGATGTTGGGAAAAAAGGATGCAAATTTGGTGTGGATAGCTTATGTGGACAGAAAGTTATGAGGGGCTAAGCGCAAACCACCCTAAATAGCCAAAAAAAGGCCTTGCACAGGATGGGGGAAAGGCCTGGCAGTGAAGGGGTTAAGAGAATCCCTCTATGGTAGAATCATGTTTGCACTTGACCATTCTGACTTTTGATAAAGAAACCAAGAAGGGTGACCCAGCCCAGCATTCCTCCGAGACTAACTGACGCAGCCTGTCCCACTCTTGGCCCAGTCTTCCCCTGGGCATGCGGCGGGTGCATCCCGCCTTATTGGAGAAATTTGGGGCTTTAAGCCACCTTCCGGGCGCAAGGCAAAACAGAAGCAGTGTCCCTGCCGCTTTGGAGCTGGAAAATGAAGGTCTAAGTCCCCGCTGGGCTAACGATGTGTCCCGCATTGCAGGAGACACGCAGGGATTTAAAGGGCCTTCCTGACACAAAGTGAAGCAGGACCTGCTACAAAGTGTACTTTGTCAATAGACCCCTCAACTGTTTCCAAATGATGCTTAAGGTGGATCATGAAGGCTTGGTGGAAGAGTTTTACTAGGGCAAGACGCTGTGACCACTGCAACGAATCAAAAAGTTTTGTTATTCATGGTAGTGCCTTAAGCTATTGACCTCCTTGGAAACAGCCTGAGAAACAGAAATAGATATGAGGAAGTAAATTAAGGGTACCCGATCCTTGTGATTAGATTAACCCACTTACTAAATGTCTGTTAATACTGCAAATAAAAAAACTACGCACAAATAAAATAGATTAAATGGTATATGTCAGACTGACAAATCGCATTACTCTATTGCACGCTTAGGGGAAAATTGTAAAGGAGTTAAGGCTTTGATATAAGTGCCAAAGCTTAGATTCTGTGGAACAATTAATATATGACTATGGAGGAAAAACTAACAATTGCTTAAAGCTTGCTCGCTGTTCATTTAACGACAGGATCCAAATGCCACATTATTTTCTAGTTAATCCCTCTAAAGCCCTTAATTAATTATGAAACACCTGTTGTTACAAGATGATTTTTACGAATGTAATTATTGACCTTGAACAAAAAATAGTTAAACTATTTAAGCAAAATAAACGGCATCAACGGTTCTTAATAATTTTCACTTGTTAAACCACTTTGCTTTACACATCTCTCTGCCTTTAACACCTCCGTGAACACTAACAATACACGCACTGGATGTTCCATTTATAATAGGACATGCGCACAAAGGTACTTAAAATAAAATCACAGCGTGATTGTCAACAGCGGTGTCATGTTCGTCATCAGAATAAATGCAAAGTAGGAAAATTGCAAGCATTTTTAACTTGTGGAGCGATTGATCATACTTACTCTGGTAATAGGTAATATTTTTGAAGAGGACAAAATACATTTTGTTAGTAGCCCGAACATAGAACCAGGTAGAGAAACCGATGTATTTTTTATTATATGAAATAACGCACACCTTAGTGTTCATTTGGATATATTTCAGGAAAAGTGGTTGGAGCCCAAGTCTGCCATGTGACAGGTGCCACACTTGCTTGAGGCATATGCCACAACTCTTGTGATATATGCCACAACATGTCATAGTTTTCTGACATGCTCTTTTGTGAATAATTGCAGATAGCGATAGTGTGTGTTTTCCAAAGGGATCCTTTTCTCTTGGGTAAACTAAATAAAGGGAAAAAAAAGGAAAAACAATACAAAAAAAGCATTATCCAAAGCAAATTTGAACCTTAGTCTATAAGGTATATTATTATAGATATCAACCACTATACCATCTGCCCTGTGGAGCTATTTAGCTACCTAAAGCAATTTTATCTGAGAGAAGGTGTAGAAGTCCTTCTTCTATTTCCATGGCAATTTTTATCTTACATGCCACAAATTCACAGTTGCTTTCCATACTTAATAAACAAATAACCCTTCATCTCCTTCACCCAGGCACTGCCCCATTCATTTATTTTTATTATACAAGCTTCTTCTATCTGTCGTTCAACAAATTAAGGGATTTCTTTCATTGCAAACCTTGCTCCCCCTTGAACATGCCACAGCATGTCATACATTTCAAGTATACACTGACAACACTAAATAGGCCACAAATTGTCCAGACAGTGCCAGGGGTGATTTAAAATGGGACCTCTTTTTATTTGGCTAACATTTTAAAAAAAATGAAAAACAACATTTTTTCTCCAGGTGAGATTTGAACCCTGGTCAAAAGCAACATTAACCCAAGCAGTTAACCACTGAACCAAACCCTGTTATAACAGTGAAAAATGGCAAAAGACCTTGTAATCATAGAAACAGTGATGAAGTCCTTCTGTTATTCCCATGGCGATTTTTAGGTGACATGCCACAAATCAAATGTACAGTTGCTTTTCACACTTAATAAACAAATAACCCTTACTCCCTTTCACCCAGGGACTGGCCCCATGCATTTAGTTTTAGTATACAAGCCTCTCTCTATCTCATTCCAAAAACTGAGGGATTTCTTTCATAGTAAACTAGCCCCCCTTCCACATGCCACAGCATGTCACCAATTTTTGACATGCACTGCCATGAGTAAATAGGCCACAAATCTCTCAGACAGTGCTATGGGTTGATTCACAATGGGACTTCTTATATTTGGGCAAAACATAGTAATTAAAAACAACATAAACATGAATTTCTCCAGGTGGGGTTTGAACCCTGGTCAAAAGGGACAGTACCCACATACTTAACCACTATACCAACAAAAGAACTGATTACATGTTGTGACAAAATGCCTTGCAATCATAGAAATGGTATGGAGGTCCCTTTTTTATGTACATTATGATTTTATGTTAGATGCCACAAATTAAGATTTTATGTCAAGAACGGAGGCTCATGTTGTGCTTTCTCTTTTCTTGTTTATTTAAATAGCAGCGCAGTCAAACTACAAATGCCAAAAGGCAAAAAAACAGTAGCCAATTGGAAAAGAAACATAGTTCTAAGTAGCCCACCAATCAGCAACCAATCCACCCTTCTAGTAGTTATCCTGTCCGCGAACAGCCCTCTTTTCTTCCTGCTTGTGGTCAAGATAAGTACTTTCATAACGTTATCTCAATATATTTTAGTCACCGTGTTTATTAAGTTTTATTCGTGTTTTATATAAATACAGCGCTGTTTCTGCACGCGCGCTCCTCTAAGCCGGCTTGTAGCCGCACGCTGCAGTTTTCCCTTTGCGCTTTGATCGCATTCCCCGTAAGCGTATCGCAACATTCTTCTCAGCTCGCGTTGCCATTTTAGGATGACGGATGAGGCGAAGGTTGCTTTCCTGCTGAGTTCTTCTTTCCTGCTATTATGGAGCGTTTTTTCAGCATTTCTACTCTGGTATCTTCCTTTTCCCCGGCACACGAGGCTGCTTTTCATCCTCAGGGAGTTTCTTGACTCCGGTCCAGGTCACTCCCTTTTCTCCCCGCCCATAGGCGGAGTTTTTTTCGTTCTGCCGGCAAGTCAAGAAATGCAACCCTTTCTGTGCTGCTTTGCTTAGTCAGTGTGTTTACTCTTCCATATTTTCAATTGAAATTGATAGTTCCCCTATGCCAGACAATTTGAATGAGGAGAAGGATTTTGTCAGAGACCATTTGAATGATTTTATTCAAGTATTGGTTGAACAGGCAGTTTCTGCCTCTATGAATAAATTATAAAAAAATCTGGAAAAATCGGTGTTTAACCTAGTATCCAAGATGATTTTGGCCCAGTCTGCGGGGGATAGCAGAAAGCGCCCTCTTCCCAAAAATACCTCAAAAGTGGCACTGTTGATTGGTGAGAATTCCTCACAACAGGTTTACAATGAAAGAAATCCCTTAATCTGTGGAATGAGAGAACGAGGAAGCTTATATAATAAAAATAAGTGCATGGGGTCAGTGCCAGGGTGAAAGAGAGAAAGGGTTATTTGTTTATTAAGTGTGGAAAGCAGGTGTGAATTTGTGGCCTGTAACAGATAACTGACAATAGAAATAGAAGAGGGACATCCAAAATATGTCCATGATAAAAAGTCTTTTAGCAAACCATCTGTTATCCAGATAATGATTAGTCTAGTGGGGAATGCCATCGTGTCTATTTTTTCCTATATCAAGGGTTTAAACCCCACCTTTAGAGTGTTTGATTTGCAATGTTTTTCCATGGTTTTTTATTTTTTATTTTATCCAAATGAAAGAGGATCCTTTTGAAATCACCCCCAAGCAATAGTTGCATCACCCACAAGCACAATTTGCAGTTATGCATAAAGCAGCATGTCAGAAATCTGTGACATGCTGTGGCACATGTCACATGAGTTGTGACATATGCCACATGTGAGCGTGACACGTGTCACATGCCATGAATGGGTTTCAACCCTTACTGTATTTCAGACAGCGAGGTACTACGTGAATAGAGAGAGGTGCGGAGCCCCAATATGAGCATCTTTATGAAGCCTTGAAACAGTAAGCTGGCAAGTATTAACATTTTCCAACATTCTTAGGCAATCCGTATTCCTTACTTTGTGTTAGAATAGGAGGGAAAATCTCCCTTCTCCGATTCCGACTCCTACAAGAATTCATCTTGTTATAAGACTCCTTCAGACTTCCAAACTGCAAGAACCAACTATACAAGGGGCAATCATGGACTTCAATTCACCAAAATGCCAGGGGTAGCATCACACGCCATTTCATCTTTACTTTCAATCACACACACATTCTTACACATGCACACGCATTCTCTCATACACACACTCTTTTACAAAAGCACAATCACACGGAAGCTTGCACACAACATACATTTAAATATTTTTTTACTTACCTCAGCTACCAAGAAGGGCCATATTTCAGCTAACTGTACTCCATGTTTTTAATTATACTAGTAGTGAATTAGATATTATTATTCACTGTTAATGTAATAAAAACTGATTGAAAACTGGGAAGTGGAGCCCCAAGCAATGTCCATAAGGATGATCTGCCCCTGTGTATCTGGCACTGATTTTGCCACCTCTGACACTGGGGGTCGCAAAGGCACTGCCAGGATTCGCAAGGTGCAAGCTGGGGGGTCGGCAATATCCCTATGTGTGTCTGTACAGGGTGGGAATAAGTGCGATGTCAATCACCAAAATAAAATAAAAGTTATGTTGAAATATGAAGTTTGTACCTCTCCATCTAATCTTTAAAATGCATCCTCAGGGCCCTCAACGACTTTTTAAGGTAGGGTGTATGGTATATAAAAGTAGGACCTTTAGACTATGGGAAATAAACATTACCACTCAGTTATAAGCATGTATTACCATTACCACAAATCCTTTACCACGCAGAAGTTTACTACGGATATGCCTTTACCAGGCATGCCTTTACAATGAATTTCATTGTAAAGGCATGAATAGTAAGGGCATATTCATGGTAAAAGTTGTACAGGTAAAAGTAAGCATTTCACAGGTAAATAGTAGGTGTTTTATATTCACCCAAAGGTTAAAGGGACGTTATAGTTAAGCGCACATTTTAAATGTGCAAAACCATAGAAATTCACCAGTTGTAGTTAGTGTTACCTCAAGTAACTATAGCTCGTGCCTTAAGGTAACTATAACTCACACCCTCGCCCTAGATGTGAGAGTGTGTACCGGGCGTTGAGAGTGGCTGTAAGAGTGTCTGTGTGGGTGTGAGAGTGCATGCATCAGTGTCTTAGTGGGAGGCAGTTGTTGGATTTACATATAGTAATGAAAATGACATAAAAGAAACATAGAAATCCACTTAAAAAACAAAGGCTGCAGGGACATTATAGTTAGGCTTACATTTTAAATGTAGGAAACCATAGAAATTCACCAGTTATAGTTAGAGTTATCTCAAGTAACTATAACTCATGCCTTAAGGTAACTCTAACTCGAGCCCTCGCCATGCACTGCTACTTACCCCCAAAAATTATGGCACTCATGCCATCTTTGATAACATCATTGCATTGCTTCCACAGTTGGCAGAAGGTTTCCTTTAAGAAAAGGGAGTTGACAGTTTTCCGGAACATGGCAGATCCCCCCATTTCTGATGCACATTCCAAACTTTCTCGCGCATGTTCTTGCAGTTCTTTTTTCCATGTGGTTAAAGCTAACTTACACATCCTTCTTAGTTCTTTAATTTCTCTATTTCTCAGGATTGGCTGTAAAGCATTCCTTACGTTCAGATTTGCCTTTGTACAGTGATTGTCAAACCACCCATGGGCCTTTCTAGTTTTACATGAATCCTTAGGTGGAGCTCTTAGTTTATCTGCAATTTCTTATGTAATGTTATGAAATGCCATCAGTAGTCTATCATGATTCACACTCCATTCAGTGCAGGTGCTAAAAGCTTTGAAATGTTCCTTAAATACAGATTCAAGTAACCTAGGGACATATTTACAAAATAATGATGCAGCCCGGTGCCACAAGCCATCTTGCAGTACCGAGCTGCGCAATTAGGAAAGTGCAGGTTGCATTGCATTTACAACAATACAACGCAACCATGTACTCCCCTCAGAGCTGGTGCACATTTTGTCAGCCTCGCCCCAATGCAGGCACACTTGCACCATGGTGCAAGGATGCTTGCGTTGCAGGGATGATTGTTTAGGTGCAAGAAGGGGCACCTTCCTATACAAAAAAAAAACATTTATGGTGTTTTACTCCTTCTATGTGTGCTGCAGAATGCAGCACATTTAGAAGGAGGAAAAAATGAGGAGAAATAAAGATAGTTCTCCCTGGGGTGGCATAGAAATTTGACGAATTGCCAGCCTTTTAAATCTGGGAATGTGTCAGATTCCATGGGTATTGCATGGGAACACTAACAGCAACACCAATAGAACACCCCTTTCCCGCAGAGTAATGCATGGAAGGGGGCCATGAAAAACCATGCAAGGTGGCTTTGTGTGGCCTTGTAAATATGGGCAGGCACACTGAGCCACGGAGCATCATTAAAAGTGACGCTACGGTAGCACTAGGGGCTTGTAAATATGCCCCCTAGTTTAATTTATACCTGCCCATTTCAGGCTAACACAATTTTTGCCAACGGTTTCAACAGATGGTGCTAGCCTATGACTTTTTGTTTGAGTACTAATAATGTTAAGAGTGAACTTAACTACTGAGTGATCATTGAGATCACACAGCTCAATTTTCCGAGGGATTTAAGCAAATTCATTTAGTTCACTGAAATTATCATGTAATCAATGATAGAACAATGGGCATTCCCATGAAACGGAGGTAACAAAGATCTATTATCCTCCGCTCAACCATTTCCAAATTTAGTCTACACATATTTCATTTATAGACTCACCATATTAATTGTGGGAAAAGTTCAGCAGTTTTTTCCATAGCAGTCCATCTAACCACAAACGGCGCTGGTTTAGCCTGACATTTACTCGTGTTAAAGTCCACAACCTATATATACATATAATCAGTGCTAGTTTTCTTTACACAGAGTTTGAGTTCCGGAAGTAATAACAATTATGTTCTGAATACTATTAAAAACAATAATTAAAAAATTATTGAAAATGACCTTGTACTTCTGATTGATTAATAAAACTGCCAGCTGGTCACAAGGAGAACTAGTGAATGATTTCATAAAGATGATAGGGGCTAAAGTTGAAATATGCATCACCAAGCCTCCCTTTGCTCATCCATGACCTGAGGAGATAGCTGAGGTGAGTATGGAAATGTAGCCATCTATGTAAACACCTTCAGTAAGCCAAGTCCCTGCAGTCAGAAGAAGTGAGCAGAATTTATAATGTTTAACCAGTCTGGGGTCCCAAATTTGTCTTTTACCCCTGCAATGTTCTAATATTTTATTACCATTTAACCTACAGAATTGTTGGCAACCACCGACTCATCCCCTTCACAACAGTTTCCCTCCTCTGGCTCTGAATCCTTGGAACAACTGCCTGTCCTTTCGGGCTCCTCCTGTCCATACTATTCATCTAGGTTGGATGAGAATCTATTTGAAGTAGTAAGGAGAGTATGATGATAATTGCTCTGTGTCTGGCGCATTACATCATGGCAGTCCGATAACTGATGAGTGGTCAGATGGTTTGGATGGATACGATCTTTGCACTGGGATCATTAGTCTGGGGAGTAGACTAGGTCTATACAAATACCCTAACCGGAGTGCCCTTATCTTGCCCATAGATGATGTCACCTGGGCCAGGCGCTGCAACAGTAATTCCACAATGAGTGGGCTCCTGAAATTGTTTACTATGCAGTCCCATGACATCTCCTTCTGATGGATGCCCAACCATGAATCCCTTCTCACATGCACAACTTCCTGGGACAGATCCACCAATCAGACAGAATTCGATTTTAGTCAGAATATGGACTGGTTTTTCAGTGCCATGTAATCTTCTCAATTTTGTGTAGGTAGCACAAGGAAGTTTTGTAGTATGATTAGTTCAGGGGTTCAATCTGTAGGTAGTTGCGGATAACCGGCTGAGGGGCAACCAGCTGTGTCTGTTAGGTTATTAGTAGCAAGAGCTTTCACAGACTGGGCCTTCAAAGAACGTTTTTCTTGTGGCTCTTTGTTGCCATCAATTGCTCCACTGGTTAGACCTTGAGATACATTGCATATGAGGGATACGTGAGATTTCTGAGTCACAATATTAAACACCTTGGCAACTTGGAGCTCCTGCGTCTGTGGCACCAGGTCCACATTTGCCGATGAGGGCTCTGCAGTGGTCGAGGTACTTACGCCTGAGTTGTAGACCAACAGTTTTTTTAGGGCTTTCAGCTGGGACTATTCAATATGATTGCAACATCTTTCAACAAAGAGATCTTGGGCATGCTGATTTGCAAATAAAGATTCCACACCCCGGCAGAAAAGAGCGGTGAAGTGGAGGTATCTGTTTGTAACCCCTCGATTTCTGGACAGTGTCTCTTTTGTGATTTTTTAGTTGTTTTGTTTCAGATTGTTCCCTTTATGCTTTTGTTAAACTTGGAGTGCGGAATGGGCCACGACTTATCAAAGACTTCTACCATGGTAGAAGAGTTGTTAGGAGCCCATGTGGAAGTGCTCAAAGTGATGATAACCACAGGGTCTGGCTCTAGATGGAAGATGGGGATGAGCGTTTGTGAGTCCTCCAAAACCAGAGACACTTCTAGCAGAGCAGTGCTACAATTCAGTGACATTCTCCTCTCTGAGACTTCAATTTTCATGTTAATGACCCCTCTGGACCTTTCCAGCATTTGATCAATGGCTGAATACTTTTCTGGTGGGGTTGTTGCGGGGATCCCTACAGAAAGTTTCTTTTTGGTCACTTTTGGCAAAGTACAAAGAACTACAAGGATTCAGAAAACCCCCTAAGTTTTCTAATAGGGTTGGATGGAATAGGGAACTAGAGGGAGATAATCCACCCTAGCCAACCTGGGGGTGAAGCTCCCACTCCTGAGGTAATTGATGGTCAAAATGATAAAAATAAGGCAAAATATGACAGTTTCTTATCCTGGGGAACTGATGCTAAAAGGGATAGCACAGCCTAGCCTTATCTGATCTCAGACAGTTGCAGATGGCCCCACCCTGTTCTGGGCTTTGCCCGGGCATGTTCTGCACTGTGGGAGGTAAAGTCACACTTTGTGCACGTTGGTCGGTGGCCCCGCTCCCTCCTGGCTAATGCCACACCTCGAGCATGGTGATCTATGTTATTTGTGGTCCCACAGCTGGACGCACTCATGAGGGTCTGGATACTCGTCTTTGCGATTCACAAACCAGTTAGCATTTACATGCTGACCCAGATACTTGCTCCACTAAAGACCCATCTCCCTCGTAACATAGCCAGCCACGGTCTTAGAGAAAAAAAGGCAGCCCAGGCCTCACAGACCATCTCAGCAACCGTCAGCTTCTTAAAAGCATGCAGTCTGGATTGAAATACATCCCACTATAAAAACAACACTCATCGCTGCGCACAGAAGACATCTGTATGAACCTTGACAGAGGAGGCACAGCAGCTTTCATTCTCCCGGATCGCTCTCCAGTAATTCACATGGTCTCACACTCCATTCTCATCAGGTACTTACATGAGATTGACATCTAAGGACACACTCTCTGCTGGATCTGCTCCTTCTTGATAAAAGCTGTCAGCCTAGGGCTTTATTTCTTGGAAGTCCTCAAACTCACCTGCAGAGTGCCTGAAGCTTCATCCCTTAGCCCCACTGTCTTCAACACAGACATGATCTCTCTGGCCATTGACGTCTATGCACATGACATCAACATCGCCTCCTATGCAGACAACACAAAACTCATACTCCCACTTTGAACAAGACCCCCAACAGAAGAGACAAGTTCACTGTCTCCATGACTGAAGTTGCTAACTGGAGGAAAGCCTACTGTCTCAAGCTGAACAAGAATAAAGTAGAAGTAGTGATCTTTGGCTAGAGCACATCGTCATTAGCCAGGCAAACTTAAACTTACATCCACAGTCAGCACCCATGCCAGGAACGTAACAATCATCAATGACAGCAAATTGTACAGGACCGCACAAGTCAGTGCCATCACTGCATCCTGCTTCCACACCCTAAATATGCAGAGGAAAATATTCAAACAGGTCCCAAGCAACAGAAGAAAAACTGTCACTCACAAGCAAGTTGTGACTAGAGGTACACTCTTTACTTCAGGATATAAAATATTTAAAAAATTACATTATGTGCTAATTTATACTTTAAATCCTATGTTATAAGTTCTACAGTTTTTATTTTAAACTATCATATTATAAGTTTTATTTCATGTGGTTTAATTTATAATCAACACATTCTGAATATGTAATTTGTTATGAAATGGCAGTGAAGTTGGTGGTTGTTGGATCGACACTGATGCACTTCCCACCGGTACCAAGTATTACCTTCAATTAGAAGACAAGATACTGAACCGGTAGTGACATCAAGCCACCCATAAACTGTAAATACATGTGGGAAAAATCCCTACATACAAATACAACAAGAGAATCTACCAGGAGCCAATATCAAATGTCCTCTAAGCAGTTCATTGTCACCATGTACAACTGTTGGGTGTATATAAGTGAAACGGGAAACTAGTTGATTCAATGGACTTTATTCCAGACGAGACACAAGCAGCCGACACGTGTGTCGTCAGAGAGAACTTTTTCAAGGCTGCTTGATTAACATCAAAAAGCCAAAATGAATATGCATAGTAGAATATGTATACATGCATGTGCAATTCACATTATATGATATATTACTTTCCCGTCCGACTACCTTCCTGGCAACGATGGGTGTACACAACTACGTTTCATAACTACTACAAACATGGCGCTTACTTTTTACACTGGAATACTGTCACGGCCAGCACTGTTGTCCGATTTCTGTTTCTACAAATTTTTGCCTTCTTAAACCAGCCACAATGGTGGGCCAGGCTCTTCTTCCACAGACCTAATTTGAGATCAACTACACACATGGAAAGTCCTTACTTTGTTCTCCTCACTCATGGTTACCACCTCATATGACTCTTATCCTTACTTTTATTGACCTAGCACTTGCCTACCGCTATTGATAGGTTTTGGCAGACTTATCATGGTTTTCCCCACTCTTTCTCTAAAGCTACATTGTACATCTGATTGGTCACGGCCGACGCTCCGAATACAGCATTTCTGCCATTTGCAGCTTCTGTTTTCTTCATCTCAGGTACATACATTGTGTTTTGCATACACATTTTATGGTCTTCTGCACTTCGTAGTTACACCAACTCTACTCTTGTTTTACTTTTCTTACTGTACACCAAGATGCGCATTTCCATGTGTGTACTGACACCACTGTCACTCCGTTTAGAGTTCTGATTTCACTGTTACCATTGTATGCTTACTGACAGGTGACCTTCTCAATAGTTTTTATTCTTTTTTTACTTCTACTTCTAATCACACCCAGCATGAGTTTTCTCGTCTAGTTCACCTCCACACAATAGTGTGGTTCACCTATTTTTCTTTGCTCCTTTCTGTGGCTATGGGTCCTCTGTGTTACCCACACTTGTTCTGCTGTATCAATGCCTATACGATTCATTGGGCTATCCGCTTTCTTGGTGCTCTAGGTGAGTATCGCACAAGGGAGTTTTGTAACTTGACTTGAAGTCACTGCCTGTATACGCATAAAACTATACATATGAGCTTCCAACACTCAGCCAGGACCTGAATAGTTCATTGATTAGGTGTGAATTGGCTCCCAGAGTTTAGACAAAGCATTAAGTGTGTGGAGGTGTCTAGCATGACCAACTGGACAATGTCCAGTAACTTCATTAACTTTAAAGGGGTACGCCATTTCATACTGTTCCTGCCCCATTTATTGTTCTTCTAGCCAGCCAGGTACCAATCCCAGTGGGAGACAAGCTGCCCCTAGAACAGGTTTTTAGTGACCAAAGGGGAGGGTTTGCTAATTTCTCTGCAACATCTTCCGGCTGGGCACAGGAGGTCTTCACAGAGGAAGAAAGGTCAAGAAATCTTGGTTTTAGGTAGAGAGGGGTACGGTGGGATTGATTTTAGAAGGACACGAGGAACTGCTTCAAAAGTGTGTATAGTTATCTCCTGTAACTTTTCTATATTGCTCAGGGAAGGATCAGGAGTCAGCTTACATATCAACTAGTGGCAGGTATAAATATGAGAGCCCTGAACACCCTTTTCAGGACACTACTGGACCTGTGAAAGACATAATAATGACTGCATCTGCTGTTGTGACCTAGGGGAAGAAATCTAAGGGTAGTACTTGCTCCAAAGGTATCCAGCATAAGGACATAGACTCCAAAGGTCAGTTGCCTAACCTCGTGTTAAGCTACAGGGACACAAATGCTGCATGAAGACCAATTTCCTGAAAGAGCAAAGCTGATCAGTTCAAATCGGACCTGCTGTGGACCCGGTTGGTGACCTCTCTTGGAGTATGTCCTGACCCGTAAGTGCTGTTACAGAATTCCCAGGAGCCTTGGTTGGTGTCAGAATGCATATCCTCTGCCTAACCCTAAAGGTGGAACTTAGCAACTAATATTACCGAAACTAAAACCAGCTCCAGGTAGCAATCACGAGCTTGAGAAACGTTGAAGGCAGACCACCGATTACATCACTGGAACCAATAGTGACCAACACCCAAATTATGACGAAACCATTTTGGGCATGTATTGTGAACTTCGCCCTTTCAGAGCCTTCCAGCCTTAATCAACAATCACATCAGGACCTCATCCTCTTGCAACTAGTTGCTGTTGATCCTTGTTTCAGCTTCAGTCTCCTGGCTTTGGTGCCAAAGAACCCATCGATAACCCGGCAATATCCAGAACTGTCTTCAAAAGAAAAAAGTAACTCTTTCACCAAGGCAAGCTCAGTGCCTGCATCTGACCGGCGATTGACAGTGGTCGACCAAGCTATTGACTTTTTCCAGGTGTAGCTACCAGTTGCCTGCAGTTGGCACATTAAGCTTTTTGACACAATTTTTATTGAAACATTTTAAACATTTACACCTCCCATTTATCTTTGTTGGTTTTTGCTTTTTTGGTGTCATTTTGTTAGTTAAAATCTTGTTTATTAGTTATACATTTACAGTAGGATTTTCATTGTGATGTGTTTTCAAATTTGTGACCAGATTTGTACTTCTAAATGCTTTACAATTTTTCTTAAGTTAAGCCTGTTTATTCAGTTCCATAGCTACTTGGGTTTGAGCTCAGGAATAAATTACTATAATCTTTACTGGACTTAACACGAATAGTGACATTAATATTTGTGGTGGACTATCAACCACCCTAATTAATAATCCACCATTTCGCATATATCATGTGTTCTAAGTATACATTGCAAGTATTATTGTATATGGGACATGTTGTATATTTTATTTTTCGCTACCAACTGGCCCCCTGCAGCGGAATGGTTTCCAGATGGATGGCAAATAGCTGTCTAAAACTGAATAAGAAGACTGAGCTAATGATCTTAGGGAATAACTTAGGGCCAGATGTAGTAAGCTGTTTGCATGGTGCAAACTGCGGAAAATCGCAGTTTGTGCCATGCAAAAAGCCTTCTGCAATGCACATTCACAATTTCCGAGTCAGTACTGACTCGCAAATTGTGAATGCGACTCACAAATAGGAAGGGGTGTTCCCTTCCTATTTGCGACTCGCATCGCAATTCGCAGTTACCACCAGTGTCACACTGGTGGAAACTCTTTCCCAAAAGGGGAGGGGTCCCCATGGGACCCCTTCCCCTTTGGGAATTTTGCCCAAAAGGTTTTTTCAGAACAGGCAGTGGTCTACTCTGAAAAAACAAAACCAAGGGCCAGATGTAGCAAAGACTTTGCTGCTCGCAAACGGCGAAAATCGCCGTTTGCGAGTCGCAAATGCGTCTTTGCTATGTAGAAATGCATTTTGCGAGTCGGCACCGGCTCGCAAAATGCATTTCCGAGTCGCAAATAGGAAGGGGTGTTCCCTTCCTATTTGCGAGTCGCAATGGTATGCAATTCCATTTGCGACCGCGAAAGCGGTCGCAAATGGACTCGCAGTTACCATCCACTTCAAGTGGATGGTAACCCAGTCGCAAACGGGAAGGGGTCCCCATGGGACCCCTTCCCCTTTGTGACTGGACCTAAAAATAATTTATCAGAGCAGGCAGTGGTCCAATGGACCACTACCTGCCCTGAAAAATACCGAAACAAAAGGTTTCGGTTTATTTTTCAAAGTGCAGTTCGTTTTCCTTTAAGGAAAACGGGTTGCACTTTGAAAAAAAAAAACTGCTTTATTTAAAAGCAGGTCGCTAACATGGAGGTCTGCTGACGTCAGCAGGCCTCCATGTTAGCGAGTGCCTATACTCGCAATGGGGCCGCAATTTGCGACCCACCTCATGAATATTCATGAGGTGGGTCATTGCGACCCCATTGCGAGTTGCAGTCGGTGTCTGAGACACCGTACTGCATAGCAATTTGGGACTTGCAAATTGCGAGTCGCAGGGACTCACAATTTGCAAGTCGCAAATTGCTTTTTTGCTACATCTGGCCCCAAATGGTTTCGTTATTTTTTGTATTTTGCAACACGTTTTCTTTAAAGGAATTTTTTTTTTTTAAACTGCTTTATTGAAAAAGCAATCACAGACATGGAGGTCTGAGATCCCGTTCTGCATCTGCATTTGCGATTCGGAAATTGCGAGTCGCACAGACTCGCAATTTCCGAATCGCAAATGCGGAAGTTGCTACATCTGGCCTTTAGATCCATCACTAGGGATTGCCTGGCCAGACTGTCTGGGGACTCCCTCAGCCCCCAGTCCTCTTGTTAATAACCTGGGAATGTGGTTGGATAAAGCCTTAGTCATGGATGCCCAAGCAAAAAATCTTGCTGCCACCTGCTTTGGACTACTAAAAACCATTTGTAAGATCTTAGACCCTATCCCGGAGGACTCTAGAAGAATTGTGATTCAATCCCTGGTGTTATCCCGCTTGGATTGTGGCAAGTTCTTTACCTCTGGTCACTGAAATTTATGATAAAAAAACTAAAGATAGTTTAAAACACGGCCACCAGAATTCTCCTTAACATCCTCAGATGTGATACAGTGAAAGGTGCCAAGAGAACACTACACTTGCTACCTTTAGAAGCCACAATTGAATTTAAATTACTTTTAACACACAGAACAATAAGTAATAAGGGTTCTCTGAAGATCAGAGATCTTATCTCCCCATACTTTCCAACTAGATCTCTTCGATCCTCTCTGGGTCGTCTATTGACTATTCCAAAGATTCAAACAGATAGATGAGGAGGAAGATCTTTTGTGTATTTGGTCCCCAAACCTTGGAATTTACTGCCCCTGGAAGTACAATACCGGAATGAGGAACCAAGGTTCAGGAAGATGATCAGAGCTTGGCTATTCCTAAGATAAACTTGAGAATATCATTTCAAACTTGCTCTGCTGTATAACTTGCCGTCTCTCACCTAGCGATGGGAAGACCAAGTGTAGCCATGCGTTCTACAATTACTTAAACATAAACATCAACATTCATATATATTCCAATGTATACATATTAGGTTTTATGTTATTGCATGTTTATGTTATACATTTGATATTATATGTTATATGCAATACATTATGGGGGTCATTTTAACATTGGCAGTAAATTTCGCTTACCGCCATGCAGAAGACCGCCAACACACCGCCGCGGGCGCAGAATTCTGCCACAGCTATTATGACCCACAGCTCGGAATCCACCAAAATTTAGACACCCACACAAGTCCGCCACACCAAAGGTCAGTGATAAACTGGCGATAACAAAACCTCCACCGTCACGCCACCAGGAATATGCCCACACTATCACGACCCATGAACCCACCCGGCGGTCTTTCAACCGCGGTATTCCATTGGTGGTACACCAATACACTCAAAATACACACACTCTTACAAAACACATCCACATTGGACATATCGAAATACACACACCTGATACACATACACACACCACTCCCACACACTCAATACAATATAAAACACACACCCACATCACCCACAACCCCCTACAACCAAAATTTGCGACAGAAGGCCATAGAGAGACACCACCATCTACAAACTAGCATCCACAGGCACTCAACACCATCACTCACACAACATCCACGCACAAAACACCACACACCCCTAAGCATCACCCCACACATCACAACACACACCACCCCACACATCACCCACACCACTCCATGGCACCGCAAAGACACCCTAGGTTTTCTGAGGAGGAGCTCAGGGTCATGGTGGAGGAAATCATCCGGGTAGAGCCACAGCTATTCGGATCACAGGTGCAGCACACCACCATAGCTAGGAAGATGGAGCTATGGCGCAGAATCGTGGATAGGGTCAACGCAGTGGGACAGCATCCAAGAACAAGGGATGACATCAGGAAGAGGTGGAATGACCTACGGGGGAAGGTGCGTTCCGTGGTCTCAAGACACCACATTGTGGTTCAGAGGACTGGCGGCGGACCCCCACCTCCTCCCCCAGAATTAACAACATGGGAGGAGCAGGTCTTGGCTATACTGCTTCCTGAGGGCTTAGCAGGAGGAATGGACTCTGGTAAGTCAAATCTTATCTACTTCATCCCCCACCCTACCTGCATGATATCACATACCCCCACACTCGCCCTCACCCCATCACTCCAACTCCTCACACATGACCCACTATCACAAACCACACATCCCAAACCATAACCCTGCATGCAACACCAAAGCATGGACACCCATCACCGATGCATGGCCACTGCACATTCTCATACACCCCCCTAAACCATTATCACAGAAGGTCCCACACAGAATGCAAGCACTGGGGTACAGGGTCACCCACCCATTGCACACCATGGCACAAACAAATGCAATAATCATGCCTTTACAACCCTGCAGGACCCGTACCCAATGTCACCGGACAGGAGGGTCCAGACATGTCCACTGTTCCCACAGAAGAGGCCCACAGTGATGACAGCAGCTCTGTCCAACTGGATCTAGATGACCAGCCCGGCCCATCTGGGACCTCGGGACAGTCTGTTCCCCTTACACAGTCACAGGACACTACAGAGCTTCCCCCCCTCTGGAAACACCAGCACAGCACCCAGTGGGCCCATACCTCTGTCCCCAGGACACGTCAAGCAGCAGTGTGTCCACCACTACAGGGAACCCAGGCTAACCCACCACCCCAACAACACCAGGGACATGGGGGCAGTGGTAGTGGGCACACAGTTCAGTGGACAGAGGCCCAGGAACACAGGGGAGCACAGGGGAACTGGGAGGGCTGCTGTGTGACAGGGGGAGGACAGGCCCAGGGAACCCACTCTCCACAAGGCCCTCTCCAACATCATGGGAGCCTACCACCATTCCCAGGAGACAATGGCAACGGTACTGAAAAATGTGTATTTGCAATAACAGTTGAAAAATGCTATAATCAATGTATTGTCAACATACCTATGTCACACAGCTCTAGTCCATGCAGAAAAGAAGCAGATGTCACACAGTGGGACCCACATCTGTGAAATTGAAAGGGAAAGTGACAAATCCAGGTACATACACTGGGTGAAAGTGACAGACAGATGAGAGGTAGAAGAATTAAATCAGATGTAGCAGGCAGTGTTGTCTTCTTACCTATGTCTCAGTGGAAGTATTGATGAATGACCGTGTTCCTGTTGTCTATGTCCTCTTCTTCTGCTTCCTCGTCTTCACTGTCCACAGGCTCCACAGCTGCCACAACACCTCCACCTGGACCATCCTCCTGCAGAAAAGGCACCTGTCGTCACAAAGCCAAGTTGTGAAGCATACAGCAGGCCACGATGATCTGGCACACCTTCTTGGTGAGTAGAATAGTGAACCATCTGACATATGGAGGCACCTGAACCTGGCCTTCAGGAGGACGAAGGCCCTTTCTATAATCCACCTAGTTCGCCCATGTGCCACATTGTAGCGTTCCTCTGCCCTTGTCCTGGGATTCCTCACTGGGGCCAGTAGCCATGACAGGTTGGGGTAACCAGAGTCACCTGCAAATATGGAGGGACCACTGTTAGACACACACTAACCCTTAGGGACATCACCAGACCCAGACACCTAGTCACACTGTATTGGGTCCGTGTCCTCACCTAATAGCCCCACACAGTGCCTCTGGAATTGCCCCGTCACATATAATATGCTGCTATTCCTCAAAATGTAAGCGTCATGCACTGAGCCAGGAAACTTGGCATTCACATGGGAGATGTACTGGTCGGCCAAACACACCATTTGCACTTTCATTGAATGGTAATTCTTCCGGTTTCTGTACACCTGTTCACTCCTGCGGGGGGGACCAAGGCCACATGTGTCCCATCAATGGCACCTATGATGTTGGGGATTTGTCCCAGGGCATAGAAGTCACCTTTCACTGTAGGTAAATCATCCACCTGAGGGAACACGATGTAGCTGCGCATGTGTTTCAGCAGGGCAGACAACACTCTGGACAACACGTTGGAGAACATAGGCTGGGAAATCCCTGATGCAATGGCCACTGTTGTTTGAAAAGAACCACTTGCCAGGAAATGGAGTACTGACAGCACCTGCACTAGAGGGGGGATTCCTGTGGGATGGCGGATAGCTGACATCAGGTCTGGCTCCAACTGGGCACACAGTTCCAGGATTGTGGTACGATCAAGTCTGTATGTGACAATTACATGCTGCTCCTCCATTGTCAACAGGTCCACCAGCGGTCTGTACACCGGAGGATGACGCCATCCCCTCAACTGCCCCAGCGGACGTGCTCTATGGAAGAGAACAGTCAGCAGAGAGTCAACCAACAATGAGGTACGTAAACACAACTTTATTCCACAATTTTTGGGAATTCGACATATGCCTGTATTATTGTTTATGCAAGGCCTAGATATATGGATGCAGTCAAAATCAATGCCATGTGGCCCCTGAAATGGCGGCTTCCTGACCTGTAAGGTGGGACAAGGGGATATGAGGTAACTGCGCTGGCGTTGTACACCGTCGCGGTAGGCGGTCAAAGACCGCGGCGCAATCCTGCATTGGTTAACATTGGACCCTATAGGTCCCAGGAGCCAATGACGATGTACACCGGCGGTGACGGTACTCACCACCGCGGACGTGACCGCCATTTTCTCTCTGTTCACTCACTTGATACCTGATCTTCAACAGGAGGGGACCTACACTGCAAGTGCTGCTGTGACCTCAGTCTGGAAGAGACAATGGCTCATGTGTCTGGGGAAAGGGCCCCTGGCTTCAGCACGGAGGAGTTGGAGAAACTAGTGGATGGGGTCCTCCCCCAGTACACGCCACTCTACGGTCCTCCAGACAAACAGGTAAGTACACTGTGAGCATGCCGAATGGGCAATGCCTGTGTGGAGTTTTGTGGATGAAAGATAGGGGGGGAGAATGAGGCATGCATGAAACGACCGTGAGGGCATGTGCGTCATGGCAAGGGTAGGGATGCGGGCCAATGACTGTGATGGTGCGGACGGTTATATCTTCTCCTTTTCCCCTTTACTATTCCTGTAGGTCAGCGCCCACCAGAAGAAGGATATTTGGCGTGCCATCGCCAAGGAAGTCCGGACCCTGGGGTCCACCACAGACGGAGCACCCACTGCTGTGAAAGATGGGAGGACATTCGCCGCTGCAGCAAGAAGATGACGTAGGCCCAGCAGTGGATGTCCTCCCAACGTGGGAGGGGTGCCCGTCACACCATGACCCCCCTGATGTTCCGGATCCTGGTGGTGGCGTATCCGGAGTTGGATGGGCGCTTGAGGGCATCACAGCAGCCACAAGGGGGTGAGTACACTCTCATTCTGCTGATTCAGCGCGCATTGGAGGTGTGTGGGTGGGGGAGGTGGGCTGTGGTTCCCTAGGCCAAGGTTAGTTTAGTAGGCAAGGTCCCTTCTTAAGGCAGGCCATGTGGCACCCCACCCCACTTGTGTTCAGTGTCAACTACACCTAGTCAGGCTCCTGTGACCTCCATGTGTGCAGCAATTGGGCATAGGCCTTGTACCCCATGTCCCTGTGAATAATTAGGGAACTCAAAGTGCACGGCATAGTGCAGGCGGCTTCTGTGTCTGTAGTGTCCGCCAACGGTAGCGGTAATGCATGCACTCAACATGTCTTTCTTCTGTCTCCCCCCCTTTTTGTGGTCTCCCTTTTCTTGTGTGTATTAGCATCATCAGGCGGAGGAGCAGTGGCACCGGAGCAGGATGGAGCTGCATCCTACATGGCCCTGGAGGGCGACACAACGGAGTCAGAAGCCACTGGTGGGACGGAGGGTGAGGGGAGCTCCACGGCGGGGACAGGAGCTGAAACCAGCGACACGGACTCCTCCTCTGATGGGAGCTCCCTTGCGTTGGCGGGCCCCTCTGTGCCCCCCACATCTACAGGTACAGCCACTACCGCCCCTACCAGCACCGCCCTCCCAGCAGCCCCTCAGCGTGTGCTCCGTGGCCGCTCACCCGGGAGGGTGGGCATCTCCTTCGCCCCAGGCACCTCAGTCCCTGCCCCAGTCAGCCCTGCTGCCATCAGTGAGGAGGCCATTGACCTCCTCAGGTCACTCACTGTTGGGCAGTCAACCATTTTTAATGCCATCCAGTGTGTAGAGAGGCAGTTGCAACAGACCAATGCATACCTGGAGGGCATTCATTCTGGTCAGGCAGGCCAACAGCAAACTTTTCAGACTCTGGCCTCAGCACTGATGGCAGCCATTGTCCCTGTGTCCAGCCTCCCCCCCAACTTCCTCCACCCATACACAAACCCCTGTAACTCAGCCTATCTTAAGCACACAATCAGACCAGCATTCACACACCTCAACACACAAGGGAAGCGCAGGCAAACATAAGCACCACGCATCCCACATGCACTCAAGCAAGCATCATACACATGCAGACATACCAACATCCACTGCCTCCACTGTGTCCCCCTCTTCCTCGTCTCCCTCCTCCCTCCCAGTCTCGTCTCCACTCACACCTGCATGCACTACATCTTCAGCCACTACCTCCATCACCAGCACACCCAATACCACACCCCGCTCACTTGCACTCACCACCTCCACTACCATTCACACATCCCCTGTGTCCTCTCCCAGTGTGTCTGTGAGCCCACCTCCCAAGGTACACAAACGCAGCCACACACCCACCCAACTGCCATCCACCTCACGACAGCCTCCATCCCATGCACCTTCACCCAATCTCAGCAAACGTCCACCTCCTACAACCACTACCTCTTCCTCCACTCCCAAACCCCCTCCATATACCCGTTCCAGTGTGTCCCAAAAACTTTTCCTGTCCAACCTTGACCTCTTCCCTTCACCTCCCCCACCCTGTCAGTCCCCTAGGGCCTGCTTTCCAGGTCCCAACCCAGCACCTCAGCCACTACATCAGCGAGAACAGTGGTGCCAGTAGTAACCGGCTTCTGGAGTGCGCCAAGCAGCAGGGCAGCCAGTGTGCCAAGGAGCCAGACCACGGACAGTCCCCCACCTCAAAAGCACAAAAAGTTGGTCAATGCCCTGCGGGAGAGAGGCAAAACATCTACCACCAAAGCCTCTCCCAGGAGTACAGTTGGGACTGGGAAGACAGCTGCGCTACCATCCCAGGTGGGGAAGGGGCACAGAAAAACAGGCAAGTCGCAGAAAACCTGCACGGCGGACAAGACCACCACCAGCACCGCTGAAAAGGACACTGCCACCACAAGCACCGCTGCCAAGGACACCGCCGCCACCAGCACCGCTGAACAGGACACTGCCACCACAAGCACCGCTGCCAAGGACACCGCTGCCACCAGCACCGCTGAACAGGACACCGCCACCACCAGCACCGCAGGCCAATGAGCGCCAAAAGCTCCAATGCTACTGAGGCCGCCACGAGCAGGATGAAGCACTCTGGGCACCAAGCCCCTTCCAGAACCAGTGGAGAGATACATCCACTACCCTAGTCTGTGGCAGGATGAAACACTCTGGGCACCAAGCCCCCTCCAGAACCAGTGGAATATCACATCCACTACCTCTGTCCTTGGCAGGATGACGCACTCTAGGCACCAAGCCCCCTCTAGAACCAGTGGAGACTGTTATCCACTTGTGAGACTGTGGCTTTGCACTCCCCAGGATACAGCAGTGAGAAAACCACCCACTGTAAAGACTTTTGAGACTGTGGCTTTGCACTCCCCAGGATACAGAAGTGGGCAAACCACCCACTGTAAAGACTTGTGAGACTGTGGCTTTGCACTCCCCAGTATACAGCAGTGGGCAAACCACCCACTGTAAAGACTTGTGAGACTGTGGCTTTGCACTCCCCAGGATACAGAAGTGGGCAAACCACCCACTGTAAAGACTTGTGAGACTGTGGCTTTGCACTCCCCAGGATAGAGCAGTGGGCAAACCACCCACTGTAAAGACTTGTGAGACTGTGGCTTTGCACTCCCCAGGATACAGAAGTGGGCAAGCAACCCACTGTAAAGACTTGAGAGACTGTGGGTTTGCACTCCCCAGGATACAGCAGTGGGTATGGAGCCCCCTCGTGGATCTGGCGTCGTGCACTCATCCTTCCCCCTGAGGTGCCTTTTGTATTTCTATCTGATGCCCCAGCAGTGTTCTCCCCGTTTTGATCGGGTTTCAAGTGTGAGCCTCGACCATGCATTTTGGGCCCAGTGGTCCACGGACTTTAATGGTGGAATACCTTGGACTTGTATTCTTGGTGTATATATTTATATATAGTGTAAATATATATATATTTTTGATTACTGTATTTTTAATAGATTACAAACATTCAACTCATTTCCTTTTGTGCTTGCATTCTTCAAGGGGGGGTTGGGGGTTGTAACTGTAATGGATTAACATGTATTGGTGTGTGTGTTGTAGTGGGTGAGGGTGGGGGTGGGGGTGTTGCATGTGTGTGTCACTCTTTTTTCCCTCCCCTGTGTCTTGGTGCAGTACTCACTGTGGACTTCGTCGCCGTCTTTGATGTTCATGTAGAGGAGCAGGAAGACAAAGACTGGGAGTATCTGGAGCTCAGGTTCCATGGCATCCTGGTTCCTCGTGGGGTGTGTAGAGGTGAGCGTTTTCCCTTCCAAGTCCTGTTTCTGCCATGTTTTTGTTTGCGGTGAATCCTCCCCGGAAAAGGTGGCGGAATGGACTGTTGTAATACAGTGGGCGGTACATTGTCTTCCGGCTGTCTGTTGGTGGTTACCGCTGCGGTGTTTGTACTGCTGTAGCGGTCGGACAGTTAAAGTGACTGTCTATGTTGACGGTTTCCGACACAGTCGTGATTAAATTTTTTTTACCGCCGGCCTGTTGGCGCTTTTACCGCCGCTTTAACACCAACCGCCAGTGTTGTAATGACTACCTATATATTATGTTATATGTGACAAGTTATATAGGGGGTCATTACGACCTCGGCGGTCTTTTTTCAAGACCGCCAAGGGACCGCCGTGCGGAAGACCGCCTATGCAGGCGGTTTGCCGCTCGCCCTATTATGACCGTTGGCGGCTCTCCATCCCTTTACGGATGGAGAGCCGCCAACAGCCATAATGGCGGGAGGCGGGGAAGTGGAGGTTGCTCCACCTCCACCGCCACGCCAACAGAACACCGCCCAGTGAATCACGTCCTGTGATTCGCCGTGGCGGTGTTCTGTTGGCGGTGTGGTGTCGGCAGAGCTGCCCCCATGGCTCCCGTCCCCTCCCGGAGGATCGACTGAACAGGTAAGTCGATCGTCTGTTAGGGGAGGGGGGTGGTGGGGTGTTGTGTGTTGTGTGCGTGCATGGGGTTGTGCGTCTGAGTATGTAGAGGGGGTGTGTGAATGCGTGTATGCTTGTGGGGGTGATGCGTGTTTGGGAATGAGTGCGTGTATGTCTGTGGGTATGTCTGTATGGATGTGTGCGTGTATGTTTGAATGTGGGTGTGCGTGTCTGACTGTGTGTGTGTGGATGTTGGCATGTATGTCGGGGTGTGTGCGTGTGTGTGTTGGTGGTGCCTGCATGCGTGTCGGGTGTGTGTGAGTTATGTGATGTTGGGGGTCGGGAGGGGGGCCCTGCCACCTTTGTGGGTGGCAGGAGGAGTGGGGGGAGGGGAGGGAGTCGGGGTGGGTGTGAGGGGTGGGGGAGACCCCTATCAGTGCCAGGGAAAGAATTCCCTGGCACTGATAGTGCTTACCGCCATGGATTTCATGGCTGTTGAAACCGTTGGAAATCCACAGCGGTAAGCCGGGTCCAAATACCGCCGGGGTATAGTGACGGCCGCCGGGCTGGAGACCAAGGTCTCAAGCCCGTCTCAAGCCCGGCGGTCGTCTCCGCCCTGGCGAGCGGAACGGAGAACCGGCGGTTACTGTCATGTCTGTTATATATCAATTAGATATGCTATTGTATACTTATATATTTTATACAGTCAATGTATGTTATGTTATGTATATTATGCTATGTATGTATGTTATGTGTTACATGTTATATGATTTATGTCATGGTATATGTTATACATTATGGTGGTCATTACAACCATGGCGGACGGTGATAAAGTGGCGGTAAGACCGCCAACAGGCCGGCGGAAAACAATCTGCTATTACGACCGTGGCGGAAACCGCCAACAAAGACATCCACTTTAACACTCTGACCACCATGGCGGTACAAACAAACAGCATGGCGGTCACCGCCAACAGACAGGCGGAGGATAATGTACCGCCCACACTATTATGACAGGCCAATCCGCCACCTTTTCCGGGGCAGATTCACCACGGATAAAAACACGGCAGACACAGGAATTCCAAAGGGAAAAGGCTCACCTCTACACACCCACGAGGAACGAGGACACCATGGAGCCGGAACTCCAAATTCTACCTGCAATAGTCTTCCTGCTCCTCTACCAGGAGCACGAACGCCGGCGGCAAAGACCACGGTGAGTACTGCACCTAAGACACAGGCGAGGGGGGGAAGGAAAAGAGAGTGACACTCACACGCAGCACGCTACACCCCCACCCCCCACCCACTACAACACACACACTAATGCATATCAATACATCACATATACACCCCCAAACCCACTGGAAGAATGCAAAGACAATAGAAAATGAGTGTAACCAGTGTAATATATTAAAAGGAAGTAGGCAGAAATATATATATATATACACCATGTACAAAATATATACCAAGCATAGTAGTCCAGGTAGTACTCTAATTAAGTCAGTGGAACACTGGGACCACGTGGTATGGGCGAGGCCCACACAAGATCCCCGACCATGACGGAGAGAACACTGCAGGGGCGTCAGAGAGCAACTTCACAGGCACCTCAGGGGGAGGGAAAGGGGGGGCTCCTCAGCCGGTTGAGTACACGATGCCAAATCCACGATGGGGCCACATTCCCACTGTTCCATCCTGGGGAGTGCAACGCCACAGCCTCTCAAGTCTCCACAGTGGGTGGTTTGCCCACTGTGCAATCCTAGGGAGTGCAAAGCCACAGTCTCTCAAGTCTATACCATCCAGGGGTGTGCAAATCCACAGTCTCTCAAGTCTCTACAGTGGGTGGTTTGCCCACTGTTCCATCCTGGGGAGTGCAAAGCCACGGTCTCTCAAGTCTCTACAGTGGGTGGTTTGCCCATTGTTCCATCCTGGGGAGTGCAAAGCCACAGTCTCTCAAGTCTATACAGTGGGTGCTTTGCCCACTGTTCCATCCAGGGGAGTGCAAAGCCACAGTCTCTAAAGTCTCGACAGTGGGTGGTTTGCCCACTGTTCCATCCTGGGGAGTGCATAGCCACAGTCTCTCAAGTGGATGACAGTCTCCACTGGTTCTTGAGGGGCCCTTGTGCCCAGAGTGCTTCATCCTGCTAAGGTCAGAGGCAGTGGATGGATCACTCCACTGGTTCTGGAGGGGGCTTGGTGCCAAGAGTGCTTTATCCTGCTAAGGACAGGGGTAGTGGATGGATCTCTCCACTGATTCTGGAGGGGGCATCGTGCCCAGAGTGCTTCATTCACCCCAGGACGGACTCAGTAGCGTCAGTGCCCTTGCCTCTCATGGGCCAGCGGTGCTTGAGACGGCGGTGCCCTGTTCAGTGGTGCTTGAGACGGCAGTGCTCTGTTCAGCGTTGCTTGAGACGGCGGTGCCCTGTTCAGCGGTGCTTGAGACGGCGGTGCCCTGTTCAGCGGTGCTTGAGATGGCGATGCCCTGTTCAGCGGTGCTTGAGACGGCGGTGCACTGTTCAGCGGTGCTTGAGGTGGCGGTCTCCATTGCAGGGACTCAGCTGCTGGCGGTCCTTCATGGCCCAGCGGGGCTTTTGCTGGCGGTCCTTCATGGCCCAGTGGGGCTTTTGCTGGTGGTCCTTCATGGCCCAGCGGGGCTTGTGCTGGCAGTGGCCTCCTGGGCAGCTGGGCTGGTGCTGGCAGTCTTGTCCTGGGCAGCTGGGCTGGGTCTGGCGGTCCTGTCCTGGGCTGGTGGGCTGGTGCCCGCGGTCCTGTCCTGGGCAGGTGGGCTGGTGCTGGCGGTCCTGTCTTGGGCAGCTGGGCTGGTGCTGGCGGTCCTGTCCTGGGCAGGTGGGCTGGTGCTCGAGGTGGCCTCCTGGGCAGCGGGGATGATGGCGGTCTTCTCCGCTGTGCTGCTCTTCCCAGACTTGCCCGGTTTCTTGTGGCCCTTCCCCACCTTCGAAGGTGTCACAGCTGACTCCACACTCCCACCAGGACCCCTGGGAGCGGCTTTGGTGGCTGGAGCTGGCGGTCCTGTCCTGGGCAGGTGGGCTGGTGCTGGCGGTCCTGTCCTGGGCAGGTGGGCTGGTGGGCTGGGGCTGGCGGTCCGGTCCTGGGCAGCTGGGCTGGTGCTGGCGGTCCTGTCCTGGGCAGCAGGGCTTGTGCTGGCGGTCCTGTCCTGGACAGGTGGGCTTGTGCTGTTTGTCCTGTGCTGGGCAGCTGGGCTGGTGCTGGAGGTGGCCTCCTGGGCAGCGGGGATGATGGCGGTCTTCTCCGCCGTGCTGCTCTTCCCAGACTTTCCGGGTTTCTTGTGGCCCTTCCCCACCTTGTAAGGTGTCACAGCTGACTCCACACTCCCACTGGGACCCCTGGGAGCGGCTTTGGCGGCTGGAGTCTTCCCCCTCTCCCGTCGGGCACTGGCCAACTTCTGATGCTTCACAGGTGGTGGACTGTCTGTGCTGTGGCTCTGTGCCACACTGGCTGCCCTGATGGCCGGTGCACTCCAGATTCCAGTGACTACAGGCACCACTGGTCCCGGAGATGTTGTGGCTGAGGTGCTAGTTCGGGACCTAGGAGATGGACGTGATGGGGAGGTGTGGGAAAGAGGTCAAGGTTGGACAGGAAAAGTTTTGTGGACACACTGGGACGGGTAGCTGGAGGGGGTTTGGGAGTGGAGGAAGAGGTGGTGGTTGTAGGAGGTGTTCGCTTGTTGACTTTGGAAGAAGGTGCATGTGTTGGAGGCTGTCGTGAGGCGGATGGCTGTTGGGTGGGTGTGTGCCTGCGTTTGTGTATCTTGGGAGGGGACGTCACTGACACACTGGGAGAGGACACTGGGGACGTGTGAATGGTAGTCGGGGTGGTGACTGCACATGAGCGGGATGTGGTGTGGGTGTGCTGGAGAGGGACGTAGTGACTGTAGAGGTAGTGCATGCAGGTGTGAGTGTAGACGAGACAGGGAGGGAGGAGGGAGATGAGGAGGAGGGGGACACAGTGGAGGCAGTGGATGTTGGTGTGTCCGCATGTGTGTGATGCTTTCGTGAGTGCCTGTGGGATGTGTGGTGCTTATGTTTGCCTGAGCTTCCCTTGTGTGTTGACGTGTGTGCATGCTGGTCTGTAAGTGTGCTTGGGATAGGCTGAGGTAGAGGGGATTGGGTCTGGGTGGAGAAAGTTGGAGGGGGGAGGCTAGAGACAGGGACAATGGCTGCCATCAGTGCTTAGGCCAGAGTCTGAAAAGCTCGCTGAAGGGCTGCCTGACCAGAATGAATGCCCTCCAGGAATGCATTTGTTTGTTGCAACTGCCTTTCTACACCCTGGATGGCATTCAAAATGGTAGACTGCCCAGCAGTGAGGGACCTGAGGAGGTCAATGGCCTCCTCACTGAGGGCAGCAGGGGTGACTGGGGCAGGGCCTGATGTGCCTGGGGCAAAGGTGATGCCCACCCTCCCGGGTGAGCGGGCACGGGGCAAAGGCTGAGGGGCTGCTGGAAGGGGGGGTGGCAGCTGTACTTGTAGATGGGGGTGCCACAGATGTTGCCGCCACCACAAGGGAGCTCCCATCAGAGGACGAGTCTGTGTCACTGGTCTCAGCTCCTGTCCCCACCGTGGAGCTCCCCTCGCCCTCTGTCCCACTGGTGAAGTCCGATTCCGTAGGGTGTGGCCCTCCATGGCCATGTGGGATGCAGCCCCCTGGTGCTCCAGTACCACTGATTCCTCCGCCTGATGATGCTAACGCACACAAGAACAGGGAGACCACAAAAAGGGGGGGGACGACAGAAGAAAGATATGTTGAGTGCATGCATTACCGCTACCGTTGGTGGACAGAACAGACACAGAAGCCGCCTGCACTACGCCGCGCTCTTGGGCTCCACTGTTCAATTCCTGGCAAATGGCCTACAAGGCAATGGACGACATCTGCACACATAGATGACACAGGGGCATGACTAGGTGTACTTGGCACTCTACAGAGGTGGGGTGGGGTGCCACATGGCCTGCCTTACGGAGAGACCTTGCCTATGGAACTCGCCCTGGCCCAGGGAAACCCACAGCCCCCCTCCCCCACCCAGAAACCTCCACTGCGCGCAAAGTCAGCAGAATGAGAGTGTACTCACCCCCTTGTTGCTGCTGTGATGCCCTCAAGTGCCCATCCAACTCCGGGTAGGCCACCGCCAGGATCCTGAACATCAGGGGGGTCATGGTGCGACAGGCACCCCTCCCATGTTGGGAGGCCATCACCAGCTAAGCCTCTGCCGTCTTCTTGCTCCAGCGGCGAATGTCCTCCCATCTTTTCCGGCAGTGGGTTCTCCGTCTGTGGTAGACCCCCAGGGTCCGGACGTCCTTGGCGATGGCACGCCAAATATGTTTTTTCTGGTGGGCGCTGACC
Organism: Pleurodeles waltl; assembly: GCF_031143425.1. Classification (NCBI taxonomy): domain Eukaryota; kingdom Metazoa; phylum Chordata; class Amphibia; order Caudata; family Salamandridae; genus Pleurodeles; species Pleurodeles waltl. The sequence continues at coordinate 190,234,399 of NC_090449.1, forward strand.
TACATGAATTGTACAGGGGGAAGAGAAAGTTATTACCACCTGCACCATCAAAGTGATTGGCCCCCATCCCTACCCTTGCCATGTGGCACATGCATTCACTGTTGTTTCATGCACGCCGCACTCTCCCCCATTCCTTCTTACATCCAGCCCTCTCCACACAGGCATAGTCCATACATCATGCTCCCAGTGTACTTACCTGTTTGTCTGGAGCACCGTAGAGTAGCGTGTACTGGGGGAGGCCCCCATCCACAAGTTTCTTCAACTCCTCCAATGTGAAGGCAGGGGCCCTTTCCCCAGACACTCGAGCCATTGTCTCTTCCAGACCGAGGTCACAGCAGCACTTGCAGTGTAGGTCCTCTCCTGTCGAAGATCAGGTATCGAGTGATTGAACAGATAGAAAATGGCGGTCACGTCTGCGGCGGTGCGTACCGTCAACGCTGGCGTATATCGTCATTGGCTCCTGGGACCTATGGGGTCCAATGTTAACCAATGCAGCATTGCGCCGCGGTCTTCGACCGCCTACCGCGACGGTGTACAACGCCAGCGCAGTTACCTCACATCCCATTGTCCCACTTTAGAGGTCAGGCAGCTGCCATTTCAGGGGCCCACATGGCTTCATTTTCAACTGCGTCACACATACCTAGGCCTGGACTCAACACACATACAGGCCACTTTTTGTGTATGAATGGTGTTCTGTGTAAACTGTGGGTACGTACCTCTGAGTTGTTTGACTCTGTGCTCGCTGTTGTCCTTCATACGCACCGTCCGCTGGGACATGTGAGGAGATGGCGGCATCCTCCGGTGTACTGACCGTTGGTGGACCTGTCGACAATGGAGGAAAGACATGTGATTATCACATACAGGCTTGACCGTGCCACAATCCAGGAACTGTGTACCCAGTTGGACCCAGACCTGATGTCAGCTATCCGCCATCCCACAGGAATCCCCCCTCAAGTGCAGGTGCTGTCAGTGCTCCATTTCCTTGCAAGTGGGTCATTTCAAACAACAGTGGCCATAGCATCAGGGATGTCCCAGCCTATGTTTTCCAACGTGTTGTCCAGAGTGTTGTCTGCCCTTCTGAAATACATGCGGAACTACATTGTTTTCCCTCAGGTGGAGGATTTGCCTACAGTGAAAGGTGATTTCTATGCCCTGGGACACATCCCCAACATCATAGGTGCCATTGATGGGACCCATGTGGCTTTGGTCCCCCCCACAGGATTGAACAGGTGTACAGAAACCGGAAGTGTTATCATTCCATAAATGTACAGATGGTATGTTTGGCAGACCAGTACATCTCCCATGTGAATGCCATGTTCCATGGCTCAGTGCATGACGCCTACATCCTGCGGAATCGCAGCATCCCTTATGTGATTGGTCAACTCCAGAGGCACTGTGTGTTGCTATTAGGTGAGCACCTGGAAGCTAGTCAGTGGGAATGGTTGTCTGGGTCTGGGGATATCCCTACGGGTTAGTGCGTGTCTAACAGTTGTCCCTCACCATTTGCAGGTGACTCTGGTTACCCCAACCTGTCATGGCTACTGACCCCAGTGAGGAATCCCAGGACAAGGGCAGAGGAACGCTACAATGAGGCCCATGAGCGAACTAGAAGGGTGATCGAGCGGACCTTTGGCCTCCTGAAGGCCAGGTTCCGGTGCCTCCATATGACAGGTGGATCCCTATTCTACTCACCAAAGAAGGTGTGCCAGATCATCGTGGCTTGCTGTATGCTTCACAACTTGGCTTTGCGACGACAGGTGCCTTTTCTGCAGGAGGATGGTCCAGATGGCAGTGTTGTGGCAGCTGTGGAGCCTGTGGACAGTGAAGACGAGGAAGCAGAGGAAGAAGACATGAACAATAGGGACTCAGTGATCCAGCAATATTTCCAGTGAGACACAGGTAAGAGTACAGACCTGCCTACTACATGTACTTAAACACTACTGCCTCTCTACTGTCCAGTGTATGGTCACTGAGTTGTCACTTTCCCTTACGATTTCACAGATGTGGGTCCCACTGTGTGACATCTGCTTTAATTCCTCATGGACTAGAGCTGTGTGACATAGGTATGTTGACATTACAGTTGAATGAAAATGTTGCCACTGTAACTGCTAATACACTATTTCGAAATCACAGACAGACTCCAGATTGTTTTGTGCTTTAAGTGTGTTTATTTAAGTGCTCAATATTGAAGGGGGTAGTAAAATGGTGAGGGGTGATGGTGGAGGAATGTCCATGGCATACAGTCTATAAGTCTCACAGGTGCATTGTCCAAAGAGGCATAGGAAGTGGAGCTGAGGCAGTTTAAGTATGGACAGTGTGACAAAGTGGGACAGTAGGATGACAATCAGGGTGGTCTCAATTCTTGGCTGGGGTCTTTGCATCGTGCTCTGTCTTGTTCCTGGATCTCAGGGACCGTTTGCAAGGTGGTTCTCCCTCTGCAGGGGGTGGGGTGCTGGTGTGGTGGTCCTGTGGTGGGGCGTCCTGTCCACTAGCGCCGGTGGAGGTGGTGGGCAGTTCATCGTCCATGCTAGTGTCAGGGGCCCCTTGTAGTGCCACAGTGTCCCTCCTGGTTTTGAGTACTTCCTTCAGCACCCCTACGATGGTGCCCAGGGTGGAGTTGATGGTTCTGAGTTCCTCCCTGAAGCCCATATACTGTTCCTCCTGCAGGCACTGGGTCTCCTGAAACTTGGCCAGTACCGTTGCCATCGTCTCCTGGGAGTGATGGTAGGCTTCCATGATGGAGGAGAGGGCCTCGTGGAGAGTGGGTTCCCTTGGCCTGTCCGCCCCCTGTCGCAGGCCTCCCAGTTCCCCTGTGTTGCTGGGCCTCCGTCCCCTGGACTGTGTGCCCACTGCCACTGCCCCCAGGTCCCTGTTGTTGTTGGGGTGGTGGGCTAGCCTGGGTTCCCTGTAGTGGTGGACACACAGCTGATTGACGTGTCCTGGGGACGGAGGTATGAGCCCGCTGGGTGGGTGCTGTGCTGGTGCTTCCAGAGGGGGGAAGCTCTGTAGTGGCCTGTGACTGTGTCAGGGGAACCGACTGTCCAGAGATCCCCGATGGGCCAGGCTGGTCATCTAGATCCAGTTGGACAGAGGTGCTGCCATCATTGTGGGCCTCTTCTGTTGGTGGTGTGGACATGTGTGGACCATCCTGTCTGGTGACATTGGGTAGGGGTCCTGCAGGAGTATAAAAGGATGTTTATTACATCTGTGTGTGTCATGGTGTGCAATGGGTGGGTGACCGTGTACCCCAGTGCTTGCATTCCTGTGTGGGACATCGTGTGATGATGGTTTAGGGGGGTGTTTGGGTATGTGCAGTGGGCATGCTTTAGTGATGGGTGTCCATGCTTTGTTGTTGCATGCAGGGCTTGGTGTTGGGATGTGTGGTTTGTGATGTTGGGACATTTGTGAGGAGTTGGAGTGCTGGGGGTGAGGGTGGGGGTATGTGCTGGCATGCAGGTAGGGTGGCTGATGTAATAGTTAAGATTTGTCTTACCAGAGTCCATTCCTCCACCTACTCCTGCGAGGCCCTCAGGATGCAGGATCGCCAAGACCTGCTCCTCCCATGTTGTTAGTTGTGGGGGAGGTGGTGGGGGTCCACCACCAGTCAGCTGAACTGCCAGGTGGTGTCTTGAGACCACGGAACTCACCTTCCCCCGTAGGTCGTTCCACCTCTTCGTGATGTCCTCCCGATTTCTTGGGTGCTGTTCTACTGCGTTGACCCTGTCCACTATTCTTCGCCATAGCTCCATCTTCCTTGCAATGGAGGTGTGCTTCACCTGTGATCCGAATATCTGTGGCTCTAGCCATGACCCTGAGCTCCTCCTCCGAGAACCTGGGGTGTCTTTGCCGTGCCATGGGGTGGTGTAGGTGATGTGTGGGGTGGAGTGTGGGGTGATAAGTGTGCTGATTTGTAGTGGGGTGTTGTGTGAGGTTCGTGGAAGTTATGTGGGTGATGGTGAAGTTTGCCTGTGGATGCTGTTGTTCTTGCTGGTGCTGTCTCTCTCTGGCTTAAGGGTTTATGGGTGATATGGGTGTGTGTTTTATATTGTATTGGGTGTGTGGGAGTGGTGTGTGTATGTGTATCCTGTGTGTGTATTTTGAATAGTCCAATGTGGTTGTGTTTTGTAAATGTGTGTGTATTTTGAGCGCGGCGGTATGTACCGCCTATGGAATACCACGGTTGAAAGACCGCCGCGTGGATTCGTGTGTCGTGTGGGCGTATTTCTGTTACCGTGACAGTGGAGGTTTTGTTTTCGCCAGTTTATCATTGACCTTTGGTGTGACGGACTTGTGTGGGTGTCTAGATTTTGGCGGATTCAGAACTGTGGGTCATAATTGCTGTGACGGAATTCCGCAGCCGCGGCGGTGTGTTGGCGGTCTTCTGCACGCCGGGAAGCTGGAGTTACCGCCAATGTTGTAATGAGGGCCTATATGTTTTACATCATAAGGTAAGCTTCATATATTGCATGTTACGTATTATGCATTATATGTTATCTTTTATTTGTTTTATGTTAACAATTATAAGTTACATTTTTATTACATCTTAAACATTATGGTTATGTGTTATGTAATATAAACATTGTGTTATATGTTAAAGATTATATATGATCTGTTATACAATAAGTGTTATAGTTTACATTTTATTTATTTTGTATTCTTCATTTCATGTTTTATATTATACCTTTTATGCTATCTTTTATTGTTACGTTTTAGATGTTATACATTACACTTTCTATACAATATGTTATATATTACATCTTGTACATAATGTGCCATGCATTATATATGACATGCTACATTTTATTTGTTATTATTTATGTGTTGTGCTATTTGCTATGTTCTTTCTTTTATTGAAGGAAATCCTAATTTTTGCCCTGGTCATCCCCAAACGCTTTTTGACAGATGTTGGTGGTTATTGACTCTTGGCATGTGCCCTGGGTACTGCTAATCAGTCCTAGGGCCAGTGCTTTGTGTAAAGTGGAGATGCAAATTATGATACTTATAATTTGCTATGTCAATTTACGTCCCTAATATATGGTAGGGCATGTAGTTTTAGGGACCCCAGCATAGGTAGTGCACCCAAAGATGTACTACTGAGGTGTCCAGTGTCATTTTAAAGGCAAACCTGCCTTGCTGGCTGTTTTTAACTTAAAGTTACAATAAAATTCAACTTAGAAATGAAAGGTACTTCCAACGTCTTAAACTACCTTGTTTTTACATATAAGTACCTCTTAAGGTGGGCTCTAAGTGCCCCTTGGGTTGGGTGCTATGTAACTATATGCAGGAACCTTATAAAAAATGTTGTTATAAACCCTGGTGAGGGAAAAATGGCCACATTTGTTTTCCCTCATTGTAGTGAATCGGCTCCACAAGGTAAAATGGGGGGACTATTTTTAATTAATAAAGTATCAAAGGAGCTAAACATTTCAAGTTTGATATCAAACTGATTGTTATAATAAATCCAACAACTTGCCATTATTGAATTTAATATAACTAGAGTTTTAGAACTCTACCTGAAGTTTGCCAACTTCAGCTCTGTAGTGCCCTTCTCTGATTGGCCAGCCTATGGCAGCCTGGCTAGGCTGCTTTGATGAGGGGTGAAGTGGCTTGGGCTGAGGACAAAGAAAGTGCCTGGGGGAGGAGATATGCCTGTCAAACTGGGCTCAAAGGAGTGAAAGACATTTGGAGCCGCTCATGACCTCTCCTAATAGGGGAGGGCAGGAAACGGGTATGTTAAGGAATTATAGCCAAAACAGTAAGTAGACTTCTCCAGACCAAACCTCCAAAATTGAGTTTCTGCCAATTTGAATTTTTTAAATTTTTAAAGAATGTTGCTCCGTGGGTTTGATTGTTGCCACACTTCCCAGGAAGTAGTCATCCAAAAGGGTGGTGGCCTGCTTGTGATTGGACAATTGCCCCCCTTGCTTTCTTTCCCAGGAGCAAGGATAAATAAGTCAAAGCTGCACCCACACCTCAGATCCTTACCAGGACTGCCCTGCTGGACCCCTGACCTGCACTTGGACACTGCACTCTGGAGGAGTGCACCAGCTGCGCGCTTGGGCTTCACCACTAAAAGGGCTTTTTTTTGTCTTCTACAGCTTCAAGAAGGGACTTCCTGTTTGCTACAGGAAGAAAATAGCTAACTAGAGTCCCCTGTGTCAAACCCTGAAGAACCTGACCAGCTGACCACTGTCCAGTGGTCATTTGTAGATTTGAGGCAGGTGCATTCTGGGAGTTGGAGTGTATCCCCTCAAGGAGCAACTCAGAGATTCTGGAACCTTGGGTTGAGTTTTGAACTCCTAATGAACCTTCAAAACACCTTCTGGAAGAATATCCAGAAGTTTAGAGAAGATTGGAGAACTTTTGGAAAAAAGCTCCATAAAAGGATTGACCGAACATTGTGAGTCAAGCCTGCTTACATCGACCTCGACTCAGCCTGACTTGGAGGTTCAACCGGCTGAACAGCTCCGGAGCACCCAGACTTCCAGGATTTCACCATGGGCTCCTGGAAAGGCAATCCAACAACGTTGACTCCAAATCGGCTTGCTGTGGAGGGTCATCCGATGTCGGAGAGAAAAAGCTTCAAAACAGTCACAAAGTCAGAATGTGAAAAGTTGACCGGGACTTTCTGTGAAGCGTATCTATCTGAGGCAGGCTCCAGGGAAGTCAGATCCAAATTCAACTTTGGCTTTGACCAAGATTTCCGTCCTGAAAAATTGACTAAGTCCGAAAGTAGAATTATTCGCCGAGGTCTCCTGTGATAGGTATCCAAAGAGGGCTCCAGGGTGATTGGACCCAATGTAAATTTAGTCCCTGGTGAGAAAAATCTTTAAGAAAAAGACTAAGTCCAAAGGCAAGCTTTTTACTGAGGGCTCCAGCTTGCTGTAGCCGAGCAGGGCATCATCGTGGTTGGCCTCAAACTTTGACTTTGCCCTAGTCGAGGTGTGACCAGATATCCTGAGTGGCACTTTTAGTTTCTGTGCGCCAAAAAACATTTATTCTTTAAAAATGTATATCTCTGGTTCTCCTTATTCAATTTTATTTGTTTTGGTGTCAAATTAAAGATTAAAATAGTTCCCATTTTTATAAATTGGTTTTGTTTTTTTAAACTGTTTTCTGTGTTTTATTTTATTACTGTTTTGCAGTATTTGAATGCTTCACCTGTTGTGAAGCCATTTTAGTTATTGCTCCATGCACGTTATTTTAGCACACTAGGCCTGACGCGGTGCACTTTACCCGAGATATATTTTATTCAGCTACATTTATTATTACAACAATAGCTACATTTGCAGTCTTGTTTTAGTTCTCTCTATCTAGCTGCTCTTTGTCTAGGCCAGCACTGTGTTCTTAAAACAAGACATTTCTTTCACTCTGTGCTTCTCTCAAGACTGCAGTAAGATAGTTTGCCGGTAAACGTGTTAACATTTTGTCTCTAGTATTCATAGAAACATACACATCCTTACGTAGGGATATTTTCTCAGAACATCAGCTGTTTTATTATAAAAACACTTCCCTGTCCCATACACGTTAGAGGGAGATTCCAGCCAGATGACCACAACTGCATGCTGATTGCGGAATTATCTGCTACAGCTGCTTATGCAGACTTCAGGCCTTTGCTCAGGTATGGGAGATGATGTCTTCCAAGGGGAACTTGAAGGGCAGAACTAGAGCTCAACATGCTGTGTCCTAACATAGCCTATGTAGGAATTAGTCTATTACCTCTAGTGACAATATGGCAGCGTTATTTCTATGATTTACTCTCCTTGTCACAATTTTAGTCCTTTCAAGCTTTATCGTCCTGGTTATTGCAGCACATGTTTTATTGTCTAAGATGCAGTTGCTTCATTAAAACCTTCTTGAAACATATACTGCCACTGCTTGTCCTTGTATATGTGAGAATAATGTAACTGAGAGAAACGGATGAGATGAGTAACCACAATTTCCCTGAGGAATCAATTGTGTCATGCGCTCAGCTGCCCACTCATCCCTGCTCTTGGGTAGAGATGAGGCACTGCTAGTAAGCTGGAGCAAAACCCGGATTAGGCCGTTAGGTTTCACCTTTAGTGGGTCAGACTCAGTCCCTCACACCGCAGGCGATTCTGCTGCTCAAATCCAGTAGTCTCATTAGAATAATAATAATGAGCACCTAAGTGACAAACCCACTTTGGGAATCATTACCAGTTAGGCGGTCTCAGGACCACCATGTTGGCGGTTGTGGTCATACCGCCAACGTGCCGGCGGTGAGGACTGCCAAAATATGACCATGGCAGTCTTCCCAACAGAACACAGCCAAACCACTGCCAGTGCGGACATGCCGCCATGGTGGCAGTAGGCACCTTCACGCCAGCGGGGCCAATGTTGCGCTGGCCATATTATTGCACTGCACACCGCCAAAGTTTCCACCGCGCTCACACCACCAAAAAAAGCCTTGGTGGAAACCAACTCTATAAAATGAACGCTCACCTTCTGGTACAGATAACTGACTGGAGCTACCATGGAACCTAAACTGGAAGTCCTCCCACTGCTCCTGCTCGCACAACTACTCCAGAACCAGCGACAACGACGAAGACAACTATCAGTACACACACCTACTTCACACTGGAGGGAAAACCCACGCTACATATACATCTGGGCCAGCTTGTGACTGCAAGACACACACGTTACCACACACTCATTTGCACATACACACACTCCGACATACAAGCATGTGCACCCATACTACACACATGCATACCCGTACTCCACACACCACGGCCAACAAACACGTTCCAGACACACACCAACCCCCAGACACAAAACTGGCACTATCTAAAACAACCATCAACGACCGCATACATTCACACAACAACAACATAAACACAACTACACAGACGCTTCACAAAGCAATGTCATAGCACACTTCCACATGACAACACATACAAACAACAACACGAAACGACACCAAACAACTAAGAAACACAATCACACTGCCATACAATGAAGTAAACATCACAACACGCTAACACCACACACAATGCATATGACATAGCCATCACCACACACATGGAAACACACACAACCACCAAACAAGGGCACACAACACCACCATTACACATCTCTACACAAGCAATACACAGCTTACATACAAGCATGTCACAAACACAATCAATTCTCACACACATTACACAGCAATCACAGCAGGGCAAATGGCAGGGCCATACCCACACATGCAGCCCAGGCACAACAGCTGGCACTACCAACACACATATGTCACATGCACAAACCAAAGCCCTCAAACACCAAACTGCCATGTAGAAAGAAAGGCAGAACAAGTATGTCAACATCGAATCCAACAACATGTTGGTCCAGATGTTTTAAAAATTCAGAACATATAAATATAAAACTATGTACAATTAAAAGGCTAATGGCCAGTCCAAGGTGCCAAATGCACAAAAAGCACCTTACAGTGCCTCAACTTGACTCCTGACTGCAAAATGACCTCCACATGGTAGGGGCATCAAGGGGACAGGCAGGCAACTCAGGGATGAGGGGGTAGAGGGAGGGTTTGGGCCTGAATTTGGGAGGGGGTTCTTGGACTTGGGCTTGGGGTCCTTGGGCCTCGGCTTGTGAGGGGTAGGCTTCTTGGCAGGGGGATGGGCATGGGTACTAGCAGGGAGGCAGAACAGGACTTGGAGACAGAAGGGCTGGACTAGGGGAGAGAGGAAGAATGTTTAGGGGTATCACGAGGTGGGAGAAGAGTGGGGAACAAGGAAAACACCACAAGAAAATGTTTTTTTGAAACACAGGCAGTCATGACAAAAGGGTTTGGGAGTGGAGGGAGAGGGAGTGGTTGTGAGATGTGTCTGGATGTCTTGGCTGCAAGCGCATGCGTGGAATGCGTGTTGGTGCTGGGTGTCTGTTGGGTAGGTGAATGCAGTAATTTAGGTGTCTTGGGATGATGGGGGAGGAGGAACAAGGAGATGCCATGCTGGATGGGTGACTGTCTGTAGGGGTGGTATCTGCAGGTATGGTAGATGAGTTGCGTGTGGGGTTGTCGGTAGTTGTGGTGGGTGTCGATGTGATGACTGTGGTGGATGTCTGCGGGTCTCATATTGTGGTGACTGTGGGTACGACAGGTGTTGTGACTGGATCCAGGAATGATGGTGTGGTTGCTGTTGGTGTGTCAGGTGTAGTGTCTGTGAAAGAGCGGGTTGTGGGGGAGTCTGTGGAGGTAGTGGATGTTGGTGTTTCTGCTGGTGGGTGTTGATTGTGTGCATGCCACTGGTGGGTCTTGCGGTGCTTGTGCTCGTGATTGGTACCCTTTTCTGTTGAGGTAGATGCATGCCTGTGTGTATGTGTGCTTAGGATGGGTTTGGGGACAGGGGTTTGGGATTGGGGATAAGTAGGTTGAGGGAGACGGAAGACAAAGGGACACATGCTGCCATTAGTGAGGAGGCTAGAGCCTGAAAGGATCTCTGGAGGCCCGCCAGGGCACCGTGAATGCCCTCCAGGAACGCACTGCTCTGTTGTACTTGAGCTGCCTCAAGAGGTCAGTAGCCTCCTCGCTGAGGGTAGAGGGCTGACTGGGGCAGGGGCAAAGGTACCCGCAGTGAAGGAGACGCCCACCGTTCTAGGTGAGCAGGCACGGCCAACTGAGTGGAGAGCTACATGGAGGGCGGTGCTAGTAAGGGGAGTGTTATACAAAGATGGTGCTGGTTTGGCCTTGGATTGGTCCGCCACCACCATGGAGTGTCCACTGGAAGAGAATTCTGAAGAAGAGGTGATAGATCCGGTCTCCCCTGTGGCACTCCCCTCACCCTCTGCCCCACTGGGTCCCTCGCTTTCACCAGCTTCCTGGGTCCTGTGGGCTGCTGCTTCCCCACTCACCTGTGCCCCTTCTCCTTCGCCTGATGATTCTGATGCCCACAAATAGAGAGGGCGGGAGAGAGAGAGAGAGAGTGAGAGATTGCGTAAACATGGGTTAACATATTGTTCTCACACACACTGTTTAACATGCACATCTGTGACAATACTTATCCTGGCTAGGCCATTGCAGGTGCCAATAAACATTACCAACATCATATATCCATACTACCTACCCCTGTATTGCACCACTCACACCTACATAAATATATAAGAAGGACAGAACAACTGGATTCATCCACATGATGACCACCAATGCCATTTCTGCTGGCACAGCATGCCCTGGATGTAATAATTGTCTGCCAGAATATATATCATAACTCTCAATGCCCCTATCACCCATTAGATGTCCAGCTGACTTAACATAACTCTTCTGGCCACTACAGTAACAACACATGAACAGACCATGCCCTCTGTAACATATCCATAACATTGAAGACAAATCCACTCACAGACCACACAGCACCTGCCTATCACATTACAAGCCAGAATAAACACTCTGTACAGTGATGCCAATATGGGATTCCACACTGAATCGGCCCTGACAAGTCAGACATCCAAACAGTTGGAATCTGATATGTATAATACGAGTCTGTGGTATAGCCATGTGACTAGTCTGACCCATTCATAGAGCCAGATCAGCAGACACCCAACTCATAACTGTCACAACTGGTCATACTGCTAAGTGCATCTGCAAAATCCCATATATCACATATGACATATCCATACAGTAGTATATGCAGTGTCACACCAGATGTAGTCCATGAACACTCATGTAACATTATGGTCCACATTCAATGCAACCACACATGGAGTCACACCTGTCAGACTGTGCAACATGACGACCCCACCCTCAAACACCATTCCAGAAATGACAATACCTGTCACAGAGGCCAGACAACACACATCTCAGACTGTAAATGTCATGAAGCATTAGGTACACATGGCCCAACACCACTGCCTGTACACCACTTACACATCCCACTACTACATGAGCCAGACAGGGGAGACTAAATGCAATATCAGATTCACACCTACTTGCCATGTGACATTCAATAGACCAAACTCTCCTAATCTGCCACTTCAGCCTGCCCAAGGCAAGCAGAAGAGTCACAGCCCATCAGATGTGCTGCCAACTTATCATTAGGGCATGATGTAGGCAGTAACTCTGTAATGCAACATATCAATTGCTAGGCCATTGTCATGCATCCCATTTACATACCATGGTGGCATTTAAAAGACTTGTCAAGGCACTTGCCACCTCTAGTACCATTCCATTGGTTTAATGGTAACATCCCCAAAACTATTGCACCTAGAAATGCACAATGTCTCCAACCAGACCTTAACAATTCTACTTGTATCAGTATCCAAGTTTGCCTATCTTCACATACTCTACAGTCAGCAAATTACCCTAAAATGACAATACACCTATCAAATCAATGATTCAGTCCCATGAAGGGCATATGTGTAGTGGAACTGGAATGACAGCCCCACAGTCAGCCAATAACATTACCAGTACATGATGTGTGCAATCCCTGTGATAAAACTAGAGTCACAGAGTAGCCTTTAAAGGTATCCTACACAGATCGAGTCGACTGACACCTCAGGGCCACAAATGCAGATGGATGGAGCTGGTCATATTCAGTGCTTAGGGTGATACTAATACTCACATCCATTGCATAGGAAACATGGTCTCACACATGTAGTCATGTCATTTGACGATTTCCGCATTCCAGGCATGGTGAGGTCTAGTAATGGGAGATGTACATCCACTGACAGTAAAGCATGCCAACACATCTACTATCTATACTCAGCCAGGGAGCGTGATACCAATTTCCAATATATGATATAAAGGATGTCCTCACAAATATGTCACTTTGCCTAAACTGAGGCACATTATCCCTAATAAGACAGCCAAGTGCCAGGATTCTGTCAGTACTCACCCTTTGTGGCTGCTGTGCTGCCCTTAAACACCCACCCACCTCAGGGTAGGCCACCACCAAAATGCAGGCCATTAGGGAGTTCGGGCCTGATGAGCACCCCTCCCTCATTGGGAGGACATCCCAGTGGGCCTCAGTGGTCTTCTAGGACCAGCATCTCAGATCCTCCAACCTCTTTCTGCAGTGGATGGCCAGATCGCTTTCTTCTGATGTGTGTTCACCTGCATGGATGACACAGACAGAAAGAGGAAGTCATGTACACATTCCCCATACCAACAGAAGTGTACAATACACATCTGACTCACCAAGTGCCCACAATGTCCTTCCTCTCGGCTCACACGCCTCAACTCCATGCCCCAAGCATGCATGTACTCCCTCTCCAGCACACTTACTCCTTACACCATCACACACACCCCTTGTGAGAAAGTAGCCTCTTTCTAGCATGGCTACCCCCACTTTTGGCTTGTTTGTGAGTGTGTGTGTCAGTGTGTTTTGCCTGTCTCACTGGGATCCTGCTGACCCCAGTGCTCATAGTTTGTGGCCTAATGTGTGTGTTGTCAGTAGTGCTTATCTGTGTTACTGAAGTTCTGCTAACCAAACCTTCAGTGCTTGTGCTCTCTCTGCTTCCAAATTAGTCACTATAGTTTAGTGACTTCATATTCCAATTCCAATTGGCACACTGGACCCCCCTTATAAGTCCCTAGTATATGGAACCTAGGTACCCAGGGCATTGGGGTTCCAGGAGATCCTTATGGGCTGCAGCATTTCTTTTGCCACCTATAAGCTGCTCAGACAAACCCTTCTTCAGGACTGCCACTGCAGCCTCAGTGAAATAGTGCACACGCTATTTCACAGCCATTTTCACTGCACTTAAGTAACTTATAAGTCACCTAAATGTATGACCTTTATTTACTGAAGGCTAGGTGCGAAGTTACTACCACCATGGACCCTCAGTACTGCCAAACCAGCTCTATGAGGCTTGCACTGGAGCTACAGCTGCTGTCACCGCACAGACAGGGTCCTACCCTCCTGGGGTCTGAGCAGCTCAGTCCCAGGAAGGCAGAACAAAGCATTTCCTTTGGGAGGAGGGTGATACACCCTCTCCCTTTGGAAATAGGTGTTACAGGCTTGGGAGGGGTAGCCTTCCACAGCCTCTGTAAATACTTTGAAGGGCACAGATGATGCCCTCCTTGCATAAGCCAGCCTACACCGGTTCAGGGATCCCCAGTCCCTGCTGTGGCACAAAACTGGACACAAGAAAGGGGAGTGATCACTCCCCTGTCCATCACCACCCCAGGGGGGTGCCTAGATCTCCTCCAGAGTGTCCCTGGCATTATCCATCTTGTTTTCCAAGGTGTGGGGATGCTCTGGAGATCTCTGAGTGGCCAGTGCCAGCATGTGACATCAGAGACCCCTCCTGATAGGTGCATACCTGGTTAGGTAGCCAATCCCCCTCTAAGGGCTATTTAGGGTCTTTCCTGTGGGTTCCTCTTCAAATTCAGCTTGCAAGTTTCTACCAGGAATCCTCTGCAACTCCTGCTTCACCCTCTGAACGTTGGATCAACTGCAGACTGCTCCAGGAACCACTGTAACTGCAACAAAGTATCCAAGAAGGCTACTGTGACTCTGCAACTTCAGCTCAAGCCAGCAACTGCAACAGTTTCCAAGGTATGCACGCTCTGAGGACTCCCTGTCTTCACCCTGCACCAGAAGGCATCATCCAAGACAACAACTGGCTCTCTGGGACTCCTCTCCTGACGATGAGCGTGCTCCCTGGAACACAGGTGGGGGACCCCTTTGACCCAGTCTGTCCTAAGGTCCAGCTGTTTCTCCAAATTTGGTGGAGGTAAGAGCTGGCCTTCCTGGTTTGCAACAATACCCCTCTGCACCGCGTCATCTCTAGCTCCTAAGGCCTCTGGGCACTATTTGCAAGAATCCTTTGTGAACAGCATGGCCGAGGTCCCCAGCACTCCATCCTGTGATGTCAACTTTTGCACCTTCTTTGTCCCCGTGTCCTGGGTCTCCTATGGGTGCTGCCTGGTCATCTGTGGGTTCTCTCCAGTGTTGGGAGCCCCCTCTGCCTCCTCAGTCTGAGTTGAGGCCCCCAGGTCCCTCCTAGGTCTAGGCAGTGCCATTTTGAGGCAAACCGCAACATTGCTTGAACCAAGGCTTGTTGGACTAATCCAGTGCTGCAACTCGCCTGCATCTAACATCTCGACGTGGGACATCCTTTACATCATGCAGGATCCCGCAGCCATCTTCTTTAGTGCTCTTCTGCAGACTTCTTCTAACCGGAGAATCCTCTTTTGCACCATCTTCTAGGTTGGAAGGGACTCCTGTCCTTCCTGGAATCTTCCACAAATTCTGGACTTGGTCTCCTCTCTTCACAGGTCTTCAGGTCCAGGAATCCACCATTTGTTGCTTGCAGTCTTGCTTGGTTCTTGCAATAACGCTTATCACGACTTGTAGTGTGTCCTGAGGCAACTTGCAGTACTTTACTCCTGCTTTCCTGGGCTCGGGTGGGGTATTTTACTCACCTTTGTGATTTTCTTACACTCCCAGCGCCCCTCTACACACTACACTTGCCTAGGGGGGAATTCGTGATTCACATTCCACTTTCTTAGTATATGGTTTGTGTTGCCCCTAGGCCTATATCTTCCTATTGCATTCCATCGAATTTTCTATTGTTTGCACTATTCTGTGACTATTTACTTACCTGATTTTGGTCTCTACTGTATATGTTGTGTATAATACTTACCTCCAGAAGGAGTATTGCCTCTAAGACATTTTTGGCCTTGTGTCACTAAAATAAAGTACCTTTATTTTTGGTAACACTGAGTATTGTCTTTTCTTGTGTATAAGTACTGTAGAAAGTTGGCTCTGTATGTACTATTTCAAAGTAAGAAATAGCATGCACAGAGTCCAAGGGTTCCCCTTAGAGGTAAGATAGTGGCAAAAAGAGATAATTCTAATGCTCTATTTTGTGGTAGTGTGGTCGAGCAGTAGGCTTATCAGAGGGTAGTGTTAAGCATTTGTTGTACACATACAGGCAATAAATGAGGAACACACACTCAGAGACAATCCCAGGTCAATAGGTTTTTGTATAGAAAAATGTATTTTCTTAGTTTATTTTAACAACCACAGGTTCAAGATTTACAAACAATACTTGAAATGAAAGGTACTTCACTTAGGAACTTTAGGAACTTTGAATTAGCAAAATAGCATATACAGTTTTCACACAAATGGCATATAGCTATTTTAAAACTAGACAGTGCAATTTTCAACAGTTCCTGGGGGAGGTAAGTGTTTGTTAGTTTTGCAGGCAAGTAAACCACCTACGGGGTTCAAAGTTGGGTCCAAGGTAGCCCACCGTTGGGGGTTCAGGGCAACCCCAAAGTTACCACACCAGCAGCTCAGGGCCGGTCAGGTGCAGAGGTCAAAGTGGTGCCCAAAACGCATAGGCTTCAATGGAGAAGGGGGTGCCCCGGTTCCAGTCTGCCAGCAGGTAAGTACCCGCGTCTTCGGAGGGCAGGCCAGGGGGTTTTGTAGGGCACCGGTGGGGACACAAGTCAGCACAAAAAGTACACCCTCAGCGGCACGGGGGCGGCCGGGTTCAGGGTGCAAACAAGCGTAGGGTTCGCAATAGGTTTCAATGGGAGACCAAGGGGTCTCTTCAGCGATGTAGGCAGGCAAGGGTGGGGCTCCTCGGGGTAGCCACCACCTGGGCAAGGGAGAGGGCCACATGGGGGTCGCTTCTGCACTGGAGGTCGGATCCTTCAGGTCCTGGGGGCTGCGGATGCAGTGTCTTTACCAGCGGTCAGGTCTTTGAAGCAGGCAGTCGCGGTCAGGGGGCGCCTTGGGATTCCCTCTGCAGGCGTCGCTGTGGGGGCTCAGGGGGTGAACTCTGGCTACTCACGGTCTCGTAGTCGCCCGGGAGTCCTCCCTGTGGTGTTTGTTCTCCACAAGTCGAGCCGGGGGCGTCGGGTGCAGAGTGCAAAGTCTCACGCTTCCGGCGGGAAACGTGTGTTGTTTCAAAGTTGCTTCTTTGTTGCAAAGTTGCAGTCTTTGTGGAACAGAGCCGCTGTCCTCAGGAGTTCTTGGTCCTTCTAGATGCAGGGCAGTCCTCTGAGGCTTCAGAGGTCGCTGGACCCTGTGGAACGCATTGCTGGAGCAGTGTCTTTAGAAGTGGGGAGACAGGCCGGTAGAGCTGGAGCCAAAGCAGTTGGTGTCTCCGTCTTCTCTGCAGGTTTTTCAGCTCAGCAGTCCTTCTTCGTCTTAGGTTGCAGGAATCTATCTTGCTGTGTTCTGGGAGCCCCTAAATACTCAATTTAGGGATGTGTTTAGGTCTGGGGGGTTAGTAGCCAATGGCTACTAGCCCTGTGGGTGGCTACACCCTCTTTGTGCCTCCTCCCTGAGGGGAGGGGGCACATTCCTATCCCTATTGGGGGAATCCTCCATCTGCAAGATGGAGGATTTCTAAAAGTCAGAGTCACCTCAGCTCAGGACACCTTAGGGGCTGTCCTGACTGGCCAGTGACTCCTCCTTGTTTTTCTCATTATCTCCTCCGGCCTTGCCGCCAAAAGTGGGCCCATGGTCGGAGGGGGCGGGCAACTCCACTAGCTGCAGTGCCCTTGGTCGCTGTAACAAAGGGGGTGAGCCTTTGAGGCTCACCGCCAGGTGTTACAGTTCCTGCAGGGGGAGGTGAGAAGCACCTCCACCCAGTACAGGCTTTGTTACTAGCCACAGAGTGACAAAGGCACTCTCCCCATGTGGCCAGCAACATGTCTGGTGTGTGGCAGGCTGCTAAAACTAGTCAGCCTACACTGGTAGTCGGTTAAGGTTTCAGGGGGCACCTCTAAGGTGCCCTCTGGGGTGCATGTTACAATAAAATGTACACTGGCATCAGTGTGCATTTATTGTGCTGAGAAGTTTGATACCAAACTTCACAGTCTTCAGTGTAGCCATTATGGTACTGTGGAGTTCGTGCATGACAGACTCCCAGACCATATACTCTTATAGCTACCCTGCACTTACAATGTCTAAGGGTTTGCTTAGACACTGTAGGGGCATAGTGCTCATGCACTTATGCCCTCACCTATGGTATAGTGCACCCTGCCTTAGGGCTGTAAGGCCTGCTAGAGGGGTGACTGATCTATACCTATAGGCAGGTAGGTTGGCATGGCACCCTGAGGGGAGTGCCATGTCGACTTAGTCTTTTTATCCCCACTAGCACACACAAGCTGGCAAGCAGTGTGTCTGTGCTGAGTGAGGGGTCCCCATTGTGGCATAAGACATGCTGCAGCCCTTAGAGATCTTCCCTGGCATCAGGGCCCTTGGTACCAGGGGTACCAATTACAAGGGACTTTCCTGGATGCCAGGGTGTGCCAATTGTGGAAACAAAAGTACAGGTTAGGGAAAGAACACTGGTGCTGGGGCCTGATTAGCAGGCCTCAGCACACTTTTAAATCATAACTTGGCATCAGCAAAGGCAAAAAGTCAGGGGGTAACCATGCCAAGGAGGCATTTCCTTACAAGTACTGTGTAACTATAGTGGTATTTCAGGAGCTTTGAATGTCTCCTAGTTCAGCCTAAGCTGCTCTGCTACAGCTACCTCTAACAGCCTAAGCTGCTCGGACACTGACTACATTTCACTAACAAGGGATAACTGGACCTGGTATAAGGTGTAAGTACCTAAGGTACCCACTACAAACCAGGCCAGCCTCCTACACCCCTATCACACGTGACTATGGCATTGGGCTCACCTGTTCCTCTGGTGCCACATACAACTGTCCATACAGGGACAGGACTCCGTCTACGAGGTTCTCCAGCTCTTCTGGGATAAAGGCTGGGGCCCTATCACCTGCAGGATGTGACATGATGACTCCCAGAGACAGGACACAGCAGCTCAGCTGTCAGAGGTCTTGCTTGCAAGAGTGTCAGGAGTCAAGCGAGCAAATGACAAGTGACAGAAAATGGCGGTCACGGCTGCCTCGTACATTGGCCCCAATCCACCATAGGCAGCAATGGTATCCAATAAGAAGATGCACAGCAGTTGCGACCGCCGCCCACCATGACGACGTACGACAGTGGACTTAGGTCACTACAAACTGTCCTGTGTAGCAGTCCAGCAGATGTCATCCTGTGCACATATCATGCCTTGCAGTCCCTAAGTAAGTGTGTCTTACACATTTATGTGTTAAATGCGGAGTAGGCCTATTTTGTGCCATCATAGTTTAGCCAATACATGTGACATGCATGTCACTGTGATGCTTCAGCTTGCCCATAATGGTATGTGTCAGCAGTGCCTGGTCTATTGCCTGCCTTACGCAATCCCTATGCCATCCCTCCCACAGTACGAGTCCTGTCAGTGCTACACTTTCTTACCACTGGGTAATTTCAGAATACAGTGGGTTTGACAACAGGGATGTCACAGTACATGTTCAGTCTTGTGTTGAAGAATGTACTGTGTACTTTCTTGAAACACCTGAACAGCTACATCAGGTTCCCCCAACGTGCGTGATATGGGACACATCCCTCATGTGATAAGGGCCATAGATGGCACCCATATAGCCATGGTCTCTCCCAGTCCCAATGAACAGGAAAGGAAAAACTACCTCTTGATCAATGTACAGTTGGTGTGTCTGGTAGACCAGTATATCGCACAGGTGACAGCCAAGTTTCCAGGATCTGTTCATGACTCCTACATTATGAGGAACAGCACTGTCCCACACATGATGGCACCACTACACACAGAGACTTGACTCATTGGTATGTGTGCATTTGGATGTGTGTCTCTGTTGTGGCACCTGTCATCACAATCTTCCCTGTGGCTGTACCTGTATTGTAATGGGTCATTCCTTCATGCACACAGATGGCTCTGGCTATCCTTACCTTCCCTGGCTGTTGACATCAGTGAGGTACCCTGCCTCGGAAGGGGAACTTTGTTTCAGTGAGGCCTACAGCAGGATGAGGCATGTAATCAGAAGGACATTTGTCCATCTGAAAGCCAGGTTCAGGTGCTGGACGTCTCTGGAGGTGCCCTCCTCCACACTTCCCAAAAGGTATGCAAGATCATAGTTGCCTGCTGCATGCTCCACAATCTTGCCCTGAGATGTCAGATGCCATTGCTAGCTGAGGATGACGAGGCATCTGGACTAGTGGATGGAGATGCAGACATGGAAAGTGATGAAGAGGCAGATAGTGCAGTTGATTTTAGGGCTGAGCTCATCAATCAGTACTTCCAGTGACATACAGTATGCTGACTGTGTATTAACAAGTGATGTGTATCCACATTGATTGGTGACAATGGTCCTCCTGATTAGTTACATCAGTGGTGTTATAATGTGTTCCTGTCCCTATGTGTGTGTTGGGGGAGGTGAGTGCTTGAATGTAAGGTGCAAAGTTTACATGTATCTTATCTCACATGTGTACTTACTACAGGTAGGTAGATTCACATCTCCTATGGACAAACCTATGTTGAGCTATGTGCCCTGCATTCTCCTGTCTTCTCTTTTCATTCCACAGACTGACTGTGTCATGTAAAGCAATGCGGCTGCTACCAATGCCTTGTGGCATTCATGCCCATTATCCATTGGTAACTGTATGCAAGACAGTGTTTAGCACATAACAGTTGGCAGTTACAGTGAATTGTCATGTATTTCCTGTGACTGGGGATGTAGAAATGTCATCCATTTTGCCCTGGGCAGGACAACTATGGACTGCATATGTGCTTTGTGTGTGACCATGCCTTCTATCCTGATGAACTCTGTGTCATGGTTTCTTTTGTAGGTTGGATGAGTGAATTTACTGTAGTGTGTGGCTGGACTGGCGACTACCTAATATCTGACCTGGGACTTATCTGTTGTACTGTTTCTCCTGCAGAAGATGCCTCCCTCTGCTATCCATTTCACTGCCTGTTGGTTTAGGAGGCCCTTTGTCTCCTAGGTTAAGCCTTGTTGCTTGTTGCCAAGCTACAAAGAGGGTTAGTAGCCCATTGCTAAGTGTAGGTACTTACTTGCCCTTACCGATAATCCACTTTCCAACACTTATATATTATACATAATAATATAATGTATACTATATTTTATATTCCATATGTTACATGCTATTTGGTGAAAGTTATTTTGCTATATAGTATATGTTATATGGAACATGGTATGTGTTGTTTTTCTATATTATATATTAGCTGTTCTATGTAATATGTTACATACTACAAACTATGGCCGTCATAATGACTTCGGTGGTCTATTCCATAGACCGCCGAAGTCACAGCTGCCATATGACCTCCAGTGTTGGCGGTCTGAAGACTGCCATTATATGACTGCTGGTTGTTCTCTGCCACTTTTTGGTGGGAAAGCCACCAGCAGCCATACTGGCGGTCGGCGGTCAGGTGGAGCTTGCTCCGCTGCCACCGCAACGTCACCACAATGCCGCCAGCCGTATTACAACATTGTAAATGGCGTGGCGGTGTTGTGTTGGTGGGGCGCTAGTGGCGGAGCAAGCACTATGGACCCTGTTCCCTCCCAGACAACCACTGAGACCACCAGGTATGGTGATCATCTGACAGGGGAGGGTGGGTGTTAAGTTTTGTGTGCATGAATGTGTGTGTTTGTGTGCGTGTGTGCGAAAGTGTCTGTGTGCTTGTGTGAATGCCTGTATGTGGAGGTAGGGGGTGTCATGGCCGTATGTGTATGTGTGTGAATGACTGAGCGTGGATGTGTGCATGTATGTAAGTGTGCGTGTGTGGATGGTGAGGGTGCGTGTAAGTACAGAGATTGGGGGCGGGAGGGTCAGTACGGGGACCGGTGGAGGGGGGCATCGCTGCATGGGGGGTGGTGGGTGTGGGGCTTCTGATGGGGTCAGGGTTGGGGAGCCTCCTACATGGAGGTGGGGGTTAGGGAGTCCTGTTGTGGTGACTGGAATTAGTATTCCTGTCACCAGTATCCTTTCTGCCAGGGATTTCATGAGGGGGCCGCTGCCACAGAATCCCTGGTGGAAAGGATACTCATAATGCCACAGGCGGTGTTAGGTGGACCACCGGGTGAAGGTGGTCAACCTTTGTCCACGTTGTCTCACCACCCTAGCGGGAAAGGTGGGGAACTGGCTGCAATGCAGCCAGTTCACTGCTGCGGTCATAATTTGGCGGTCCTGCACCACCACGCTGTCGGCCGCCTGACCACAACCGCAGGTGTGCAGGACAGGACCACAAAGGTCATAATGACCACTTATATGTTATCTGTAATATATTATATTTTACATGTTTCATGTTAATTGCTTTTCTTTATGTTATAAAGTGTATGTTATACTGTATACATTATATTCCATATTTGTACATTATTCTTCATGTGTGATTTGTTACAATATACATTTTTCATTAAGTTGTACAATATGTTATGTGTGACATTTTATGCCATATGCTATACTTCATAAGTTACATATTACATGTCCTATATTAATTTTCATGCTTCATATGCTATATGATATTTATGTATAGTATTCATTATATGTTGCATTTCATTTGTTACACATTAAGGGCTTCATCTAATAGAAAATGCAGCAGCGTGTTGCAGCAAGCAATATTGCTGTGCCAAGCTTCATTTCCAAAATGCAGTGATGCGCCACTTTTGCAAGAATACAGCGCATCCCTGTGTTTTCCCCTGCACTGGTGCTAAATCAGCTGCCTAGCACCAACGCAGCCACCCTTGTCCCATGATGCACGGATGCCTGCGTTGAGGGGAGATTGTTTATGTGCAGGAAGGCACACCTTCCTGCACATAAGCAAGCATTAATGGCGATTTGCTTCTTCTATGTGTGCTGAAGAATGTAGCACATGTAAAAAGAACAAAAATTATTAGAAATAAAAGTATTTCTCCTCATTACGCTACACCTGGGGTGACGTTAGTTTTTGACGATGCCTCATATTTGTGATTTCTGTTAAATCTAGGGCAGCATCAAAAAGCAATGGTTGTTGTGTGGGTATGCCCACGGCAACACCCACTGCATGCCCCTTTGCCACAGAAAACTGCGTTGGGCAGCTCATAGTTACAAGGCCGTGTTAAGCCATGTGTAAAGTGGGTTAATGCCGCCATGAAGATATGAAGCAGGGCACAGCACCACTGGAGGGTCTCTAAAAGTGACACTCCAGTGGTGCAAGGGTCTCGTAAATGAGGCCCTAAGTGTTATAATTGATATGTTATGGCCTTTATTACATATTACTTACATAATTCTCTGTAATGTTGCAGTTGGTGCCAAGCTAACTTAGATGTTACACTTGGAGGGAGTCAACCAAATCTAACAGCAACCTTTATTACACTAGGGGCCTAATTTTCAAGACCTTTGCACCACTTCTGCTTCATTTTTATTTTTGAAGAGGTGGTGGCATTAGTAGTGCACTACACTGCTCCATATTTACAAACTGACGCTTGTGGCCAATGCCTCAGTTTGAAAAGTACTGTGTCACATTATACCTGCACCATGTATAATGTGTGCACAGTAGGCATTCCCATGGGAGAAGCCATGCACAATTGATGCTGTGAAATTTATAACATTTTACTGTGTCATTCTGCATCTTCACTGCATCACATTTTTACCACCGGCTCAAAGAGTCCTAAAATTGACACAGGGTTTTTTCCTATGGGAGACTCCTCACATTGCTGGAGTTGCATCAGTTTAACAATGTTACTCCAGAAATGCATGAGTTTAGCACAAACAGATGTGTCAGAATTTCTGACGCATCTGTCAAAACATGCGCCATGTAGCTCTGTATTGTAAATACCGTGCATCCATGGCATTGTTAGGAGATGTGCAGGATGTGCAAGAATTGTGACTCATCTATGGCGTTTCAACAGATTCTTGTAAATGAAGCCCTAAGTTCAGTACCATGGTGATATAACCTTCCACCAAAGTGCAGTGCCTCTGAATCTATGACCATTACAGACAAAGCAATGTCCCGCTATAGGATTTAAATTTACTCCAGATGAGCATCAGATAATTGAAAGATGTTGCTTGGGCTGGAAGTTTTCTTTCCGAGTTGTGTGCAGTATGCTTTGGATTTGGTACAGATCATATCCTATTTCCTCAAGCGAAATGTGTGCCTGTGTAATCTGCCTGTTCTTTGTATAAGTGACCTGATGGAAACTTCTGAAACGAGTTGAGGTTACACGAAGATCTTTGCCATTTTCAGAATTTAGACAACAATGCAGGCATGGGCAGAAATGATCCGCAAAAAGAACATATATGAGGAAAGGAAAAACAGACACTAGAAAAGTCAACACAAATATGTAGGGACCCCATTAATTCTTGTATAATCAACACCCTTGCCAATAATGTCTCGTATTGAAGGAGGAAGCCAGAACTCCCTGACATGAATAGCTAATGGAATTTTCCCAAAAAGATTCTCTATGCTTTGACCCCAACAATGACGCAGGTGTATTCAGCAGCCACCAAACACCCATTTTTTTCATAGGCTTCTCATGGGAGATTGGGCAATCATGGAGTGTGTTGGTGGGAATGTTCTTAATGGATTAGAATTGCTGCCGTTTTTTGTTTGTCCTTTGTGGACAGATTTAGAGTGAGGTTGTTTCAAAGTAAAAATTGCTGACTCAGCTCTCTCCAGTATCAAAACATAACAAAAATGAAAAGAAATTTCAGGCTCTTCCAATAGTAGCGAATGTAGGGTCAACGAGACTGGATGGTACTGAAAGGTATATGTTAAAACGTGTAATGAAGTGTGTAACATTCCTGTTGGTGCACAAAAGATGCCATACTACCATACATATAACATGGATGTGCAACCTGACTATAGACACCAGACCATCGATGGGACAGAATATCGAGAATAAAATATCGAAACTAAAAAATCGATGAGAAAGTAAGTCTAGATTTCCATACCTATCGTCACATATGTGTACCTTGGTGATATATTTATCTACGTGGTAAGCAGGTGAGGAGTTAGGAACAGTAAATCTATATTTCCCTATATGAATTTACACTATAATATTTGTCCCTCGATTTTCTGGAGTCACTATTCAGTGGTACAAGCAAAACATGGGAAAAAATCATGAAAATGAAATGATCCTGGGAAACAAGCAATAAACTGATATTTTTAAACTGACGACTGTAATTTATTATTTGAATAATTTTTGTGTATATTATTTGAATGTTACATACATATATGTGTGTGTGTGTGTGTGTATTAGTGTGTGCTGAATAGAATATCTGTCTCACTCATATTTAGCAACTCACCTAAATGAACATTGCAAGAACATTTATTTTCTCAAAATAGTGAGATTTCTGACTCAGCATTTTAAGCTTTCCTAACATTAAACTCAATATATTAAAACTAAATAAAGCTTGACCTTCTTCCACACACATGACATCCTCTTGAATCATGGATCGAAAGTATTAAAAGTCTGGGAACCCAGCCGTTTGGAGCAGTCAAGCACTGCCGTAATTTCCCTTTCATTTGAAAGAAGCCATGGTGTATTTCTGTCTGTTGAGGCACTTGGCGTGGCTTTATTATTGGCCTATCCTTGATGTGACCTGATCTAATGACAGTGATCTTAAAACAGTAGAAGACTTCCTCGCCCTCAATGCTAGTCCACCTAATTTTGCATCTTAGTCCAGTTTCCATCATCTGAAGTGGTAAATGGACCATGCTAGGCAATTTAGCATTTAAGTTTCGTTGATTTCCTGGTTTGGGGAAGCAAACATTAAACGCTGGATCTCCCAATCAAGCCCTTCATTTACATATTCGAATGCGAATTTAACAAACCCTTGACAGGATGTTTACCAATTCTTGCTGTGTGTGTGTTCAGTCCATTTTGAGCAGCTGAAGCATGACCAATGTGTCTTTGAATCCAGACTTGGACTTGGAGTTTCAATGTGCTCATTATCTTCTGACTTTTTGAAGAACGTGTTCTAAAGATTTATTTTAGCACGTTTAGAGTCTGAAAGGATTCACTCCACCGTACATGTACTATAAGAAACGGTCACCATTTTATAAGTATTTCTGCCATTTTACTGCAAATTTGCGTTTGTGCAACATAGCAAATCTATGTGCACTCGGTTAGCTACGTCTTCTTTTTGTGCATTTGTTTCTTCAAGTTTTGACCGGTGACCTGCAGCCACCTTGACTCTCATTATGAGTTACCCTTAATTCCGATGGGGACAGCAAATTCCGGCCTATTTAGATTCATAGAGTTCTTGGATTTAATTCAGACCCAAGTATTTTTTTCTGCCATTTCACCTGCTCTAAACAAGTAAGACTTAGGGGGGATTCAGTGGTGGAGCATTCTTGATTCTCTGGGGAACTAAAGAATTGAGACAATGCTTTAAACATGTGAAAGCTCAAAATGCATGTAGAGGGCTAGAGCCTCTGATAGATGACAGCTACGAGGTGTCTCTTCCCTAACCTCTCACTCCTCCCAATACCTGTTTTTGGTCTAGAGCTCGCCCCCCACGTCCGCAGCACCACCTTGTAAGTGTTTATCCACTTTTCAGTGCCTTGCCTCCTTGCGCTCTTGCCCCCATTTGTGCCCCTTCTGATTGCTGTATTCCGATTGTATTTTGTGCCATTTATCGTATTTTGTGACTGTTTTGGACTTGTGCCTTACTTTTGTTATTGTGCCTTGTTTTTCCTGGTTTTCGCCCCTTGTGCGCTCCCCCTTGCCGTTTTCTCCCTGCCGCTGCCTCCCCGCGGCCCGCCCCCCTCGCGCCCCCATTCACCGCTCCCTCCCGCCTCCTGCCTCCCAGCTGCTCCTCCCTCCCTTCTTAATGGCTGGCGCTGCGCGTCTGCGCCGCTGGCGCGCCGGAGGCAAGCCCGTTTGCGCCCGTCCGCGCCTGGACCGCGCCCAGCGCCACCACCCCTGGTCCGCACGCCCCCGCACCACCAGCCTTCGCTACTGGGCCAGCGAACTACTCGCCCTTAACCCTGGCTCCTCCGCAGCCTGCTTCCAGGCCACTCCGAAGCACACCAAAGGACCCTTCTCCTGCCGCAGCTGCAACTTCACCTGCAACAGAACAACGAAGCCTGCAACTACCACCACCAACCACCTCCACTGCATCCTCCTCAACACACGCTCCGCACGAAAGCACGCCATCGAGCTCTGGGACCTGCTCGACACCACTGCCCCAGACATAGCCTTCCTGACCTAAACCTGGTGGAACGACTCCTCGGCCCCAGACATCGCCATCGCCATCCCTGACGGATACAAGATCACCAGAAGAGATCGCACCAACGGAACCGGTGGAGGAATAGCCATCGTCCACAAATCCACCCTCAAGATCCACACCCACACGGACGAAACCCTCAAGACAGCTGAACACCTTCACTTCCAGATCCACACGGACCCCAACACTACCCTCAGAGGAACTCTCATATACCGACCTCCAGGACCAAGAGCCCCCTTCAGTGACACCATTTCCGACCTCGCAAGCACCCACGCCCTCGCCTCAATGGACTAGATCCTCCTTGGAGACCTCAATTTCCACCTGGAGAACAACAACGACGCCAACACCACATCACTGACCACCAACCTCGGACTCAGACAACTGGTCAACACACCCACCCACATCGCCGGTCACACCCTAGACCCACTCTTCACTGCAAGCAACCACATCTCCTTCAGCCACACCACCGAACTCCACTGGACCGACCACCACTGCGTCCACTTCACATTCAAGAACAACAGCGAACAACACCGCACCCCATTACCGCCGCACCGCCGCTGGGGCAAAGTCACCGAAGATCAACTAACCAGCACCCTCGTCAAGAACCCGCCGACCGACCCCACCGACCCGGACTCCGCCGCCATCAACCTCCAACAGTGGATCCTCAACTGCGCCAACACCCTCGCACCACTCAAGAGGCCCACCGTCAACCAAGAAAAGAAAAAAGCAGCCTGGTTCACAGACGAACTGATCACCTCCAAACGCACCTGCCAGAAACTCAAGAAAAAATGGCTTCTCGAGCGCACACCCGACAGCCTAGCAACCCACAAGGAAGCCACCCGCAAGCACCACCAACTTATCCGACTCGCCAAACGCTCCCACTTCACAGAACGCCTAAACAACAACGCACACGACAGCAAGGAGCTCTTCTGCATCGTGAAAGAGCTCTCCAACCCCACCGCCAACGTCAACGATGTCCCACCATCCCAGAAACTCTGCGACGCACTCTCCACCTTTTTCTACCAGAAAATCGTCGCCATCCACGACAGCCTCAACACCACACCTCCGCCAGACCCGACACCCCCGACAACTCCTCCTACGCCGACCGCCTCACCACCTGGACCCACGTAGATGACGCCGAAACCCGAAAGACCATGAACTCCATCCACATAGGATCCCCCTCAGACCCCTGCCCACACCACGTCTACAACAAAGCCGACTCCACCATCGCCCCCCAACTTCGCAAGATCATCAACCTTTCCTTCGACACCGCAACCTTTCCGGACAGCTGGAAGCACGCCGATATCCAAGCCCTCCTCAAGAAACCCAAGGTTGACCTCAACGACCTCAAAAACTTCCGCCCGATCTCCCTCCTCCCCTTCCCAGCGAAGGTCATCGAGAAGATCGTCAACGCCCAGCTCACCCACTACCTCGAAGACAACTCCATCCTAGACCCCTCCCAATCCGGATTCAGACGCAATCACAGCACCGAGACTGCACTCCTCGCCGCCACAGACGACATCAGACAGCAAATGGACAACGGCGAAACTTCAGCCCTCATCCTCCTAGACCTATCCGCCGCCTTCGATACGGTCTGCCACTGCACCCTACTAACTCGTCTCCACGAAGCCAGAATACAAGACAAAGCCCTCAACTAGATCTCTTCTTTTCTCTCCGCAGAACCCAGAGAGTCCGTCTCTCACCCTTCCGCTCCGAAGCCACCAACCTCATCTGCGGCGACCCCCAAGGCTCCTCGCTAAGCCCAACGCTGTTCAACGTCTACATGGCACCCCTCGCACAACTGGCCCATCAGCACAACCTCAGCATCCTCTCCTACGCCGACAACACCCAGCTCATCCTCTCCCTTACTAAAGATCCACACACCGCCAAAGCCAACCTCCACGAGGGACTGAAATCCATTGCCGAATGGATGAGAAACAGCCGCCAGAAATTAAACTCCGAAAAGACGGAAGTTCTCATCCTCGGACGCTCCCCCTCGGCCTGGGACGACTCCTGGTGGCCCACCGCGCTAGGACCCCCACCTACTCCAGCCAACTACGCAGGAAACCTCAGCTTCATCCTCGACTCCGCTCTCACCATGTCCAAACAGGTCAACGCAGTCTCCTCCTCCTGCTTCAACACCCTCCGCATGCTCCGTAGAATCTACAAGTGGATCGCGACAGAAACCAGAAAAACGGTGACCCAGGCCCTCGTCAGTAGCAGACTTGACTACGGCAACGCACTCTACACAGGCTTCCCAGCAAAAGACATCCAACGACTCCAACGCATCCAGAACGCATCCGCACGCCTGAACCTCGACATACCCTGCCGATGCCACATCTCCCACCACCTGAAGGACCTCCACTGGCTCCCCGTGGACAAGAGGATCACCTTTAAACTTCTCACCCACGCGCACAAAGCACTACACGATGCCGGACCCGCCTACCTGAACAACAGACTCAACTTCTACGTACCCTCCCGCCAACTCCGCTCTGCCAACCTCTCCCTCGCCATCGTTCCCCGAATTCAACGCAAGACCTCCGGCGGCAGATCCTTCTCCTACCTCGCCGCCAAGACCTGGAACTCACTCCTGACCTCCCTGCGCCAGACCCAGGACCTCCTCACCTTCAGAAGACTCCTCAAGACATGGCTCTTCGACTGATAGCAGCTGCCCCCTCCCCCCCAGCGCCTTGAGACCCTAACGGGTACATAGCGCGCTTTATAAATTTAATGATTGATTGATTGATTGATTGCTGAACTCAGCACCGGCATGGCTAACAAAGAGTCTATCTGCAGTCAGCACATCGGGAACCAAGTTCCTGATGGGGATGGTGGGCTCATGTGGGTCTGATCTCTAGGGTCATAATGTGGCAGTCTGACCGCCACTTTGAGGTTGGTGGTCCCAGGACTGGCAGCATCGTAATGAGGCCCCTATGTCTGTAGTGAGAGCATAAGAAGGGATATTCAAATCAAATCAAATCATTAACATTTATAAAGCGCGCTACTCACCCGTGCGGGTCTCAAGGCGCTAGGGGAAAAAAGGGGGGGTTAACGCTGCTCGAACAGCCAGGTCTTTAGGAGTCTCCGGAAAGCGGAGTGGTCCTGGGTGGTCCTGAGGCTGGTGGGGATGGAGTTCCAGGTCTTGGCCGCCAGGAAGGAGAAAGATCTCCCACCCGCCGTGGAGCGGCGGATGTGAGGGACAGCAGCAAGTGCGAGGCCAGAGGAGCGCAGGTGGCGGGAGGGGACGTAGAAGCTGAGGCGTCTGTTGAGGTATTCCGGTCCCTTGTCGTGGAGGGCTTTGTGTGCGTGGGTGAGAAGTCGGAAGGTGATCCTTTTGCTGACTGGGAGCCAATGCAGGTGTCTCAGGTGTGCGGAGATGTGGCTGCTGCGGGGTACGTCTAGGATGAGGCGGGCCGAGGCGTTTTGAATGCGTTGCAGGCGATTTTGGAGTTTGGCTGTGGTCCCGGCGTAGAGGGTGTTGCCGTAGTCCAGGCGGCTCGTGACGAGGGCGTGGGTCGCGGTTTTTCTGGTGTCGGCGGGGATCCAGCGGAAGTTCTTACGGAGCATGCGGAGGGTGAGGAAGCAGGCGGAGGACACGGCGTTGACTTGCTTAGTCATGGTGAGAAGAGGGTCCAAGATGAAGCCGAGGTTGCGGGCGTGGTCTGTGGGGGTCGGTGCGGTGCAGAGAGCCGTGGGCCACCAGGAGTCGTCCCAGGCAGACGGGGTGTTGCCGAGGATGAGGACTTCCGTTTTTTCAGAGATCAGCTTTAGGCGGCTGAGCCTCATCCAATCTGCGACGTCCTTCATACCCTCTTGTAGGTTGGTCTTGGCGCTGGCGGGGTCCTTGGTGAGGGAGAGTATAAGTTGGGTGTCGTCGGCGTAGGAGGTGATGATGATGTCGTGCTTGCGTACGATGTTGGCGAGGGGGCTCACGTAGACATTGAAGAGTGTTGGGCTGAGTGATGAGCCTTGAGGTACGCCGCAGATGATCTCGGTGGGTTCTGAGCGAAACGGAGGGAGGTAAACTCTTTGTGAACGGTTTGCGAGGAAGGAGGCGATCCAGTCCAGGGCCTGGCCTTGGATCCCGGTGGAGCGGAGGCGGGTGATTAGGGTGCGGTGACAGACGGTGTCGAAGGCAGCCGAGAGGTCGAGGAGAATGAGGGCGACTGTTTCACCGTTGTCCATCAGGGTTCTGATGTCGTCTGTGACTGAGATGAGGGCGGTTTCAGTGCTGTGGTTGGTTTCGGAATCCGGTTTGTGAGGGGTCGAGCAGGTTGTTGTCTTTCAGGAAGGTGGTCAGCTGTTTGTTGACGGTCTTCTCTATTACTTTGGCTGGGAAAGGCAGAAGAGAGATGGGGCGGAAGTTTTTCAGGTCGCTCGGGTCAGCCGTAGGTTTCTTTAGTAGGGCGTTGACTTCGGCGTGTTTCCAGCATTCGGGGAAGGTAGCAGAAGAAAAAGAAGAGTTGATTTCGGTCTGGAGGTGCGGGGTGATGATGTCGTCGGCTTTGTTAAAGATGAAGTGCGGGCAAGGGTCCGAAGGGGCGCCGGAGTGGATAGAGTTCTTGATGGATTTGGTTTCTTCCGTGTTGATGTGGGTCCAGTTGTTGAGGGTGATGGCCGGGGGTGCGGGTTCGGTGGTGTTTGGTTGGGTCTGGTGTCTGAAGCTGGCGTGGAGGTCGCTGATCTTGCGATGGAAGAAAGTGGCGAGGGATTCGCACAGATCCTGAGAGGGTGTGACGGCGTTGGCATTGGCGCTGGGGTTGGAGAACTCCTTGACGATGCGGAAGAGTTCTCTGCTGTTGTGGCTGTTTTTGTCCAGTCTGTCGGTGAAGAAGTTCCTTTTGGCAGCGCGGATCAGGTGGTGGTGTTCGCGGGTAGCGTTCTTGAGGGCGTTCATGTTGTCAGCGGTGTGGTCCTTGCGGCAGGCTTTCTCAAGGGCGCGACAAGTTTTCTTTGATTCTTTGAGGGTGTCAGAGAACCAGAAAGGATTTTTGCTGTTGGTCTGTCGATGCGTGCGTTTGAGGGGAGCAAGGTTGTCTGCGCAGTTGGAGATCCAGTTTGTGAGTTTGAGGGCTGCGTCGTTGGGGTCAGTGGTGAGGGTGGGTTGGTTGGCGTCTAGTGCGGTGATATTGATATTGATATTGTCCTGTGGCCCTCTACCCACTCATATGTTAGGTTAGTTCTTCTTTGCTCTGAGTACTTTAAATATATTATACTGCTAAACCTAAGGGTCTTAACTCTCCCATGAAGTACTGAAATGAAAAACAAAAAAAGTACTGCTCTTTCCTGCAGAGATCTAATCAAGTAAGCACAATTTATTTACAAAAGTTAAGCTGGAACTACTTTCAGAGTGGGGATGCTGGTGGCGCATTTGGGAGCACATTACTAAAGCATGGCATGGTAGTCCACTGCCATTTACAGACAGTACTGAAATGGCCACAAAATTCACACAGACATGCACTTTTATTGATAAAGCTTTACAGCACACAAACAATAATGTGTAGAAATTGAGTTTTATCAAATATTTATTATTTACTGTAAGGAACTGGGTTATTAGATTAGTGGGGGGTCTCAAATATAAATAAAATCCTTGTCAGGGAGAGCCATAAAAGTCACTAAACAAACATTGCTCAGCCCTCTGGTATTTTGGCACAAAGCAGTCAGTCTTAACTTAAAGAAAGAAAATCCTAAAACAAATTAGAAAAGTATCAGAAATGTAAATGAATAAAGTGACATTAAACCGACAATTCTCCATTCAGTGGACTTAAAGATATGAGTTGTTAAAGTGTTAGGTGAAAATAGCACCAAAAAACACAAAGCGCCACACACAGTTACCTGGTCACAATGGACCGAGGAAAAAAGTACAGGCTGACCACGACTCAGCACGGGTCGGATACATGGACCAGGTTCATTTCACTGAGGAGTTATCGTCTGAGATCCACATGAGGAGTGGGAGAAGCAGGTCGAGCATTAAGGACATGCGCCGTTTTGGGAGAAAGTGCTGGCTGCTGCTAAGGCTTTCCCTTTGACAGTCATTGCAGGCTGTTGGCGTAAATTGCTGTTCTTGCTGGAGGTTCGCTTTGGAGGTCATTGGTGGAATTTGCTGTTGACGTGAAGTGCAATTCTTGTTGGAAATTGTCATTGAAGGTGGTTGTGGATTGTTGTTATTTGAAGCAAAGCCTGCACATCACAATCATGAAGAGCCTTAACATTTTTATTCTTCACATGAAGTTAAGGAAGAGTTCATTTTCATGCTAGTCAAGGGTCCTGAACTTTGGGGGCATCTCTTAGTTATTAGTACTCACTACAGCACAGGCAG
Organism: Pleurodeles waltl; assembly: GCF_031143425.1. Taxonomy (NCBI): domain Eukaryota; kingdom Metazoa; phylum Chordata; class Amphibia; order Caudata; family Salamandridae; genus Pleurodeles; species Pleurodeles waltl. Next base: position 190,267,729 of record NC_090449.1, read on the forward strand.
GGAGCTGGGCTCAGGCATCGTCCAAGCAGGTTCAATTGGTGATGGTCAGTTGGGCAGCTGCAGCTTATCCTACCTTACCATTAAAGAGGATTTAAAATTACAATTAATATGGATCTAAACAGCATTTGTCTAGCTGGCTAAAAACTGAAATGACCACTTATTAATTAAGTTTAATTAATAAGTTAACCAAATTTTAGTCTATGGGAAAGACAGCCTTACAACAGTGAAAAATGACTTTATGGGTTTTTCACTGCCAGGATATGCGAACCCTAAGTGCACATGCCCTACTTTTAGATACCCTGCACCCTGCTCTAGGAGTGGTTAAGGATTATGATAGGGGTGGCATATAAGCATTAAAAATAAAGGTATAGGCCTGACAAAAGGTGTATTTAATTGTATCCTATGTAACTTCAATAAAGACCTTTTCAAACTATAAAAACAACTGTACTGCAGGCAGAATTGGCAGGCCTGAGTCATGTGTTTTTCTGTGCTTTTTAGTGGCTGGCACAATGAGTGCTGCAGTACACTAGTAGCAATGAATTTGCAGGTTGTGTGTATTGGAAGCACCATATACAAGTGTCCTATAAGTAAATTAAATGCACCAATTAGGTGTAGGCCAATTTTATCATGTTTTAGAGAGAGAGCATGAGCACTTTACCACTGATTAGCTGAGGTAAAGTGTGAGGAGTCCTGATGCTAACAAAAACAAAGCCAGCAAAAGCAGGGGCTGAAGGCAAAACATCTTAGGGGATACCACATCAATGATATCCAGATCTAATATTTTTACATGACCAAATATATGCCATCATTATGACATTGGCGGTAAATCCCACTTACCGCCATGCTGACAGCCACCAACATACCGCCGCTGCGGCAGATATCCGTTCACCATATTATGACACACACACACCAATCCGTCACTATTCAGCCACATACACAAGTCGGCCACACCAAAGGTCAGTGATAATCTGGCGGTATCCAAACCCACACCATTACACCAACAGATCTACGCCCATCACATTATGACCCACAAATCACCATGGCCGACTTTCAATGGCGGTAACCCATTGGTGGTATACTGCTGTGCTCAAACTACACACACACGTACAAAACAACACATTAGTCAATTTAAATAACACACACCTGACACCCATTCACATACCACACCCACACACCCACATCACTATAAAACACACACCCACATTACCCACAACCCTTTACGACTACAAACCATTAACACGAGACAGCCACCAAGACCACAGGCAAAACCAGAACCACACACCACCATCACCTATACACCACTCATGCACCCCACATCACACACCCCAACACATCACCCTACACACCCCCACCCACACAACTCACACAACAACCATGGCACCACAAAGACACCCAAGATTCTCAGAGGAGGAGCTAAGGGTCATGGTGGAGGAAATCATCAGGGTAAAACCACAGCTACTTGGAGCACAGGTGCAGCAGATATCCATTGCAAGGAAGATGGAGCTATGGTGGAGGATCGTGGACAGGGTCAATGCCATGGGACAGCACCCAAGAACCAGGGATGACATCAGGAAGAGGTGGAACGATCTCCTCCCCCACAACGAACAGCATGAGAGGAGCAAGTCTTGGCAATCATGCATCCTGAGGGCCTTTCCGGAGTGGCAAGAGGACTAAACTCTGGTAAGTCAACTCTCTACTACTATTACCCCCTTAACTGCATGCCATCACATATCCTCACCCTCACTCCCATCACTCCACCACCTCCCACACACCCCACCATCACATCCCCCCATTCAAATGCCAAGCCCTGCATACCATACCAGTGCATGGACACCACTCACAGACCTGCATCGGCACCTATCACAAAAGCATGCACACTAGAGAGAATCAGCTAGCCCACCACATACCAATTTACAGAAGTGAAAGCTGTCAGGGCAATTACAAACGAAGAGTGTAAGCCACCGATACACAATATGTCACACACAGAAACAATAACACTGCATTTACATCCCCACAGGTACCCTAGCCAATGTCAGCGACGAAGAGGTGCCAGCACTATCCAGTCCCCTAACAGAAGAGGCCCACAGGGATGACAGCAACTCTGGTTGCCTGGATCTGGATGACCAACCTGGCCCATCAGGGACCTCTGGACAGTCGGTTACCCAGCCACAGTCACACACCACCACAGAGCCTCCCCCTCAGGAAAGACCACAACAGCACCCACCCAGCGTACCCATACCTCTGTCCCCAGGACACGTCAATCAGCAGTGTGTCCACCACTACAGGGACCCCAGGGCACACTTTGCCCCCAAGGCAATCAGGGACCTGGGGTCAGTGGCAGTAGGCACACGGTTCAGGGGACAGAGGCACAGGTTAACAGGGACACTGGGAGGACTGCTGTGCGCCAGGGGGAGGACAGGCCCAGGGAACCGACTCTCCAGGAGGCACTCACTGAGATCCTGGGAGCATTCCAACATTCCCAGGATATGCTGGGCCAGATCCTGGCCAACGTGCAGGAGAACAGGTGGCTGCAGGAGGGACAGTACCAGGAGATCAGAGAGGGCCTGCAGGCCATTAACACCACCCTGGTCTCCATAGCAGGGGTGCTGGCAGACATGGCCAACATTATGAGGGAGGCAGCCTCACAACTGAGGGCCCCTGCCACTAGCCAGACATCTGAACAGCCTCCACCTCCGCTGCCGCAAGTGGAAACAAGGCCCTACCACAGGACCAACAGGCCGCCAGCACCCCTCCCCCTGCCGAAGGAGAACCACCCGCAAACAGTCCCTGCAATCCAGGCAGCAGCCAGAGACACTTGCCATGACCCCCGCCAGGAAATGAGACGTTCCTGATTGTCACCCTTGTGTCCCACTCAGTCAACCTGTCCACCTTGAACTGCCATTGTTCCCCTTCCTATGTCCCCTTGGACAATGCATCTGTGTGCCATATAGACTGGAACAATGCCCTGGACATTCCTCCATCATCACCCCATCCCAAATCACTTGCCCCTCTACTTCTTAGCACTTAAATAAACACCCTTTGACAAATACAAGTATGGAGTATGTCAAACTTATTTAAGTTATGTATTCGTATAACCATGTTCAAACTTTGCAATTCAAATGTACTGTCATTTTCAAATCTAAAAGACCTTTAGTTGGCTGCAGTGATACTGAGAGCGATAGTGGGGCACCAACATCTGCAAAATAAGTTGATAAAGGGTACTGTAAGTGGGCATAGAAGTGGGAAATAACAGCATGCCAGTGCCAAATACATACAAATAATTGTCAATGAAATGTGAAGTAACACTGTCTTACCTGTGTGTCATTGAAAGTATTGTCGAATCACTGCAGTTCTGCTGTCTTCATCCTCATCCTCTACCTCCTCATCCTCACTTACCACAGGGTCCACTGCTTCCACATGGATATATCCAGCCTCCCCCTCCTGCGGAAAAGGCAGACAGTGTCTCAGGGCCGGGTTGTACAACATGCAGCATGCCACTATTATCTGGCAGACCTTCTAGGGTGAGTAGGACAGGGATCACCTGTTAGATGGAGGCCTTCAGGAGGCCAATGGTACTTTTGATAATCCTTCTTGTGCCTCATTTTAATGTTCTTCTGCTCTTGTCCTGGGATTCCTCACAGGGGTCAGTAGCCATGATAGGTTGGGGTAACCTGAGTCACCTGCAAATGTCAAGGGACAACATTTAGCCACACTCTGTCCCATATGGCCCACACCATACTCATACACCAACATATACTGGTGGGAACCATGGCTCACCTATTAGCCACACCCGGTGCCTCTGTAGTTGGACCATCACATTTGGGATGCTGCTATTCCTCAGGATAAAGGGATCATGCACTGACCCTGGACACTTAGAATTGACATGGGAGATGTCCTGACCGGCAAGCACACCATCTGGACATTAATTGAGTGAAAACTCTTTCGATTTCTGAACACTTGTTCATTTTGACAGGGGGAACAAATGCATTATGTGTACCATCAATTGCCCAGTTATGTTGGGGATATGTCCCATTGCAAAGAAGTCAGCTTTCACTGTGGCCATATCCTCCACCTGGGGGAAAACAATGTAGCCGCACATGTGTTTAATCAGGACAGACAACACTCTGGTCAGCACTATTGGGATCATTGGCTGTGACATTCCTGCTGCCAAGCCCACTGTCACTTGGAAGGAACCAGTTGCCAGGAAATGGAGCACGGATAGGACTTGCACATGAGGGGGGATCCCAGTGGGGTGACAGATTGCAGATATTAATCAGGCTCCAATTGGGCACACACCTCCGTGATTGTGGCCCTGTCAAGTCTATAGGTGAGGATAATGTGCCTGTCCTCCATTGTTGCTAGGTCCACCAGAGGTCTGTACACTGGGGTATGTCTCCATCTTCTATTCATCTGCATCGGTAGCAATCTATGGGGTAAATGTGTGAGGAGCACACCCAAACTGTACATTGCAGCCACAACAGTACAATGCATGATGTTCATTTTTAATGTATAAGTGGCATTTGTCCCGTATGTCCAATTTCAAGCTGTGACGCAGTTTTTATCCAGGGCCTCCACCCCGCCTGTCCTGTGTGGAGGGACAGGTGGAAGTGAGGTAAATCAACTGACGTTATGCACCGTTGCGGAATTTGGTCCGGATCTGCTGTGCAACTCCTCATTGGTTATTTTTGGGCCCTATGGGTTACAGTGGCCAATGGTGGTGTACGCCGGCAGTGACGGTATGCACCGCTGTGGACGTAACCACCATTTCTATCTGATCACTCACTTCCTACCTGACCTTCAACAGGAGAGGACCTACTCTGCAAATGCTGCTGTGACCTGTGCCTGGAACCTACCAGGGCTCGTGTGACTAGGGAAAGGGACCCTGCCTTCACATCAACGGAGTTGGAGCTGCTGGTGGATGGGCCTCCAGACCAACAGGTGAGTACACTGTGAGCACGATGCATGGGGCATGAATGCATGGAGTGGTGTGTGTGAAGGCCTTGTGTAGGGGGGTGGGTGGATGTCCCCTGGGCAGCGTGCAGCTTGTGTGCTGGGCCCTGTGTGTACAAATGGCGATGTGAAGGGGTATGGTGGGCCATAAGTGTAACAGGTAGGACAGTCTGACTGATACCTTTTCCTGTGTGTATTTCTCTGCAGGTCAGTGACCATCAAAAGAATGGCATATGGCGTGCCATCGCCAAGGACGTGCGGACCCTGGGGGTCTATGGCAGGTGGAACACCCACTGTCGGAAACGGTGGGAGGACCTGAGACGCTGGGCACAGAAGACAGCGGAGGCCCAGCTGGGGATGGTGTCCCAACTAGGAAGGGATGCCCATCGAACCCTGACCCCCCCCGATGGCCTCCATACTGGCGGTGGCCTATCCGGAGCTGGATTGGCGCTTGAGGGCATCACAGCAGCCACAAGGGGGTGAGTACAGTGACCATCATTACAACTTATGCATGGTAGGGGGGTACCCAGGTGGGGGATGTGTGTCACTGGGTGACCCGAGGCCAGGCCTGACATTGCAGAGTAGGTCCCATGTTGGGCAGGGTTCTGATGTGATAATCCTGCTACCTAGCTTGTAGGCATCCACTACCGGTCTGGGCTGTGTGGGTCTAAGGCGTGCTGCAGTTTACGGTATGTGCCCCTCCCCATGCCCTGGTGGCTAGCATTATTACTGGTGGTGCATTGCATAGTGCATAGGGATGTTTCCTGTGATTGATGGTGGTGTGTACTCCAACAGTGGTGTTGGTGCTGCCATTGACCCAGTGTATCCTTTGTCTCTCCCCCCTTTTTGTTTTGTCATCCTGTCCTTATGTGCATTAACATCATCTGGTGGACGAGCAGAGGCACCGGCGATGGAGGGAGCTGTATCCTACAGGACCCGGGTGGCAGAGTCCACTGACACTGAGGGCACCAGTGGGACAGAGGACGAGGGGAGCACCACAACGGAGAAAGGAGGGTACAGTTCAGACTTTGATACCTCCTCCAATGGAAGCTCCCTGGTGGTGGCGGACACCTCTGTGACCACCCCAGCTACAGGTACAGCCACCACGCCGTACCAGCTCCGCCCTCCCAGCAGCCCCTCATTGAGTTGCACGTACCTGTTCACCCAGGAGGGTGGGGATCTCCTTCATCCCAGGACCTCAGGCCCTGCCCCAGGAGCCCTGCTACCCTGAGTGAGGAGGCTATTTACCTCCTCAGATCCATCTCTGTTGGGCAGTAAACCATTGTGAATGCCATCCAGGGGCTGACAGCCCAAATGCAACAAACAAATGCATTTCTAGAGGGCATTCACACTGGCTTGGCGGCTCAACAGAGATCAATCCATGCTCTGACCTCCTCTCTGATGGCAGCCATTGTCCCTGTTTCCCCCCTCCCCCTCCAACGTCCTCTTCCCAATCCCATTCCCCTCAACCCCAACCTATCCCAAGCATGCAGGCAGATGAGAATGCACATAGGACAACACACAAGAGTGTCACAGGGAAACACAAGCACCACACATCATCCCACAGGCACTCACACAAACACCAACCAGATCCAGACATACCAACATCCACTGCCTCCACTGTGCCCCCTCCTCCTCCTCCACCTTCCTCCCAGTTGCGTCTACACACACCTGCGTGCACTACATCCTCATCCACTACCGGCATCACCACCACACATAGCAGAAAACACAGCTCACTGGCAGACAGCACCGCAACAGTCATGCACACGTCTCCTATATCCTCTCCCACTGTGTCTGTCCACCCCTCCTAAGGTACACAAAGGCAAGCACTCAGACACCCAACAGCCATCCATCTCACAAAAGCATCCAGCCCATGCACCTGCACCCAAACACAGTAGACAGGCACCTCCTACAACCACTCCCTCCTCCTCCACTCCCAAACCTTCTCCCTCTTCCTGCCCCAATGTCCCTAAGAAGCTTTTCCTCTCCACCATTGACCTCTTCCCTACCCCTCCCACCCTGTCCTTCACGTCTGGCCAGGGTGGCAATAACCCAGGCAAGCACCTCAGCCATCCAGTCCACGGGACCAGTAGTCTCCACACCACTCATGGAGGGAAAGGATCCAGGGCACCAGGCAGTCTCAAGGAAAGGATTCCTGCCCCTAGTGCTGCCGGGAAGGGCAAGCAGCCTGCCCCTAATGCTGCCAGGAAGGGCAAGGAGCCATCCACAGCTGCTGCAAGGAAGGGCAAGGAGCCTGCCCAAAGTGCTGCCCTGAAGGGCAAGGAACCATCCCCAGCTGCTGCCAAGAAGGGCAAGGGGCCTGGTGCAGGGACTCAGTTGGAGCCCCCAACAACAACTATGGTTGTGCAACCATCCAAGGCTGCAGGGAATGGGCTGGAGCCTCCCCCCACCACCAGCAGCAGCAGCACCACCACTACCACCAGTGGGCAGCCACCTGAGGCTGCAGGGGATGGGTTGGAGCTTTCACCCACAACCGCCAGAAGCAGCAATTGCACCACGAATACCACCAGTGGGCAGCCGTCCGAGGCTACAGGGGATGGGCTGGAGCTTCTCCCCACACCCACCAGCAGCAGCAGCACCACTACCACCACCAGAAGTGGGCAGCCATCCTAGGCTGCAGGGGATGGGCTGCAGTTTCCCCCTACAATCACGAGCAGCAGCACCACTACCACCACTGAGCAGCCGTCACTGCCGGCAGATGGTGTGTAGTCCTGCGTCCATGGGGTGCTGTGCGGCCTGCCCCCTGCAAATCCTGTGGGAATGACAGCCACCTGAGAGACTGTGACCTTGCACTCCCCAGGATCAAGAGCACAGCGCACGATGCCCCCTCCAGAACCAGAGAGTGTGACACCCATTACGCCATCCTCCCCAGGATCAAGAGCACAGGGCACAATGCCCCCTCCAGAACCAGTAGGTAAGACACCCACCAACCCCAGCCTCCCCAGGATCAGAAGCACAGGGCATGATGCCACCAGAACCAGTTGGGAAGACACCCACCTGAGAGACTGTGGCTTTGCACTCCCCAGGACCAAGCACAGGGCATGTTGCCCCTCCAGAGCATGTGGGCAAGTCACCCACTTGAGAGACTGTGGCCTATCAGTCCCCAGGACCAAGCACAGGGCATGTTGCCCTCTCCAGAACATGTGGGCAAGTCACCCTCTTGAGAGACTGTGGCCTTGCACTCCCCAGGTCCAAGCACAGGACATGTTGCCCCCTCCAGGACCCGTAGTGTTGTTCCATCTGCCGGCTGAGGTGCCCCCTGTTCCCCGTCCCCCTGAGGTGCCTGCCTATTCTCCAAATGATTCCCCTGCAGTGTTCTCTCTGGACTTTGGCCTGTGGCCCACGCACATTGAGGACTGGGCAGTGTCCCTTGAACTGTACATATGTATATACCATTAGATTGAATTTTCGTTTTCTACTGTATTTATAGTATTACACTCAATTCCATCAATTCCTTTAGTCTTTGCATTATTCCTGAGGAGTAAGGGGTTAAAAAATGTTATTACTGCATCTGATTGTGTGTATGGTGTTGGGGGTTGGGGTGTGTGTTGCGTGTGTGTGTCACTCTTCTCCCCACCTCCCTTGTGTGCTAGGCGGCTGTACTCACCGTGGTCATCTTTGCCGTTGTCGGTGTTCATGGTGGAGCAGGATGTAGAAAATAATTGTGAAGATCTGAAGTTCATGCTCCATGACGGCGTGGTTGTTCCCTGTGTCTCCAAAGGTGAGTCCTTTCCCTTCTGAGGTCAGTTTCTACCAGGCTTTTGATGCCGTTGGTTCCGCCCCGGAAAAGGTGGCGGGATGTGGTGTCATAATATGGTGGGTGGAACACTGACTTCCGCCTGGCTGTAGGCGGCTACCACCGTGGTACCTGTTGTTTCCGCCCTGGCAGTCGGTGTGGTGAAGTGGCTGTCTATGGGAGTTCTCACCCCCATGGTCATAATTTGCCGGTAGTTACCGCCAGCATGTTGGTGGTATTACCGCCACTTTATCACCGACCGCCAGGGTTGTAATGAGGCCATAGTGTCTTGATTTGTTTTGATCCTATTGAAATCCTTGTTTCCATCACAATTCTAAATTACAAGAAAAATATGCTTCATTTGTGGTTTCCTAACTGCTGGTATATTTTGAAATATTAATGCAGTTAGTTTATCCAAATTCACTGGTTGGTGCGTGTGCTAGAAAAAACTGACATCCTATAGCCTTTGCTTTCATACTCAGTTTATTCCAGCATAATTGTCAAACAATGCACATTAAAGAATATTCTAATTTTGCAGTCTGTGGAAAGACCTATCATGACATTTGAAATCCCTTTGAAGGCACAGCAAATGTGACAAGATAAAAAAAAACTCTGAACTCCAGCATGGTTATTTTGGGGGTGCTGCAGGGCCCCTACATACAGCGTCCATGCAGAACGGCATCCTACTCTGCAGGGGCCAGCCCTTTCCCTGAGGCTTTAATTAATTAAAAAATGCTGCTCCTGCTCCACATTGTAGGTGGCTAACTCCTTATTTCAAGAGCGCTTTGCTCGTTTTCTGAATGTCTCCTTTATTTTAAATGCAATACTGCCCTACTGGCAGTACAACATTCTTTACCTAAACTGTTTTGCTGTACTAGGACAACAGTAGCTCACTTTAAAATATAATCCATGGCCCATAGCACATTTGAATATATAAAATACAAATAGATATAATGATGAAAAGAAAAGACGTGAGAATCACAAAGGATTTTTCTCAGAAAGGCTTGCATTGATTCACAAAATGAGAGCCATTCCTAACTACAGTTGCAAACATTCCCACTTCTGTGTGCTTGCCCAGTGTCCAACTCCTTCATATGGGCAATTTTAGACAATTGGAGTTGGAATTAAGATGTGGATTTTACCATGTCTTTTGTCTAGTGGCAGTTTTGACTCCATGAAGTAGCTGAGATGGTTTATATGCCTGCTGCAAAGGATATCCATGTATTTAGCTAAGTGGATGTCAGGATACTTCAATTCGATTTCCTCAGAAGTAGAAGATAACTCCTCAGTCCCGACCCGAGCTACTCACAACGAATATTAATCCTTCGTGCTGAGTACCCCGGAGGGGGAAAGGGGAATGGGATGGTAGAGAGACTGCCACAGAGATGATGAACGCCAGTACTCAGTCTGCCTCTTCACATCTAAGATTGGATACAGCACCTGCAAGAGTCACAGTCGCAATTACTAGGGACATACAACATCAGTTTTTTCACTTTCTACTCTCAACACTTAATTCTCTTTAATTCTATTATTTCTTCACTCACCCTGAGTTCTCTGTAGCCTTGCTTCTCTCTATAAATGATAGCAATTCTTTAAAAAAATGCTTATTACTGATTCTGGAAGAACTTCTCAACCTTTGTTAGAGATTGGTTTTATGTTGCTATATATATATATATAGTTGGTGATAATGCGTTCTTCAAATCAGTTGATGTTAATTAATTTCTCCTGTCTTCTTGTGACTTCTGTCAATACTTGTATTTGTAAATGATTGTTTATTAAAGTTCGTTTCTCCTTTCTTACTTTGACATTTGTTGATAACTTGTATTTGTAAATGCTTGTTTATTACAGTTAGTTTCTCCTTCCTTACTTCGACATCTGTTGATAACTTGTAGTTGTAAATGCTTGTTTATTTAAGTTCGTTTCTCTTTTAAACTCTATTTTGGTTTATTACCATTGAATTTGTAAAAGCTTATTTGTTAACAGTTCGTTTCTCCTTTAAACTTGGCCTTTGTTTATAACCTTAACATTTGTAGATACTTGCTCTTTTAAAGTTCGTTTTTTCTTTGACTTTAATATCTTAAACAAGAACCTTGTAAACATAAGGTTAATTCATACATTAACTCTGTAGCCTTGCCGACTTCCACGGGAACGGTCTGCTATCAATCTCTTCGAATAAACCTTGACAATATTTATCAGTTTTCTGTAATATAATCTTCAAATGTAATTTTACCTCACAGGAGTTTCTGTTCTGAAGCGCGCTCTCTCTCCACACAGCTGATTCCTGTCAGACCTCAGTTGAAGTGCAAGGCTTCCAGCTGGAGAGCTCGTAACCTAGCAACCAACCGATTGCAAGACTAGAACTATAACTAACCTTCAGGACTCACAGCGGCCATCTTGGATCTTCTCTCCTTGATTCTTCCTTTGAAATAAGCGCAAGATTACTCTGCAAACCTTCTTCCAGTTTGGGCTTTGCTGTCTCCACTGAGGATATCTCTTTGCTTTTCTCATGCACTTCTTTGATTTGACTTGGCAAGTTTGTGTGGTCATGACAGTGGATTAGTAAAGCCAGGCATTACCTGCAATTTAAACAAATGAAATGTATGCAGAGGGGGCTATGGAGATATGAGGGGCACTTTTGCTGAGTGGTACTGAGGGAATTATAAGAGGAGGCCATGGGAGGCAGAGCACCAAAAATGACTGTTGCACTGGGTGCCACCAGCGCTAAAGGCTCTGATAATGGGTACATGGTAAGGTGAAGTAATAGTGTGTCTTTTTTTGTTTTTTTCAGTGTCATCAGAGAATCTGCTGAATCAGAGAAGAAGCAAAGATAAGGTGATGACATTTACTACTGGACACATCACACACATCAACAATCAATTTTGTGGCTCTATCTACCTTCTACGTCGGCTAGTGCTTTAGAGGGACAGTTTAGCCAGGAGCACAAATGGCATCTCGAAGGATGACTGCTGCTGAAGCCCTAACTTAGGTTATGGAGGATAGTTTTGAGGCAGGATCAGAGACTGAGACAGCATCTGAGGGAGAGGACAATAGGGCATAATCTGGAAGTAAGTTTTCAGTTGGAGGAGTCCCATTCAATGACACCTCTTCCAGTGATTCTGAGGGAGAAGATGGCAACAGTCATGCTGTTCCTTTGCAAACACAGTCTGTGCAGTAGGACAACAGCGGGTTAGCCCAAACCAAAGAGCAGGTGTGTGCGGCGGCAAGCACAGAGCGAGTGCTCTCTTGGCAGCCCCCCCGATTTAGTTCAGCCCTAAATTCCACCTTTTACTGGTGATGCTGGATGTAAAGTCGATACAGCCAACTTTTTGCTTTCGACTATGTCCATATATTTTTGGATGTTGACTTCCTTCAGGAAATTGTGCAGCGAACAAATTTTTGCGTGCAGACCAATTTCTGAGGGAGTATGGAGGCACTCAAAGGCCCCATTCTAGGTCACGCCAGTGGACTCCCACTTCGCTGGTGGAGTTGAAGATATTTTTAGGGCTTACGCTCAAAATAGGGTTAGGGCAGAAACCCACCGTGCAGTCCTACTGGACGGCTCGCATGGTTCAGGTAACCACCATCTTCGCACCATACATGAGCAGAGATCGTTTTGTGCTCCTGCAGCACAGTCTGCATTTCAATGACAATTCTGCTGCATTGCCCCTGGACCATCCAGACCATGACAGGTTGTTCAAAATTTGGCCTGTCATGGAACATTTTTCTTCCAGGTTTCCAGAGATCTATACTCCTGGAAAGAATATAGCAGGCGATGGGTCCTTGATCCTGTACAAAGGACGGCTGCTGTTCAGACAGTACATTCCGAGCAAAAGAGCTTGCTAAGGCATAAAGCTGTACATGCTGTGTGAGAGCTCTTCTGGCTATGTGACCAGCTTGAGAGTGTATACAGGGAAGGACTCTACCCTAAACCCTGTAGGTTGCCCTCACGCATTAGGGGTCACAGGTAGGACTGATTGGGAACTTGTCCGGTCTCTCCTTTACAAAGGTTACAACCTTTATGTTGACAATTTCTATACAAGAGTAGAGCTGTTCAGTGAGCTCTACAAATCTGGCACTGTGGCCTGTGGTACAGTTCCTTGTAACCACAAAGGATTCCCGCAGGAGCTTGTTTGCTAGAAGCTCCAGAAATCCCGCAGTACTGCATTGCGTTCCAACGAACTGCTCGCAGTTAAGTTCTTGGATAGGCGTGATGTATACATGCTCACTACAATTCATGATGAGAGCACTTCCCCATCACGGTTTGGGGTTAGATGGCCAAAGTCCACATGCCCATCTGTATACTTGATTACAATAAGTACATGGGTGAAGTGGACAAGAACGAGCAGGTTCCTCAACCATACAATGCGTGTCGTAAAAATCGCACTTGGTACAAGAAACTGTTTACCCACCTGATCCAGATGGTATGTTGTTTATTGTCAGACAACCACAGGAACACTCATAACTTTCCTTGGTTCCATTTGTCTTCAATTGAAAGCCTCACAGCTGTTACAGAAGCAACAGCAGCCTTCACCTCATATGTTCTGGAGGATGTGGCAAGGATGCAGGAGCGACACTTTGCTGATCGCATTCCTAAAATACCAAAAATGATCATCCATGTTGTCGCTGTAAAGTGTGCTCAAAGCATGAAAAGTGGAAGGAGATTCAGGGCCTCATTCTGACCCTGGCGGTCTATGACCGCCAGGGTGGAGGCCGGCTGAAGCACCGCCAACAGGCTGGCGGTGCTTCAGTTAGTATTCCGACCGTGGCTTTGAAGCCGCGGTCGCCCAGCCGGGTCCAGAGGTTTTCCACCGGATTTCCCCCGGCTGGGGGAATCCTCACCGCCATGGGGATTCCGACCCCCTTCCCGCTAGCCTGTTTCTGGCGGTTTTCACCGCCAGAAACAGGATGGCGGGAACGGGTGTCGTGGGGCCCCTTGGGGCCCTTGCACTGCCCATGCCATTGGCATGGGCAGTGCAGGGGCCCCCTAACAGGGCCCCATACAGATTTTCAGTGTCTGCTTAGCAGACAGTGAAAATTGCGACAGGTGCAACTGCACCCGTCGCACCCCTGCAACTCCACCGGCTCCATTCGGAGCCGGCTTCCTCGTTGCAGGGCCTTTCCCGCTGGGCCGGCGGGCGCTCTTTTGGCGGTCGCCCGCCGGCCCAGCAGGAAAGCCAGAATGGCATCCGCGGTCTTCTGACCGCGGAGCGGCCATTTGGCAAACTTGGAATGAGGCCCTCAGTCTTACTGTCCCCAATGCCCATCTCAACCAGGCCTCTGTGTCTACTTGCATTACATTGTATCATACTAAAGCAAAGTTCTTGGAAATTGACTGAGGTGGAGCTGCTGTAAGGAAATCCTTTCAGTGGCTGTGCATGGATACTGAATGTCCATGGGCCACTGCTTCATTAGGCAAACAGCCACAGAATTTTATTTCATCTACTTCAGGAAATCATGGACTTCATTATGGCCTGCTTGACACCTATATCCACCGTCAGAACGTGGTAGGTGTTCTGTTCAATTAACGTGCATTGTAATCCCATACTACACATATTAGTGGACAGAACATATGCCACATTGTACCCTGTGTGGCAAAATGTTAAAGGCATGACTGAATTTTGAAGTGCTTGTTAGGGAACTTATGTATGCTACACAAGGACCACCATGATTGCCAACGAGAACCAGAGAAAATGTAATAAGTCAAACAAATGTCCTTTTGGACATATTCACCAGCATTTCTACTTGATTGAAAGTGTGCAAACTCAATTTGTAGCTTCACTTTCAAAGCAAAAGTAGAAGTGTTGCTGAATGATTCCCACATGATATTTGTTTGACTTTTTACTTTAGAGACCTTTGGATTTCTTCACCAGCATGTCTGCTTTAGTTTCAATGGTAGATATACTCGCTCAGTTCGAGGAACAGGTTTCCCAAGGCATACTGGGCACCCCCAACTTGCATCCACAAACTAGCATAGGATCACTTGGCAATTATACAGGATTAGTCAGGACTCTGATGAGGACAGACATGAATGGGTAAGAAAAGCTCATGGAAGATGTGCCTTCACAGGGGTATTGCACAGGTAGTAAAGGTAGTACAGAAGTACATCATCTACACCTATGGATTCAAACCCATCGGTGCCATCTAAGTACTAAAGGACAATGACACGTATGGGTCAGTGTTTGACCTGCTTTTCATGTTCATTCTCCATCAGAACTTAGTGGAAGTTTAATTTTCTGTATGTTAAGTGCATTACAGTCACGGCACTGCACATAATGTTGGATTGGACCTATGCTACATTCTCAAGGACTATCCTGTGTGCCAAAAACTGCCCTTTTTAATAGCCTATGACCTTTTCTTTAGGGAACATCGTGAGAATTCCCCAGCATGTTTGCCTTAGTTTCAAAGGTAGATATGCTTGCTCAGTTTGAGGAATCGCTTTGTACGACATACTCGGAAACCCACAACTTGCATCACCAACTGGAGGCAGTTGGATTTAGCACAGTGAGTGCGCTAAAGGCGAATGAAAAACATGTCTTCCTGAGCCTCAGGTGGCTGTCATTGGGGTCATTAGTAAAGGTTAATTACGCATGCCTTCGGTAATGTTCAGGAAGAAGGAGGAGGTTACTTGACAGATGGTAAAATATAGTCACTTCTTCCATCCTGTGGCGTTTGAATGTGATGGGCTCTTGTATGGCAGTGGTAAGTTAATGTGAGTGCAGTGATTGGTTGTATTGGGCCCATGGCCGGCGGAATGAAAGGGTTGTTTGTTGTGCATAAATGGCGTGTGAATGAACCATAAAGAGGTTGGTGCCTGAACGCTGCTTTATGGCCCACCTTCAGAAGACTTGGTTTCAATATGCAAATACTTTGATAAATATTCCTGCAATGAATACATAATTTCTGGAGGTGTTAAAACCAACCAGTGTGAGTGGTGGATTAACTTTAACATACTAGTACCAGGGGAGTCCAAGGGTGCAGGGCTTGCGTGCCTCTCACCAGTTTTCCTTCACCCAGAATCCCCTTGAAATCACAAACTTTGCTTAAAAAAAACTTTTGCCTTGCATTTCAATGAGGGTAAGTCCAGGAATCTGAAGGCAGCCACAAATTTTCTACCACCCAGCGTTCCACTAAGTCTCCAGAGAAAAACATTGCCTCACTTTAGTGGGTGGGCAAGTGACCGCAAGAGGGAAGTACCCAAAACGGATTGTGGAGACATCAAAATTACCTACCACAAGACAGCCTCGTTTTGTAAGACAGACACCTGAGTATTTGGTCCTGGGTTTGGCGGCCATATAGGGAACCATCCCAAACCCAGACATTTCTGAAAACTAAACAGCCGGGGCAGTCCATGGAAGTGTGGCGTGTTTGTATTTCTTAAAGTTTTCTTATCCAGAATACCCTGCAAATGTGAAACGTTAATTAAAAACAATATTTTTCCTTGCTTTTTCATAACAGAAACTACAGGAATGTGCAGGGATCCACTAAATTCCTACCACCCAGTGTTTCTCCACTAAAACACAGCCCCACTTGTGTGCCTGTGCCTAGTATCTGTGTCAGCAATGGATCACTCCAGGGTTAACAGTAGCCCTCATGCAAGGACTACCATTGACAGTTGTTTGATCCATTCCTGTCGGGGGCAATAGCCCACCCACACAAGTGAGATACCATTTTTATCAGGAGAGGTGAATGCTGGGCGGAAGGCAGTTTGTGGCTCCCCTCAGATTCCAAAACTTTCCATCACTGAAATGTGAGGAAAATGTGTTTTTTAAGCCAAATATTGAGGTTTGCAAAGGATTCTGGGTAACGGAACCTGGTGAGAGCCCCACAAGTCACCCCATCATGGGTTCCCCTAGGTGTCTAGTTTTAAAATATATGTGTGGGTTTGGTAGGTTTTCCTAAGTGCCTGCTGAACTACAGCCCAAAATCCACAGCCAGGCACTTTCCAAAAAGCACATCCGTTTTCAATGTAAAAAAGTGATGGTCCATGTTGTGTTTAGGGGCGTTTCATGTCTTGGGCACAAGGCCTACCCACACAAGTGAGGTACCATTTTTATTAGGAGACGTGGGGGAATGCTGGGTGGAAGGAAGTTTGTGGCTCTCCGCAGATGCCACAACCTTCCATCCCCGAAATGTGAGGAAAAACTGTTTTTTTAGCCAAATATTGAGGTTTGCAAAGGATTCTGGGTAACGGAACCTGGTGAGAGCCCCACAAGTCACCCCATCATGGGTTCCCCTAGGTGTCTAGTTAAAAAAAATGTGTGGGTTTGGAAGGTGTCCCTAAGTGCCTTGTGAGCTGCAACTCAAAATCCAGAGCTAGGCACTTTCCAAAAATCACATCAGTTTTCAAAGTAAAAATGTGATGTGTCCCTGTTGTGTTTAGGGCCGTTTCCTGTCGTGTGCACTAGGCCTACCCACACAAGTAAAGTACCATTTTTATCTGGAGACTTCGGGAAATGCTTGGGGGAAGGAAGTTTGTGGCTCCCCTCAGATTCCAGAATTTTCCATCAGCGAAATGTGAGGAAAAAGTGTTTTTTTGCCTAATTTGTAGGTTTGCAAAGGATTCTGGGTAACAGAACCTGGTACGAGCCCCACAAGTCACCCCTTCTTCGGTTACCATATGTGCCTAGTTTTGAAAAGTGTGTGGGTTTGGTAGGTTTCCCTAAGTGCCTGCTGAGCTACAGACCAAAATCCACAGCTAGGCACTCTAAAAAAAACAGTCAGTTTTCAATGCAAAAATGTGATGCGTTTAGGAGTGTTTCCTGTCGCGGGTACTAGGCCTACCTACACAAGTAAGGTACCATTTTTATTGGGAGACTTGGAGAAAAGCTGGGTAGGAGGACGTTTGTGGCTCCCTGTAGGAGGCTGGCCTGGCTTATAGTGGGTACCCGATTGTACATACACCTTGTGCCAGGTCCAGTTATCCCTTATTAGTAGGTTAGTAGTGATCTAGCAGCTTAGGCTGATAGAGTTAGCTATAGCAGAGCAGCTTAGGCTGAACTAGGAGACATGCAAAGATCCTTCTATACCACTTATATCATATAGCACTATCTCATAAGAAACACAATACTCAGAGTTACTAAAAATAAAGGTACTTTATTTTAGTGGCAATGTGCCAAAATTATCTCAGAGGATATACTCCCTTGGGAGGTAATTAAAATACACAAAATATACACACAAACCAAAATCAGGTAAGTAAAACAGTCAGAAAGTAGTGCAAACACTGTAGAATACAATAGGATGCAATAGGCTTAGGGGCAACACAAACCATATACTTAGAAAGTGGAATGTGAACCACATAGGGACCCCTGGCCTAGTGTAGTGTGTAGAGGGTGGCTGGGAGAGTAAGAAAACACTAAGGATGTCCAAGATACCCCACCCCAAGACCCTGAAAAGTACGAGTAAAGTTATACTACTTTCCCAGAAACACACTAAACTCATGATAGGAGATTCTGCAAAGATCACAACAGACTCCAAAGCACTGAGGACGGATTCCTGGACCTGAGGACCTGTAAAGGAAAGGGAACAAGTCCAAGAGTCGTGGAAGTGTCCTGGGGGGGCAGGAGCCCACTAAACCCCGGATGAAGGTGCAAAATGGCTGTCTCCGGATGGAAGAAGCTGAAGATTCTGCAACAATGAAAGGTACTAGGAACTTCTCCTTTGTGCAGAAGATGTCCCCTGGAGTCCTGGAGGATGCAGAGTTATTTCCTTTGAGAAAGACCGCACACAAGCCTTGCTAGATGCAAAGGTCGTGGTTGATAAAAAAAGGGCTCTGCCCAGGCCCAGGAAGGGCCAGGAAGTCACCACTTGGAAGAGGAGACAGGGGGGGGCCTTAGCAATACAGAGAGCCCATGCACAAGAAGGCAGCAACCGCAGAAGTACTTGAACACGGGTACAAGAAAACTGAGCATGGCGGTCATCCCAACACCACAAAAGAGGGTCCAATGAAGCTGGAATTCAACTCAGCAAGTTGAGCAATGCAGGACGGAGTGCTGGGGACCTGGGCTAGGCTGTGCATGAAGGATTCCTTGCAAAAGTGCACAGAAGCCCTAGCAGCTGCAGTTCACGCGGTGCACAGGATTACTGTCTGGAGAGGGGAGGAAAGGACTTACCTCCTCCAAATTTGGATAGTTGGACCACTGGACAGTCTGGGTCACTTGGGTCCACCACCTGTGTTGCAGGGGCCACGCTCGTCAGGATGAGAGGGGTCCCAGAGTACCAGTGACGCTGAAGTTTGGCTCCTGCTGGAGCAGGGGAATGATTCTGTCAACCCACGGGAGAGTTCTTTGTGTCTTCCAGTGAAGGGTGAAGGCAGACAGCACTCAGAGCATTCACCACCAGGAAACAGTTGAGAAAGCCAGCAGGATTAGGCGCTACAATGTTGCTGGCAGTCTTCTTGCTACTTTGTTGCAGTTTTGCAGGTGTCCTGGAGCAGTCAGCAGTGGATCCTTAGCAGAAGTCAAAGAGAGAGGTGCAGAGGAACTCTGGTGAATTCTTGCAAGTCGTTATCTGAGGAAAAGCCCACAAGAGAAACCCTAAATAGCACTCAGAGGAGGATTGGCCACCTAGTGAGGTAAGCACCTATCAGGAGGGGTCACTGACGTCACCTGCTGGCACTGGCCACTCAGAGGCCTCCATTGTGCCCTCTCACCTCTGGATTCAAGATGGCAGAGATCTGGGACACACTGGAGGAGCTCTGAGCACCACCCCTGGAGTGGTGATGGACAGGGGAGTGGTCACTCCTCTTTCCTTTGTCCAGTTTTGCGCAAGAGCAGGGACTGGGGGTTCCCTGAACTGGTGTAGACTGGCTTATGCAAGGATGGCACCATCTGTGCCCTTCAAAGCATTTCCAGAGGCTACTGCTCCCCAGCCCTTAACACCTATTTCCAAAGAGAGAGGGTGTAACATCCTCTCTCAGAGGAAATCCTTTGTTCTGCCTTCCTGGACTGGGCTGCCCAGACCCCAGGAGGGCAGAACCCTGTCTGTGGGTTGGCAGCAGCGGCAGCTGCAGAGAAAACCCCAAAGAGCTGGTTTGGCAGTACCCAGGGTCCATAGTGGAGCCCCGGGATGCATGGGATTGGCACCCCAATACCAGATTTGGCATGGGGGGACAATTCCATGATCTTAGACATGTTACATGGCCAGATTCGGAGTTACCATTGTGAAGCTACATATAGGTATTGACCTATATGTAGTGGACATGTGTAATGGTGTCCCTGCACTCACAAAGTCCGGGGAAATTTTCCCTGAACTATGTGGGGGCACCTTGGCTAGTGCCAGGGTGTCCTCACACTTAGTAACTTTGCACCTAACCTTCACTAAGTGAGGGTTAGACATATAGGTGACTTATAAGTTACTTAAGTGCAGTGTAAAATGGCTGTGAAATAACGTGTGCATTATTTCACTCAGGCTGCAGTGGCAGTCCTGTGTAAGATTTGTCTGAGCTCCCTATGGGTGGCAAAAGAAATGCTGCAGCCCATAGGGATCTCCTGGAACCCCAATACCCTGGGTACCTAGGTACCATATACTAGGGAATTATAAGGGTGTTCCAGTGTGCCAATGAGAATTGGTGAAAATAGTCCCTAGCCTATAGTGACAATTTTAAAGGGAGAGAGAGCATAAGCACTGAGGTTCTGGTTAGCAGAGCCTCAGTGACACAGTTAGTCACTACACAGGTAAACACATTCAGGCCACAAACTATGCGCACTGGGGTCCTGGCTAGCAGGATCCCAGTGAGACAAGCAAAACCAAACTGACATACATGTAAAAATGGGGGTAACATGCCAGACAAGATGGTACACTCCCCTCATATTCCAGAACCTTCCATCACCAAAATGTGCGGAAAAAATGTTTTTTTACCACATTTTGCAGTTTGTATAGTATTCTGGGTGACAGAACCCAGCAAGAGCCTCACAAGTCACACCATCCTGGATTCCCCCACGTGCCTAGTTTAAAAAAATGTATAGGTTTGCTATGTTTCCCTAGGTGCCGGATGAGCTAGAGGCCAAAATCCACAGTTAGGCACTTTGCAAAAAACAAGTCTGTTTTCTCTGGAAAAATGTGATGTGTCCAAGTTGTGTTTTGGGGCATTTCCTATTGCGGGCACTAGGCCTACCCACACAAGTGAGGTACCATTTGTATCGGGAGACTTGGGGGAATGCTGGGTGGAAGGACATTTGTGGCTCCTCTCAGATCCCTGAACTTTCTATCACTGAAATCTGAGGAAAAAGTGTTTTTTTTGCCAAATTTTGAGGTTTGAAAGGTATTCTGGGTAACAGAACCTGGTGAAAGCACCACAAGTCACCCCATTCTGAATTCCCCTAGGTGTCTAGTTTAACAAAATGTATAGTTTTGCTTGGTTTCTGGAGGTGCCGACTGAGCCACAGGCCAAAATCCACTGAGAGGCACTTTACGAAAAACATGTCAGTTTTCTTTGGGAAAATTTTATGTGTCCACATTGTGTTTTGGGGGATTTCCTATCACGGGCACTAGGCCTGTCCACACAAGTGAGGTACCATTTTTATTGTGCGACATGAGGGAACACGGAATAGAAGAACAAGTGTTATCACCCGTTGTCTTTCTTTACATTTTCTCCTTCCAAATGTAAAACAGTGTGTAATAAAGAAGTGTATTTGAGAAATGTCCTGTAATTCACATGCTGGTATGTGGACCCCAAAATTCAGAGATGTGCAAATAACCACTGCTTCTCAATACCTTATCTTATGCCGTTTTGGAAATTCAAAAGTTTCCTTGATACCTATTTTTGTCTCTTTATACTTTACAAATAAATTGCTCCATACCCGGGATACAATGAAAACCCATTGCAAGGTACAACTCATTTATTGGCTCTGGATACCTAGGGTTCTTGATGAACCTACAAGCCCTATATATTCACTCGACCAGAAGAGTCCAGCAGACGTAACAGTATATTGCTTTCAAAAATCTCCCATAGACGGAAAAAGTTATAGAAGAAAATGTGGACAGAAATGGCTCTTTTTTCCTGCTAAACTTTAATATTTTTTTAATTTAGCTGTTACTTTCTGTAGAAAGCCTTGATGGATCTACAGAAATGACCGCTTCCTGAATTCAGAATTTTGTTTACTTTTCAGAAATGTTTAGCTGTCCGGGATCCAGTATTGGTTTCACACCCATTTCTGTCACTAACTGGGAGGAGACTAAAAGCACAAGAAAATTGCAGAATTGGGGTATGTCCCAGAAAAATGCCTGACTCCCTCCCCTACCACCCCACCACCCCTGCCACCCCGCAAAAGTGGCAGGACCCCCCTCCCCACCCCGACCCCCAACATAACATCACTCATACACACACGACACGCACGCAGGCACCACCAACACACATACACGCACACACACCAACATACATGCCAACATCCACACACACAGTCAGACACGCACACCCACATTCAAACATGCAAGCACACAACCATATAGACATACCTACAGTCATACACTAACTCATTCCCAACCTCACAACACCGCTGCAAGCATACACGCACTCACGCACCCCCACTACATACACACACGCACACCCCCATGCACCCACACAACACCCCTCAACCCCCTCCCCTAACGGACGATCGACTTACCTGGTCCGTCGATCCTCCGGGAGGGGACGGGATCCATGGGGGCTGCTCCGCCGACACCACACCTTCAACAGAACACTGCCACGCCAAATCACAGGACGTGATTTGCTGGGTGGTGTTCTGTTGACTGGGCAGTGGAGGTGGAGCAACCTCCACTTCCCTGCCGCCCGCCAGTATGGCTGATGGCGGCTCTCCGTCCGAAAAAGGACGGAGAGCTGCCAACGGTCATAATACGCCGAGCGGCAAACCGCCACCACTGGCGGTCTTCCACACGGCAGTCCCTCGGCCGTCTTGGAAAAAGACCACCGAGGTCAAAATGACCCCCAAAATATCTAATAAATACACCAGAATATGAGAATTGTTGACTGAGTAGTGTATTAGGCATGAATACTAGATTAACAGTGCTCGTGCAGGTTATTTTTTGGTGAGTGCATGGCCCATTAGCAAGTGATTTGTAATGTTTTCTCAATAGAGAACCAGCTACATATAGCTCTGCCCTAAAACAAACTACCTAAGGCTGTCCCTAAATTGAGACAGCCACAGAGAGCTAAAATATTAGAACTAAATTATCCTTATGTGCATTATGAGTTGGCATCCCAGGAGTAAGACATAGGAAGAACTCTCAAAAATTGACTTCTTTCTCAAACCACACCATGCACTTTTAATTTAGTGCTCGATTATCCACAGTCTGCTATCAATGAATGTGTATATTGGCTTGCACTATTTACTGATAGAGTAATGAAACAGTCCGAGCTCTCACATGGTACCTCTATCGTGAATTAAAAGGTACACTAGTATTGCAGTAGCGAAACATTCACAGAACATTTATAACCGCATTTGTCTCAACTCTTTTCTGTAAGGAGCAGGGTCAAGCACCATTGCATACACCTCTATAAGTTGCCAAACAATTTGTTTCATCCTTTCAAATTTGGAAAAAAGTGAGTATAACTGGCATGGTAAAAATAGGGCTTATTAAACACGTCAAG
The DNA here is from genome assembly GCF_031143425.1 of Pleurodeles waltl. Taxonomy (NCBI): domain Eukaryota; kingdom Metazoa; phylum Chordata; class Amphibia; order Caudata; family Salamandridae; genus Pleurodeles; species Pleurodeles waltl. Next base: position 190,291,020 of record NC_090449.1, read on the forward strand.
ATAATTTAGTTGAAGTGCCCTATAAAAATTATTTCTGTTTCAGATGACTACCTAAATGGCCTCCCATATACATGAAGCACTACATTGTTCATTATTCAGTGATACGAAGTGGTGATGTCACAGGAGTTGAGCACAAGTTCCAGTGTTCTGTGAGTTACCTGCAGTTCACATGTTTCAGATTGGATTAGGTTACCTAAAGGGTTAAAGCCTACACTTCAGAGAACTTCATCTAGTCTTTAGGTTAGAAAATGTAATGTTAGTGAAGCAGTTATGTTGATTAATGATTCACTTTGACACTAGATGAGTAGTTTAGTTAAGTAATGTTAGACCTGCAATCCTTGGTGTGGATTCACTTAAGATTTTTGCTTTCTGATCTCCTGTTGATGACTTAGGTGGTCTTTATAAACATGGCGGGAAACACCGCCAACTGCCGTGGCAACGGTGAACAGAGGACCACCATTGGCAGCAAACAGAAACCCACAATATAATGATGCCAAAAACAGAAACTTCCAAAACTTCTGCTACCTCCAGCCACAGCCAGGGCCCTTGATGGCAGAAAGGCCGCACACCCAACCCGCCACCGCCAAGCACACAAAACCCTGTCCTCCAAATAATGATGCACAAATCACTGCAGTGGGGTGTGGATATTGAACGACCATTGGCGGTAAGTACCGCCACGGCCAGCAAGTGGACCCAACAGCAACAAATGCACACATTTGCAAGTTTGAAACCCACACACCTGACACACATCCACAACACTATAAAACACTCACATACACACCCCACAATTCTTTGCATCGCCAATAGGACAACTGAGATTGACAACACGCATACACTGAACTGAACATCATACAAGACACACACCCAACCACACCATAGCACCCTCACCAAAAATCCTACAACACACCACCCACAACACACACCATGGCACCCCCAAGCACCCACGCTTCACAGATAGGGAGCTAAGAACAGTGGTGGATGAAATACTGAAGGTCGAGCCACTAATCTTCTGGGCACAGGTCTAGCACACACTGATCGCCAGGATGATGGAGTTATGGCAGACAATAGTGAACAAGGTCAACGCAGTGGGAATCCATCCACGCACGAGGGACAACATCTGCAAGAGATGGAACAACCTCCATGGGAAGGTGAGGTCGATGGCATCCAGGCACAAAATTGCCATCCAAAAGACTGGGTGAGGACTTCCACCTACACCCCCGAACACACCGACTGGCAGGAGAAGGTACTAGCTATCCTGCATCCGGAGGGCCTCACTGGACTCACTGGAGGAATGGACTCAGGTAGGCCATCTACAATTACTTCATATCCACCACACCTGTAATGCATGTACCACCCTTCCCCTCCAACCACCATAAGGACCACATCCCCACCCAGGCCACAATCACTACATCCAGTCACCCTGCATGCCCACAAACCCAGCAACAGGCCCAGATCCCTCCCCCTGTTAACAGTCACCTACCACTGCAATGAATCACAATGGCACAACACCACCGACAATGCACCTCCACATCCCATGCAAAATGTAATGGCAACACCACAATTGGTCCCTGCATGGCCCAACAGGGGAATACACAGCACAAAATAGGGAAGAGCTGTGCATCCTCATTCAAATTATTACATGTAACATACATGTCCATTCCCCCCCACAGGCACCACCACCCATGCCTCCCTGACGGAAAGGCCAAGGGATGCCAGCGCCCCACATGGAGACAGAGGCCCCACTCAGGACACTGGAGAGAGAAGTGTGGACAGTGAGGAATACCCTGGCCTGTCACACAGTCCTAGACTGTCACCTTCCAGCAGCCCCACCCAGGACACCACTGACACCTCTACCACCCAGCCACCAACATCAGCTCAGGCCAAACGACCCCACACCAGTGTCTACAGGCCACTGACTGGTGGACCACAAGTACAGAGGCCAGAGTCACCACCTACTAAAAGGCAGGATGATGATGGCCCCAGTGCAAGTGTGACTGCCAGACCTGTGCAGGGGACACAGGCACAGGGGGCTAGGCCCAGTGGGAGGGTATCAGTGGTCCAGGGAGGAGGCCAAAGGATTAATGCTCCAGCCCTAGGAGCATACCACCATGCACAAGACAGGATAGGCCATATCCTGGCCATCCTGGAACAGAGTCAAAGGCTACAGATAGCTCAACATCAAGAGACCATGGAGCAATGGAAACAACTTAAGGCCATCATGGTCACTATTGCAGGGGTGCTGCAGCACCACTACCTAACCCAGCCTGTGACCCCCACAAACCAGGAAGCCCCTACCACTGTCCAGGACACAGACCAGCCCTCAACATCAGCAACAGCAACTGGACTAGTGGCACTGGCAGAGGGCACACAGGAGACCAGAACCCCTGCCTGTGCAGCCCAGCACCAGACCCTCAAACTGTCCCTCAGACCCAGATATGGCACAGGAATACCTGCCAAGACCCAGGCCCCCACTAATAAGTGACTCTGACATGGACTGTCTCCCAAGTGGGCCACTGTGCTACCATCCTTACCCGCCAATAGCAACTTAAAAACTTGCAAGGGACATATAGACCTATACCCTCTGCCACCAATTGCTGAGCCCATGTACCTAGTATGGACATCCACCATTAGCCCACTCCCTATCACTGTACAGCGCACCAATGCATTTGTGACACCAAATAAAACACATTAATACCAATTTGTATGTCCCCTGTCATTATGTAGAATCAATTGTAAATGTGAATACATCAGCAAGTCAATTCCATAATCAGAGCTTTATTGCAGGAATGGTACCCCATGCACAACATTTTATGGAGTAAACCAAAAGGTACATCATGTATGCTTCCATGGCACCTGACACCTAATTCTTCAGGCCACAGTGTCAATGACTACAGACGCCATATCACCAAACACATAAGTCAGACAGACATACTGCAGTGCAGACAACATGAGTGAACAGTACCCCATAGTCACTGGAAGTACAGTTGGATCAGCTGGTTCCTGGAGTGGCCATCTTCCCCTCTTCATCCTCACCATCAATCTCATCCAATCTCAGAGGTAGCAGGTCTGGATATATAGCACCCTCCTCTTCTAGTAGGGGGATAGCTCTCCTCACAGCCATGTTGTGCAGCATGCAGCAGGCCACCACTATTCTACACACATTCACAGAGCCATAGCACAGGGAACCCCCCAGAGAGATGGAGACCATGAAATCTAGCCTTCAGGAGACCTATAGTGTGCTCAGTCACCCTCCTAGTACGTCCATGGGCCTCATTATAATTCCTCACTGCAACTGTCCTGGGATTTCTCACAGGTGTCAAGAGCCATTGCATGTTGGAGTAGCCAGAATCACCTGTAAAAGTGGTTGAAACAGGACTGTTACAAACTGCCATTATGTGCAGGCAGCCTGGCTGTCAGCTATGTGCTGATCCAGTGTCATAAACACTCACCGATGAGCCATCCTCTGTCCCCTTGTAGTTGCTCCATCATGTGTGGCACACTGCTATTCCTCAGGACAAAGGAATCCTGAACTGATCCAGGAAACATGGCATTCACATGCAAAATGTACTAGTCAGCAGGACACGCCAATCGTATGTTCTTTGAGTTCAAGTTCTTCCTGTTCCTGTACACCTGTTCATTCACTCTTGGGGGGATGAGGGCTATGTGGGTGCCATCAATGGCACCGATCACATGGAGAATGTTAGCAAAGGCAGAAAAGTCAGACTTGATAGCAGGGAGTTCAGCCCCTTGGGGAAACTTTACATATGTCTGCAGGTGTTGTACACATGCATTCAGGAGTTTGGACAGGATGAGGCTAAACATTAGCTGTGAGAACCCTGCACCCATGCCCAGAGAGCACTTGCACTTCAGTAGGGATGGCTTGCTGATTCCGATTAGCCGGTCTCAGTACAGGATTCAGTAATCCACATAGGTCATGGATTGCTGTATGATTGATTGTGTAGGTGTGAGAAAGTAGCCTCTTTCTAGCATGGTTACCCCCACTTTTGGCCTGTTTGTGAGTGTGTGTCAGTGTGTTTTTACTGTGTCACTGGGATCCTGCTAGCCAGAACCACAGTGCTCATAGAGAAAAACCTATATGTCAGTATGTTTGTCCTGTCTCTCTGGGATCCTGCTAGCCAGGACCCCAGTGCTCATAGTGTGTGGCCTTATGTGTATGCCTGTGTAGTGCCTAACTGTGTCACTGAGGCTCTGCTAACCAGAACCTCAGTGCTTATGCTCTCTCTCTGCTTTTACATTTGTCGCTGTAGGCCAGTAACTTCATTTACTAATTTCAATTGGCACACTGGACTCCCCTTATAAGTCCCTAGTATATAGCACTTAGGTACCCAGGGCATTGGGGTTCCAGGAGATCCATATGGGCTGCAGCATTTCTCTTGCCACCCATAGGGAGCTCAGACAAACCTTTACACAGGAGTGCCATTGTAGCCTGCGTGAAATAGTGCAAACACTATTTCACAGCCATTTTCTCTGCACTCAAGTAACTTATAAGTCACCTATATGTCGAACCTTCACTTGCTGAAGGTTAGGTGCAAAGTTACTAAGTGTGAGGGCACCCTTGCACTAGCAAAGGTGCCCCCATATAGCTCAGGGCCATTTCCCCGGACTATGTGAGTGCGGAACGCCATTATACACGTGCACTACATATAGGTCAATACGTATGTGTAGCTTCACAATGGTAACTTCGAATATGGCCATGTAACATGTCTAAGATCATGGAATTGTCCCTTCATTCCAAATTTGGTATTGGGGAGTGAATTCCATGTATCCTGGAGGCTCCACCATGGACCCTCAGTACTGCCAAACCAGCTCTCTGAGGGTTGCACTGCAGCTACAGCTGCTGTCACAGCACAGACAGGGTTCTGCCCTCCTGGGGTCTGGGCAGCCCAGTCCCAGGAAGGCAGAACAAAGCATTTCCTCTGAGAGCAGGATGTTACACCCTCTCCCTTTGGAAATGGTGTTACAGGCTGAGGAGGGGTAGGCTCACCCAGACTCTGGAAATGCTTTGAAGGGCACACATGGTGCCCTCCTTGCATAAACCAGTCTACACCAGTTCAGGGACCCCTTCTCCCCTGCTCTGGTGGGGAACAGGACAAAGGAAAGGGGAGTGACCACTCCCCTGTACATCACTGCCCCAGGGGTGGTGCCCAGAGCTCCTCCAGTGTGTCCCAGACTTCAACCATCTTGTTTGGATGCTCTCTAAAGGGCTCTGAGTGGCCAGTGCCAGCAGGTGATGTCGGAGACGCCTCCTGATAGGTCCATACCTGATAAGGTAGCCAATCACCTTCTCAGGGCTATTTAGGGTATTTCCTGTGGGTTCTCTTCAGATTCTGCTTTAAAGTTTCCTTCAGGAATCCTCTGCAACAACTTCAGACTCTTCTGACCTTGGATCAACCGCAGCCTGCTCCAAGAAACGCTCTAACTGCAACAAAGTGTCCACAAGCAACACTTTTCTTCAGCCACCTCAGCTCCAAGTCAGCAACTGCAACAGATTCCATGGTGTGCACGCTCTGGTGACTCCCTGTCTTCATCCTGCACCAGAAGAACTGAAGAACTCTCCAGTGGTGTGACAGAATCACTCCCCTGCTCCAAGCAGGCACCTTCCAAGGCAATGACCGGTACCCTGGGACTCCTTTCACGATGAGTGTGTTCCTAAGGACACAGAGGATGGACATCATTGACATAGACTGTCCTGAGGTCCTGCTGATGCAATTTGGAGGAGCTAAGACCTTGCCTTCCCTGAGAACAACTGTACCCCTTTGTATTGTGTCTTCTTCGCCTCCTGAGGCCTCTGTGCACTCTTTGCAAAATTCCTTCATGCACAGCCTGTCCCAGGTCCCCAGCACTCCACCCTGTGAAGCTCACCACATTGAGTTGTTTTCTGGCAGTCTGGGACCTTCTTTTGTTGTGCTGCATCAACTATGTTTTGCACCTCCTTTGAACCCAGATCCTGTAGCTTGTGGGGGTGTTGGCTGGCATCCTGAGGGCTCTCTAAAGTGCTGACAGTCCCCTCTTCCTCTTCACACAGAGTTGAGGGCCCAAGGTCCCTCCTGGGTCCATCCACCACCATTTTGATGAAAAACACACTTTTGCCATAGCCAAGGCTAGTTGGTGCCTTCCAACACAAAATCTCATCTGCAACAATCTTCACACCGTAGGACACCTTTTGTATCATGCAGGAACCCACTGGCATATTTCTAGGGTGCATTTCTGCAATCTTCATCTAACAAGGGACTCTTCTTTTGCACCCTCTTCTGCGTTGGCAGGGGCTCCTGTCCTTTCTGGAACTTCTTTCGACTTCTGGACTTGGTCCCCTTCCTTTGCAGCTCTTCAGGTCCAATAATCCAGCAGTTGTTCTTTGCAGACTTGGTTGGCTGCTGCAAAATCCCTAAAATGAGGTTTTGTGTGTCCTAAGGAAACTTGCAGTACTTTACTCCTGCTTTTCCGGGCTCTGGGGTGGGGTAATTTACTTCCTTTACTGTATTCTTATTCTCCCAGCAATTCTGCACACACTACACTTGTCTAGGGGGGGATGTGTGATTCACATTCCACCTTCTTAGTATACGGTTTGTGTTGCCCCTAGAACTATTTTCCCCTATTGCATTCTATAGGATTTCCTCCTGCTTGCATTGTTCTATGACTATTTACTTGTCTAATTTTGGTGTCTAGTGTATATATTGTGTATAATACTTACATCCAGAAGCAGTATTGCATCTAAGATATTTTTGGTACTGTGTCACCCCAAATAAATACCTTTATTTTTGGTAACATTGAGTATTGTCATTACTTTTGTATAAGTACTGTGTAACTAAACGTGGTATTGCAGGAGCTTTGCATGTCTCCTAGTTCAGCCTAAGCTGCTCTGCTATAGCTACCTCTATCAGCCTAAGCTGCTAGACGACTACTACTTCACTAATAAGGGATAACTGGACCTGGTATGAGGTGTAAGTACCCAAGGTACCCACTACAAACCAGGCCAGCCTCCTACAGTAGATGACAATGATGTGAATGATGTGACGTTCCACCATGGTATCCAATTCAACAAGAGTTCTGTACACAGATGGGAACCTCCCTCGCCACATGGGTCTGTACCTATGGGGAGGAGAGAAAACATATGAGGTACCCACATACACATGCAAAACATGGGTAAAAATAACTGCTACACAATATGTAGTTTACACACACAAGCGATGTATGATGTACTACATCAGGGACATGTATGCAGTGATATCTCCGGACAGATGTGAGGAACAGACACTCATGTGGGCAGGCGACTAAGGGATGGGATTCATAGGGCCTGAATGAGGCTCCTGACCATGAAATATTTACGCGGTGCTAGCAAAATGGAGGCCTCCTGCCATCCAGATATGTAGGAGTGGAAGTGACCTCATTCCGCTGGCGGTTGTTGTCATGGCGTAAGGCGTGTTCACCGCTGGGCACCCATTCATTGGTTAACATGGTTGTCAATGGGGAACCTGGGCCTATCAAGATCGCCGCTGGCAGTGACGGTGCGCACCGCCGCGGAGCATACCCTGATTTCACTTGACTCCCGGATCCCGTGCATGGAAGTACTCCACTGAGTGGCTGCTGTGTCCTGACTCTGGTTACTCAAATAGCATGAGTCACAGGGAAAAGGGCCCCAGCCTTTACCATGGAGGAGCTGGAAACACTGGTGGACGGAGTCCTACCCCTGTATGCCAAAAATATATGGGCGACCAGAGGAGCAGGTGAGTAGGCGGTTGCCTTGCATGGATGTGTATGATGGTGGCGGATGTCTGGATGCATGTGTGGTTGATATGAAACTGCACAGGCATAGAATGTTTGGCAAGTGCTGTGAGTGAGATGGTGAAATTATCTTGTGAAGTGTCCGTCCCATAGGGGACATATAGTCAGCTGTATCATATGGACCACATCCTAAACTCTGATTTTCTTTTCTGTGTGTCCCATACAGGTCAGCGCCCATCAGAAGATGGCACTCTGGCAGGCCATTGCCAGGGAGGTGCAGACCCTGGGGGTCTACAACTGGCAGAGCACCCACTCCAGGAAGCGGTGGGGGGACCTGCGGTGCTGGGCCAGGAAGACCTGCGAGGCCCGGCTGGGGAAGGCCTCCAACGAGGAAGGGGTGCCCATTGGACCCTGACTCCCCTATTGTGCCGCATTCTGGCGGTGGCATATCCAAATTTGGATGGGCCCTTGAAGGCTGCACAGCAGCCACTATGGGGTGAGTACCAACACATTTTCATGCCTCTTTGATGGGTGTCTGGGGTGCTGTTCTATGTATGCTGTCTGGTGCCAGGAACTCTGACAGGTGTCTACCAGCAGTCCTGCCCCCCATGTGCACGGAGATGATTTGGGCATGTCTAACAGTTCCTGAGGTCCTTCTGTCATGTGGATAATGAGTTGTATGCTGGGGTAGTGGCCACTAGTCAGGGGCACAGTCATGACATTAGTTGTAGGTGCTGCATGTAGGTGTGTAAGCTGGGTGGGAGTGTGTGTGCACCAAGTATGTACATCCATTCAGGTATTTACGGATTTCTCTCATATTTTGTCTCCCCTCCCCTATGCTCCTGTGTTATTTGTGTACATCAGCATCATCTGGCGATGGAACAGTGGTACCTGTGAGTGGGGATGCAGCGGCCCACTGTTCCAAGGAGGCAGAGTCTACCAATGCCAAGGGGACCTGTGGGTTGGAGGGTGAGGGGACTACCACGGGGGAAGCAACTACCACTGGCGGTAGTGACTCTGTTACCTCCTCTGATGGGAGCTCCCTGGTAGTGGCGGACCCTAGTGGGTCCACCCATTCTGTGTCATCTTCTGCCACCCCCATACCATCACCGCCCTCTCAGTTGCTCCCCACCCAATTGCTCGTGCCCGCTCACCCAGAAAGGTGGGCTTCTCCTTCGCCCCTGGCACCTCATCTCCTGCCCCAGTCAGCCCTGCTGCCCTCACTGAGGAGGCTATTGACCTCCTCGGGACCATCTCTGTAGGGCAGACAACCATTGTGAATGCCATCCAGGGGCTAGCATCCCAGATGCAACAATGCAATGCTTACCTGGAAGGCATTCACGGTACCATGTCTGGCCTACAGAGATATTTTCAGGCTCTGGCCTCCTCTTTGACGGCAGCCAGTGTCCCTAATCTTTCTGTCCCCCCTCCAATCACCTCTACCCCTTCCAGCACCCCACTTCCTTCACCTATCCCAAGCACATGTTCAGACAGCCATGCATACACCTCAATGCACAAGAAGCACACACAGAAACACAAGCACCACACTTCCCACCACAAACATACACACAGCCAACATACAAAGGCACACACGACAACATCCACTTCCCCCAGTAGTGTGTCCACCTCTCCCGCCTCCCTGTCTGTCACCTCAACATGCACACCCACAAGCACTGCACCCTCAGTTACTGTTGCTGGCCCCATTCTTGCAGTGACCACAACATCAGACATCCGGTCAAGCACCCCAGACACCACACCTGCACTCACCACAACAACATTGAATGTCACATGCAGCACACTCAGCAGACCTGCAGACACCCAGACAACATCCATTCACACTGGCAGCCTGTCTTGTCCCACTGTGTCCATCCCCTTCTCCCAAAACACTCAAATGTTCCCAGACACCCACCCAACACACATCCACCACACCTCAGCATACTGTAAAGGCACCTGCATCCATGTCCAGCACACCTACACCAGTTACAGGCATTCCCTCTACCTCTGCCTCTGCTCCCACACCTTCCTCTATGTCAACCCCAACTGCCCCTAAAGAACTTTTCCTGTCCCGTGTTGACCTGTTCGAACCCACTGGTCCACCCCGTCTCGTCCTTAAACGTGCCCACCTCCTTGCCCTGTCCATTCCTTCCACGTCAAAGTCCGCCCCAGTCTGCCCTTCCCATTCCTGTGCCCCTTCCCCAGACCTTGACCAGGTCCATCTGCCAACCCCTGGTCCAAGCCCTCTATCCTACCTTTGAAGGGCAAACCCAAACCCCCTCCACCTGTCAAACGTAAGCCCAAGCCCCCCCTTCCCAGATTTAAGTCCCCACCCCCACCACCCCCTGCCCCTGTTCCCTGAGGTGCCTGGCTGCTCCATTGATGTCCCTTTATGGTGGAGTACCATGTGCACATGTGAGAGTCGAGTTAGGGCCATTTGGGCCTTCAGCTTATTACACATGGACTGTCCAATGGCCTTATTTAGACATTGCATTTTTCTTTGGTTATTAAAGTTTGTGTGCACACTGTTGCTGTTGGCACAATCTGGAGAGGTGGTGCATCATTTCATTGTGGGGGTGTGGTGTGCACTTGCGTGTACTTTGGCCAGGTTGTATTGGCCTTATGTCGTGTAAGTACCTCCTGTTCTGGTATGTATGGCTTGTGATGGTGTGAGGGGTTGGGAGTGTGTTGCAGGGTGGGTAGGGTGTTTGAGTGTGTAACTGTGCACTTTGTTCCTTTGTTTACAAGGTTGCAGTACTTACAGTCATCGTCTTAGTCAGCGGTCACATTCGTGGAGGTATATTGCAAGGAGCAGGACTGGCATTATTTGCAACTCTCTCTCCATGTCTGCTTCGGCGTGTTGTGTGTGCCTATGGTGAATGTTTCCTTTAATTTGGTTCATTTCCGCCCCCGAACGGATGGCGGTCTTGTGCTTCATTATTTGTTGGGCGGGTGGGGCCTTTCCGTCGGCCTGTGGGCGGCCTCTTCCGTCGCTGTTGATACTCCTATGCTGGCGGTGTGTGGATTTCACGCTGGCTGTTTCTCATGTGCTTCATTATTTGGTAGTCCGGACCGCCAGCCTGTTGGCGGTAGTTCCCACCACCGCCGGTGGTGCAGTGTTTACCGCCAGGTTCATAATGAGGGCCTTAGCTTCTGCTGACTTTAGGACTCTGGGGACTTTACCGCTGCTGACCAGTGCTAAAGTGCATGTGCTTTTCCCTAAAACATGATACAACTGGCTTATACACAATTGGCATATTTATTTTACTTGTAAGTCTCTGGTAAAGTACAATATGGGGCATATTTAAGAGCCCCTAGCGCCATCTACTCACAAATTAGCATCATTTTTTTTAATGCTAATGTTTCGTTAGGTGGGAAAATCCCTGCGCCATATTTACAAAGCGGAGCAATGCATGCATTGTGCCACTTTGTAACCCTGCGCAGGCAAAATGTATGCAAAGGTGGAGCTCTCCCATTAGGGAGGCTGAAAAATTACACAAGGAAATCAGAGAGATTTCCTTGTGTAATTGTTCTCGGCACTTAACGCCTGCTCAGAGCAGGCAGTAAAAATGGGCACACCATTGAATAGAATGGGCCCCTGTTGACTCTGCAGGAGTAGCGCCAACATATTGGTGCTACTCCTGCAGAGTACATCAATAGCGTCAATAACAATGATGCTATTGCCCCCTACCCTGCACCATGGTGCACCATATCTTAGATATTGTGCACACGGTGGTGGTAGGGGTGCAAAAAAAGAGGTGCTGGACTGGGTACAACACCACTTTCCTTAAATCTGACGCTGTATGTGTCCAGTGACTGTAATTTAAGTCTTACTAGTGAGTCTGCAACACTGCATGTGCCACCTACTCAGTAGCCCTTTATATATACCATTGCAGAGCCTGTGTGTGTGAGCCCAGTGGGAAACTCAAAATAGAACCTGCGGGGTTTAGCCCGCAATGGCGGGATAGTGGCGTGATGAGTTTGGTGGGCAGCAATTCATAATGAGGCCCTAAATGTTTTTTAGTGCATAGAAGCTAAAAGCGCCAATCTGGACATCTGGTTGCACTCAACCCGGGCAAAGTCAAAATTTGAGGCCGACCGCGATGGAGCTTGGCTACAGTGAGTGGGAGACCTTGGTCAAAGTTTTACCTTTGGACTTAGGGGGTCATTACAACCCTGGTGGATGGTGTTAAAGGTGCGGTAATACCGCAAACAGGCCGGCGGACAAAAAAAGGGAATCATGACCCTGGCGGAAACCGCCAACAAAGACAGCCACTTTAACACACCTCCTGCCATGGCGGTACAGACAAGCAGCGCGGCGGTCACCGCCAACAGAAAGGCGGGAGACAATGTACCACCCATAGTATCACAACCCACCAATCCGCCACCTTTTCCGGGGCGGATTCACCGTGGAAAAAAACACGGGGGAAACAGTTTCTGCAATGGGAAAACGCTCACCTGAACACATCCCACGAGGAAGGAGGACTCCATGGAGCCGGAATTACAACTCCTACCGGCCCTTGTATTCCTACTCATCTACGAAGAGCAACTCTGGCGCCAATGCGGACAACAGTGAGTACTACACCTACGACATAGGGAAGGCAAAAGTCAGGGGGACACACACGCAACACCGCCACCCCCACCCTCGCATATTACAACACACACACCAATGCATTCACAAACATCACAGTAATAACCCACAACCCCCCCGGAAGATGCAAAGACAAAACGAAATCAGTTCAAACATTGTAATGTTTCAATATACATGTCTCAAATATATACAGATATATTATAAAATCATTCAAAAGTATATACATTACGAGAAGTAGTGCAGATATGCACATATCAATGTCTATGTACCTCTAGTCCAAAAATGCATGGGCGAGACCCACACAAGATACCTGTCCACAAACGGAGAGAACACTGCCGGGGCATCAGAGAGAAATACAACAGGCACCTCAGGGGGAAGGGAAGGGGGGGCACCTCAGCCGGATAAGTGCAAAGCCAGATCCACGACGGGGCTCCATGCCCATTGATGTATCCTGGGGAGTGCAAAACCACAGTCTCTCAAGTCTCTACAGTGGGTGGTTTGCCCACTGTACCATCCTGGGGAGTGCAAAGCCACAGTCTCTCAAGTCTCACAAGTGGGTGGGTTGCCCACTGTACCATCCTGGGGAGTGCAAAGCCACAGTCTCTCAAGTCTAACAAGTGGGTGGTTTGCCCACTGTACCATCCTGGGGAGTGCAAAGCCACAGTCTATCAAGTAGATAACAGCCTCCACTGGTTCTGGAGGGGGACTGGTGCCCAGACTGGATTAGTCTCCCCATGACAGTTCCTGTCCAGTCACTGTCCCAGCTGCACATGGGATAAGGATGCTTGATGTGGCGGTCATTTCCATCTTCAGCGGTGCATGCCCTGTTCAGCGGTGCTTTGCCATGGCGGTCTCTGGACTGTTCAGCGGTGCTTTGCCATGGCGGTCTCTGGACTGTTCAGCGGTCTCTGGACTGTTCAGCGGTGCTTTGCCATGGCGGTCTCTGGACTGTTCAGCGGTGCTTTGCCATGGCGGTCTCTGGACTGTTCAGCGGTGCTTTGCCATGGCGGTTCTGGACTGTTCAGCGGTGCTTTGCCATGGTGGTCTCTGGACTGTTCAGCTGTGCTTTGCCATGGCGGTCTCTGGACTGTTCAGCCGTGCTTTGCCATGGCGGTCTCTGGACTGTTCAGCGGTGCTTTGCCATGGCGGTTCTGGACTGTTCAGCAGTGCTTTGCCATGGCGGTTCTGGATTGTTCAGCGGTGCTTTGCCATGGCGGTCTCTGGACTGTTCAGCGGTGCTTTGCCATGGCGGTCTCTGGACTGTTCAGCGGTGCTTAGCCATGGCGGTTCTGGACTGTTCAGCAGTGCTTTGCCATGGCGGTTCTGGATTGTTCAGCAGTGCTTTGCCATGGCGGTCTCTGGACTGTTCAGCGGTGCTTTGCCATGGCGGTCTCTGGACTGTTCAGCGGTGCTTTGCCATGGCGGTTCTGGACTGTTCAGCGGTGCTTTGCCATGGCGTTCTGGACTGTTCAGCGGTGCTTTGCCATGGCGCTCTCTGGACTGTTCAGCTGTGCTTTGCCATGGCGGTCTCTGGACTGTTCAGCAGTGCTTTGCCATGGCGGTCACTGGACTGTTCAGCGGTGCTTTGCCATGGCGGTTCTGGACTGTTCAGCAGTGCTTTGCCATGGCGGTTCTGGACTGTTCAGCGGTGCTTTACCATGGCGGTCTCTGGACTGTTCAGCGGTGCTTTGCCATGGCGGTCTCTGGACTGTTCAGCGGTGCTTAGCCATGGCGGTTCTGGACTGTTCAGCGGTGCTTTGCCATGGCGGTCTCTGGACTGTTCAGCGGTGCTTTGCCATGGCAGTTCTGGACTGTTCAGCGGTGCTTTGCCATGGCGGTCTCTGGACTGTTCAGCGGTGCTTTGCCATGGTGGTCTCTGGACTGTTCAGCGGTGCTTTGCCATGGCGGTCTCTGGACTGTTCAGCGGTGCTTAGCCATGCCGGTTCTGGACTGGGCAGTGGTGTGTGGCATGGCGGTCTCTGGACTGGGCATTGGTGTGTGGCATGACGTTCTCTGGACTGGGCATTGGTGTGTGGCATGACGGTCCCTCATTGCCCAGCGGGGCTGTGGCTGCCGGGGCTCTCCTGGGCACTGACTCTGGCGGTGGTCTCCTGACCAGTGACAATACTTGGTCCCTCCTGGGCAATGACTCTGGCGGTGGTCTCCTGACCAGTGACAATAATTGGGCCCTCCTGGGCAATGACTCCGGCGGTGGTCTCCTGACCAGTGACGATTCTTGGGCCCTCTAGGGCACTGACTCCGGCGGTGGTCTCCTGACCAGTGATGATACTTGGGCCCTCCTGGGCACTGACTCCGGCGGTGGTCTCCTGACCAGTGACGATACTGCTGCCCTCCTGGGCAACGACTCTGGCGGTGGTCTCCTGACCAGTGACGATACTTGGGCCCTCCTGGGCAATGACTCTGGCGGTGGTCTCCGGACCAGTGACGACCATGCTGGCGGTGGCGTCCCGGCCGCCGGGAAGGATGCCGCCCTTCTCCGCCGTGATGCTCACACCAGGCTGTGCAGACTTCTTCTGGCCATCCCCACCTTTGGAGGAGTCACAGCTGACTCTGCAATCCCCCTGGGACCCCTGTGAGTTGTTTTGCCTCCAGGAGTCTTCACACGGTCCCGTAGGCCACTTTCCAACTTCAGAGCCTTTACAGGGGGTGGACTGGCAGTGCCTTGTCTCCGTGTCACTCTGCCTGCCCTGGTGGCCGGTGCACTCCACACACCTTGAACACGCACCACTGGTAATGGAGACTTTTTGGCTGAGGTGCTACGACAGGACTGATGAATTGAAGGGGGGGTGGGGGCAAAAAGGTCAACTTTGCAGAGGGACAGTTTCTGACGAACACTGGGATGGGTAGTTGGTGGGCGTCTGGAAGTGGAGGAAGAGGAGGTGGTTGTAGGAGGTGTCACTTTAGGTGTTTTGGGTGCAGGTGCAGGTACTGGAGGCTGTCGTGAGGTGGATGGATGTTGGGTGTGTGGGTGCCCGCGTTTGTGTACTTTGGGAGGGGGCGTCACAGACACACTGGGGGAGGACACAGGGGATGTGTAAATGGGAGTGAAGGTGGTGAGTGCAGGTGAGCGGGGTGTGGTGCTGGGTGTTCTGGTGCGAGTCCTGGTGCCTGTAGATGTAGTGCATACAGGTGAGAGTGTAGACGAGACTGGGAGGGAGGAGGGAGATGACGTGGAGGGGTACACAGTGGAGGCAGTGGATGTTGCTGTGTCTGCATGTGGGTGATGCTTGTGTGTGTGCCTGTGGGTTTTGTGGTGCCTATGTTTGCCTGAGCTACTTTTGTGTGTTGAGGTGTGTGCATGCTGGTGTGATGGGGTGCTTGGGATGGGCTGGGGTACAGGGGATTGGGTCTGGGTGGAGGAGGTTGAAGGGGGGAGGCTAGACACAGGGACAATGGCTGCCATCAGTGCTGAGGCCAGAGATTGCAGGGTTTGCTGAAGGACAGCCTGACCAGAATGAATGCCCTCCAGGAATGCATTACCGTGTTGCAACTCCCTTTCTACACCCTAGATGGTATTCACTATGGTAGACTGCCCAACAGTGAGTGACCTGAGGAGGTCAATGGCCTCCTCACTGAGGGCAGCAGGGGTGACTGGGGCAGGGCCTGAGGTGCCTGGGACAAAGGTGATGCCCACCTTCCTGGGTGAGCGGGCAGGGGGCGAACGCTGAGGGGCTGTTGGGAGGGCGGTGCTGGTAGGGGAGGTGGCGGCTGTACCTGTAGAAGTGGGGCGCACAAATGGTGCCGCCACCATAAGGGAGCTCCCATCGGCGGACGAGTCAGTGTCGGTGGTTGGTGATCCGGTGGCCGACGTGAAGCTCCCCTCGCCCTCTGTCCCACTGGTGCATTCTGAGTCCGTGGTGTGGCCCTCCATGGCCATGTGGGATGCAGCTCCCTCGTGCTCCGGTGCCACTGTACCTCCGCCTGATGATGCTGATGCACAAAAGAACAGGGAGAGCACAAAAAGGGGGGGAAGACAGAAAAAAGCCAGGTTGAGTGCATGGCATAGCGCTACCGTTGGCGGACAATACAGACACAGCAGCCCCCTGCACTACGCCGTGCTCCTGGCCTCTACAGATGCAATTTCTGGGATCTGGCCTACATGGCTATGGTGGACATCTGCACATATGGATGCCACAGGGGCATGTGTACCTGTACTTGGCACTCTACTGAGGTGGGGTAGAGTGCCACATGGCCTGCATTACGGAGGGGCCTAGCCTATGTATTTCTGCCTGGCCTAGGTACACCCACAGGCCTCCTCCCCCACCCAGACCCCTCCACTGCGCACAAAGTCCATAGAATGAGAGTGTACTCACCCCCTTGTGTCTGCTGTGATGCCCTCAAGCGCCCATCCAACTCAGGGTAGGCCACCGCTAGGATCCTGAACATCAGGAGGGTCATGGTGCGACGGGCACCCCTCCCACGTTGGGAGGTCTTCTCCAGCTGAACCTCCGCCGTCTTCTTGTTCCAGTGGCGAATGTCCTCCCATCTTTTCCGGCAGTGGGTGCCCCGTCTCTGGTGGACCCCCAGGGTCCGGACGTCCTTGGCGATGGCACACCAAATGTCCTTCTTCTGGTGGGCGCTGACCTACATGATATGCACAAGGGAAGAAGCGAAGTCATTACCAACTGCACCGTCGATGTGAGTGTCCCCCCTCCCTACCCTAGCCATGTGGCACAGTCATTCACATGCATTAATGTTCCCTGAACTCTGCCCCCTTCCCTCTTACAACCAGCCCTCTCCACCCAGGCCTAGCCCATACAACGTGCTACCTGTGTACTAACCTGTTGATCTGGAGGACCGTAGAGTAGCGTGTACTGGGGGAGGACCCCGTCTACTAGTTTATCCAACTCCTGAGCAGTGAAGGCAGGGGCCCTTTCCCCAGACGCAGCAGCCATCGTCGCTTCCAGACCGAGGTCACAGCAGCACTTGCAGTGTAGGTCCTCTCCTGTCGAAGATCAGGTATCTAGTGATTGAACAGATAGAAAATGGCGGTGACGTCCGCGGCGGTGACGTCCGTGGCGGTGCGTGTCATCACCGGCGGCGCACTTGTTCATTGGCTCCTGGGACCCATAGGGTCCAATGTTAACCAATGCAGCATTATGCCGCGGTCTACGACTGCCTACTGCGACGGTGTGCAACGGCAACGCAGTTACCCCACAATCCCATTGTCCGAGTTTAGAGGTCAGGCAGCCGTCATTTCAGGGGCCCACATGGTTTCATTTACTTCTGTGTCACACATAGCTAGGCCTACACTCAACACACATACAGGAAGGGTTTTGTGTTTGGTGTCGTGTTCTGTGTAACTGTGGGTACATACCTGGAAAAATGTTGACTCTGTGGTCGCTGTTGTCCTTCCTAGGCACCGTCATTTGGGACAATTGAGAAGATGGCGGAATCCTCCGGTGTACCGACCGCTGGTGGACCTGTTGACAATGGAGGAGCGACATTTAATCGTCACCTACAGGTTTGACCGTGCCACTATCCAGGAACTATGTACCCAGTTGGAGCCAGACCTGATGTCACCAATCCGCCATCCCACTGGAATCCCCCCTGACGTGCAGGTGCTGTCAGTGCTCCATTTCCTTGCAAGTGGCTCTTTTCAGACAACAGTAGCCATGGCATCAGGGATGTCCCAGCCTATGTTTTCCAACGTGCTGTCCAGAGTGTTGTCTGTCCTGCTGAAACACGTATTGAGATACATCATTTTCCCTGAGGTGGAAGATTTGGCTACAGTGAAAGGTGACTTCTATGCCCTTGGACATATCCCCAACATCATAGGTGCTATTGATGGGACCCATGTAGCTCTGGTCCCCCCCCACAGGAGTGAACAGGTGTACAGGAACCGGAAGAGTTATCATTCCATAAATGTACAGATGGTATGTTTGGCAGACCAGTACATCTCCCAGGTTAATGCTATGTTCCCTGGCTCAGTGCATGACGCCTACATCCTGCGGAATAGCAGCATCCCTGATATGATGGGTCAACTCCAGAGGCACCGTGTGTGGCTATTAGGAGACTTTGGTTACCCCAACCTGTCCTGGCTATTGACCCCAGTGAGGAATCACAGGACCAGGGCAGAGGAACGCTACAATGAGGCCCATGGGCGGACTGGGAGGGTGATCGAACGCACCTTCGGACTCCTGAAGGCCAGGTTCAGGTGCCTCCATATGACAGGTGGTTCCCTATTCTATGCAAAAACAACAAGTGATGGACGGAATGCTGAACATTGTCAAACATTATCCCCAGTCACAGATCTGGGCTTAATCCATCGTTTTTTTGCTGCCCATGCCATTCCAGTTTGGACTCAGCCATATGCAAATCAGTCTTGACCCTGTTCCCCATGGGAACAGTCCAGCCCGAACTGCTAGGCCAGGTCTTCCCTGGACTGGAAACAAGCATCCTGGGACCGGTTTCGGGGTTTCACCCCTCATCAGCCAGGCTAGCTTGAATCCAGTGGCATGGGAAGCACGGGACCCACGTCTGGGCATACCCTTCCCACTTAGGGCGAAAAATGCAAAAACAACAAGTGATGGACGGAATGCTGAACATTGTCAAACATTCACCCCCAGTCACAGATCTGGGTTTAATCCATCGATTTTTTTTCTGCCCATGCCATTCCAGTTTGGACCCAGCCATATGCAAATCAGTCTTGACCCTGTTCCCCATGGGAACAGTCCAGCCCGAACTGCTAGGCCAGGTCTTCCCTGGACTGGAAACAAGCATCCTGGGACCGGTTTCGGGGTTTCACCACTCATCAGCCAGGCTAGGTTGAATCCAGTGGCATGGGAAGCACGGGACCCACGTCTGGGCATACCCTTCCCACTTAGGGCGAAAAATGCAAAAACAACAAGTGATCCCTATTCTACTCACGAAGAAGGTGTGCCAGATCATCATCGCCTGCTCAATGCTTCACAAACTTGCTTTGCGACGCCAGGTGCCTTTTCTGCAGGAGGATGGTCCAGATGGCGGTGTTGTGGCAGCTGTGGAGCCTGTGGAGCCCGTGGACAGTGATGAGGAGGAAGCTGAGGAAGAAGACAACGACAACAGGGAGTCAGTCATACAGCAATATTTCCAGTGACACACAGGTGAGAAATGTTTCATTTTTACCATTACATTCACTGTCACACGTCTTCCTCTATCCTGTGTGTAATTTCATAGGATTATTTGGTAACTGAGTTGTTCCTTTCCATTACGGTTTCACAGGTGTGCTTACCAACGTGTGCCATCTGCATGCATCCTTCAAGGACTTGTGATGTGTGACATAGGTTTGTTGCCTTTACAACTAGAAACGCATTTTGACACTGTCATTGATAATACATTTTAGCAAATCATAGACTGACTCCAGATTGTTTTGTGGTTCAAGGGTGTTTATTTAAGTGCTCAAAAATGGAGGGGGGTTGTAAAATGGTGAGGGGTGATGGTGGAGGAATGTCCATGGCTGAGTCCAGTCTATTAGTCTCACAGGTGCACTGCCCATATGGGCATAGGAAGTGGAGTTGGGGCAGTTTAAGTATGGACAGGGTAACAAAGTGGGACAGTGGGATGACAATCAGGGTGGTCTCATTTCCTGGCGGGGGTCTTACCATCTTGCTCTGTCCTGTTCCTGGATCTCAGGTACCGCTTGCGTGGTGGTTCTCCATCTGGAGGGGGTGAGGTGCTGGTGTGGTGGTCCTGTGGCGGGGCGTCCTGTCCACTAGCGCCGGCGGAGGTGGTGGGTAGTTCATCATCCATGCTAGTGTCAGGGGCCCCTTGGAGTGCCACGGTGTCCCTCATGGTCTTCTGTATGTCCTTCAGCACCCCTACGATGGTGCCCAAGGCGGAGCTGATGGTCCTGAGCTCCTCCCTGAACCCCAAATACTGCTCCTCCTGCAGGCGCTGGGTCTCCTGAAACTTGACCAGGACCGTCACCATCATCTCCTGGGAGTGGTGGTATGCTCCCATGATGGAGGAGAGGGCCACGTGGAGAGTGGGTTCCCTTGGCCTGTCCGCCCCCTGTCGCACAGCAGCCCTCCCAGTAGCCCTGTGTTCCTGTGCCTCCGTCCCCTGGACTGTGTGCCAACTTCTGTGGGTGGAGTGGAGTTGTCTGGACCCTCCGGTGTGGTGACGGTCCTTCGTGATCCTGCAGGGGCATAAGAGCATGATTATTGCATGTGAGTGTGTCATGGTGTGCAATGGGTGGGTGTGCGTGTACCCCAGTGCAAGCATTACTGTGTGGGGGCTTGTGTGATGATGGTTAGGGGGTTGTTATGGGTATGTGCAGTGAGCATGCTTTCATGATGGGTGTCCATGCTTAGTTGTGTAATGCAGGGCTTGTTGTTGGGATGTGTGGTTTGTGTTCTTAGTACATTAGTGAGGAGTTTGGGTGATAGGGGAGGGTGTGAGGGTGGGGGTGTGTGATACCATGCAGGTAGGATGGGGGATGTAATAGTTAAGATTTGACTTACCAGTGTCCATTCCTCCACCGACTCCTCCGAGGCCCTCTGGATGCATGATGGTCAAGACTTGCTCCTCCCATGTTGTTAGTTGTGGGGGAGGAGGTGGGGGTCCGCCGCCAGTCCGCTGAACCGCGATGTTGTGCCTGGAGACCGCTGAACGCACCTTCCCCGTAGGTCGTTCCACCTCTTCCTGATGTCCTCCCGATTTCTTGGATGCTGTCCCACAGCGTTGACCCTGTCGACTATTCTGCACCATAGCTCCATCTTCCTGGCTATGGATGTGTGCTGTACCTGTGAGCCAAATAGCTGTGGCTCTACCCGTAGGATTTCGTCCACCAGGACCCGAAGCTCCTCCTCGGAAAAGCGGGGGTGTCTTTTGCGTGACATTGGGTGGTGTGTGTGATGTGTGGGGCGGTGTGAGTGTTGATGTGTGTGGTGATGTGTAGTGGTGTGTGGTCTTTTGTGCGTGGATGTTGTTTGGGTGATGGTGTTGTGTGCCTCTGTGTGGTGGGATTGTCTATTCTGTGCTGTCTCTCTGGCCTTCGTGACTGATTTTTGGTCGTAGGGGTTTGTGGGTGATGTGGGTGTGTGTTTTATATTGTGTTGGGTGTGTGGGAGTGTTGTTTGTATGTGTATCAGGTGTGTGTATTTGGAATTGTCCAATGTGGCGGTGTTTTGGAGATGTGTGTGTATTTTGAGCGCGGCAGTGTGTACCGACAATTGAATACCGCGGTTGAAAGAGCGCCGCTTGGATTCGTGGGTCGTAATAGCATGGGCGTGCTTCTGTTGGCGTGCAGGTGGAGGTTTTGTTTTCGCCAGTTTAACACTGACCTTTGGTGTGGCGGACTTGTGTGGGTGTCTGTATTTCGGCGGATTCCGAGATGTGGGTCATAATAGCTGTGGCGGAATTCCGCGGCCGCGGCGGTGTACTGGTGGTCTTCTGCACGGCGGTAAGCGTCTTTTACCGCAAATGTTGTAATGACCCCCTTCGTCTTTTTCTTGAAGATTTCTTACCGGGACAGTCACAAGTCGAATCTGACCTCCCTAGAGCCCTTTTCGGATATGCGGCGCAGGAGACCTCAATCAAGAATTCTACATTCTGACAGGTTTTTGGGACAGAAATCTTATTCCGGGATGGAGTTGAAATTGAAGCCCACCTCCCTGGAGCCCTCCTCGGATTCACTGGGTGGGAAGCCTCAGTAAACTGTTTCCATTCTGACTTAGAAACATGTTAAGAGCTTTTTCTCTCTGACATCAGACGACCCTCCAAAGCAAGCCGTTTTCAATTCGACATTGTCAGATTGTCTTCCCACGAGCCCCAGGTAAAATCCTGAAAGTCCAGAGCTTTTCAGCGGGATGAATCTGCAAGTCAGGATGGGTCACGGTCTACGGAAGCCGGCTTGACTCATCATGTCCGGTTGGGCCACTTGTGGAGCTTTCTTCCATAGTTGTTCCAAACTTCTCCAAACTTCTGGATCTTCTTCCAGAAATTCTTCTAAGGTTCTTTATGTGTCCATAACTCACCCCGAGGTTTCAGAAGCTCTGAGTTGCTCCTTGGGAGTTGGGACTCCATCTCGCAGAATTCACCAGGTTCAAATAAAAAAATGACAACTAGTCAGATTCTTCAGGGCTTGATGCAGGGTACTCTGGTCCGCTATTTTCTACCTGTAGCTTATAGAGAGTCCCTTCTTGAAGCAGAAGAAGACAGACAAAGTCCTTTTGTTGGTGAAGCCCAAGTGTGCAGCTGGTGCAGTCCTTCTGAGTGCAGTGTCCAGGTGCAAGCTAGGGGTCCAGCAAGGCATTCCTTCTTCTTCTTGTCTTGTTCTTGTAGGGATCTGAGGTGGGATGCAGCTCTGGCAATTGTATCCTTGCTCGTGGGGTGAAAAGCAGGGGGGCTTTTGCCAATCAAATGCAGGCCACCACCTTCTTGAGTGACCACTAACTGGGAAGGGTGACAAAAATCAATCCCAGGTTGGCAAAATGCCTCCAAAATCCACAACTGTAAAAATTCAATCTTAGAGTTTAGGTCTGGCTGATCCAACCCGCTGGTTTAGCTAAGTATCCCTTAACACACCCCTTCCTTAATCTAATCAGTGGGCACATGGCTGTCTGGGTTTGCAAGAAATGGGGGAAGTACAGTGGCTGTCCCACTTGTCCTTCTCTCCTTTGAAGACCAGTTTGGCAGCTCCCCCCATCCTATTCTACCATCTGCAGAGGCAGATCTCTTCCCACTGTCGCGTTGGCTCTCATTATCCTAATGAGACTACTGGATTTTTGGGTGACAGGGTCGTTCTCAGTGCGGGGGACTAAGTCTAACCCACGGAGAAGGACCCTTGCTGCCCTCAATCCAGGTTTGCTCCGGCTAACTAGCAGTGCCTCATCTCTTCCAAAGGGAAGGGATGATTGGGCAGCCGAGCGCATGACATCTTAGAGCTTCTCAGGGAAGTCGTGGTCACTCAGATCCCGACCAGTTCTTTCATACCAAGTGTGGTCTCATAAACAAATGACAGAGGCAGTTTAAGTTTTACAGATTGAATTAATAAAACGACTGCATTTTAGATAACAAGGCGTGAGCCGCAATAACCAGAACCATACAACACAGTAGGATTGAAATAGTAACGAGGAGAGTAAAACATAAGAATAACGCTATCATAGTGCTATCAGATTACGTTCTCTATTCTAAGTTCTATTTTGAGCACAGCATGTGAAGCTCTAAGCTTGCCTTTCAGGTTCCCCGGGAGGACATCAACCCTCATACCTGAGCAAAGGCCTGTGATCTGGATCAGCATCTGCAACAGGGCAGTCAGCGTCTAGTTGTGGTTCCCTGGTTGGAATCTCCCTCTTACGTGTACTAGGACTAGGAGGTGTTTTTATAATCAACACGCCGGTGTTCTGAGAAACGTCCCTATGTAAGAATGTGTACTTTCTACGAACCCAAAATACTAAACTCCTACCACGTCTATCGGCAATGTACCAGACTGTATCCTTGACTGAAGCACAGAGCGAGCAAGAATGTATTGTTTGAGAACTCCGGTGCTGAAGTAAGCTAAACAGTCTGATAGAAGAAAATAAAACAAGACCGTGAAACTGGTTATTGAAAAATAACAGTACGAGGCTGAATAAAATGCATCTAGAACAAAGTGCACAGAGGCCTAATGCTTTAAGCAAACGTGCAAAGGCTACATTAAAAATGGCTACACTACACCACCAGATGCTTCCTTTGTTACAGCCCAGGCTACTTCATACCCATCAAGGCAACCAGAGGCAGACCAATCAAAGACGGGCACTACATGGCTGAAGTTGGTAACTTTTAATAAGAGTTTTAAAACTCTTTCTAAGTACAAGTTAAATTCAACAGTGGCAAGTTGTTTGTTGTATTATAACTTTTAATTTGATTCTAAACATGGCATATTTAGCTGCTTCCCATGGAAAATAAGACTTTATTATTTACTAAAATAAAGTCTCTCCATGTTAGCCTATAGAACCCATTCACTACAATTGGGAAAGGCAAATCCTTCCCTCACCAGGGCTTATAAAAAATCTTTTATAAGGGTCGCTGCTTATAGCTATACTACACCCAACCCTGGGGACACTAAGGGAATACTTTAAAGGTGACATATGTAAAAATAAGGTAGGTTAGAACTTTGGAAGTACTTTTAATTCCAAAGGCGAATTTGAGGTTAACTTTAACTTAAATGCAGCCAGCAAGGCAGGCCTGCCTTCAGACTGACACTGGCACCACAGCAGTGCACCTATGGGTGTCCTAACTATGCTGGGGTTGGTACAGTCACTTGTATTTTGTCTAATTTGCATGTTCATTTTGGATGGCTCACTGCCATCTGCTAAGTATCTGAGCACTTTTGACTTGACTGCAGAGTATCTGAAAATACTAAACCTCAAACGTAATTCTCTTCCATTGGAGGGCATTACCAATTTACAGTTATGTCCTTTGGTTTGAAGAATGCACCTGCCACTTTCCAAAGGCTGGTGAATAAAGTCCTCCAAGGTCCGGAAGCTTTCAGTGCAGCATATCTGGATGATATTGCATTATTCAGCTCCACCTGGGATGACCACCTGGTCCCCCTGTGGAAAGGTTCGGAGGCCCTGCAAAAGGCAGGCCTCACTATCAAGCCTTAAAAGTACCATATAGGGCAGGGGAAGATAGTTTATCTGGGACACATTGTTGGTGTAGAACAGATTGAACCACAACAGTGGAAGATCCAGACTATTTTTGACTGTTTTTTCCCAACTACTCAAACCCAGGTCACAGACGTTCTTGGTCTCACCGGGTACTACAGAAGGTTCATTAAGAACTATGCCTCCATTGTAGCCCCTCTTAATGACCTCACTTCCAAGAAAATGCCCAAGAAGTTAGTATGGACAGCCAGCTGTCAAAAAGCTTTTGAGGAGCTTAAGCAGGCTATGTGTACTGCACCTGTCTTCAAAACCCCAAACTATTCTAAGAAGTTTATTGTCCAGACAGATGCTTCTGAGGTAGGGGTTGGGGCAGTGTTATCACGACTAAACTCAGATGGCCTGGATGAACCTTCTGCTTTTATTAGTATAAGGTTGACCCTTAGCAAAAAACGTTGGTCAGCCACAGAGAGGGAGGCCTTTGCTGTGGTATGGGCCCTGAAGAAGCTAAGACCCTACTTGTTTGGGAATCACTTCATAGTTCAGACAGACCACAAACCTCTCTTTTGGTTAAAACAAATGAAAGGTGAAAACCCTAAATTGTTGAGGTGGTCCATTTCCCTACAGGGGATGGACTTTACAGTGGAATATAGACCTGGGTGTAACCACTCCACTGCAGATGGACGATCCAGATATTTCCACTTAGACAATGAAGACTCAGGTTAGCCTCATTGTCACTCGTTTGGGGGAGGTTGTGTAGGAAAGTACCCTCTTCTTGGCATGTTACCCGCAATTTCTTCCTGATGTCAGTGTTTTTAACTGTGTCACTGGGATCCTGCTAGTCAGGACCCCAGTGCTTATGGTTTATGACCTGCTTGTCAGTATGTTTCACTGTTTTTGAAAGTATACTTGACTTTGTCACTGGAGTCCTGACATATGCCAAAGGCATATTTTGATTTAAAAGCATCATCCAACATGTGGTATTGTTTTCATTTTCAATATTCCCTTTTTAATTACCTTCAAAATAATTAGTAGTGATCTCTGCTTGATATGCTCTACACCCAACAGCATGAGAGTCATTGGGTAGGTGTTGTATTGTGGTATTCCTTCCCCAGGATCACAATCTCATTAAATCCCCACATTGTATAGACTCCTCCTATTAGTGAGGTTATGAAACATTGCACATGTAGCTGTGATATTGCAATATGTTTGGGGATGTAACTGGAGGGCTCCTCCACTCTTGTGCAAACACTTGAACAGTCCTTTATGGATTCCAAATGTCCTCTCCATGAGAGAGCATACTCTTTTGTGAGCATGGTTGTATCTTCCCTCACCTCTTGGAAATAAGGTGTCAAGATCTAAGGCTGGAATACAGATACACTGGCCCTCATTATGACCCTGGCGGTGTTGCACCGCCAGGGCCAACGGGGGCGGGAGCACCGCCGATAGGCCGGCGGTGCTCCCTTGGGCATTCTGACCGCGGCGCTTTGGCCGCGGTCAGAAATGGAAAACCGGCGGTCTCCCGCCGGTTTTCCGTTGCCCATTTGAATCCCCCATGGCGGCGCAGCTCGCTGCGCCGCCATGGGGGATTCTGACACCCCCTACCGCCATCCTGTTCCTGGCGGTTCGCCCGCCAGGAACAGGATGGCGGTAGGGGGTGTCGCGGGGCCCCTGGGGGCCCCTGCAGTGCCCATGCCAATGGCATGGGCACTGCAGGGGCCCCCGTAAGAGGGCCCGCTAGTATTTCACTGTCTGCATAGCAGACAGTGAAATACGCGACGGGTGCAGTAGCACCCGTCGCACCTTCCCACTCCGCCGGCTCGATTACGAGCCGGCTTCATGGTGGGAAGGTCGTTTTCCCCTGGGCTGGCGGGCGGCCTTTCGGCGGCCGCCCGCCAGCCCAGGGGAAAAGTCAAAATACCCGCTGCGGTCTTGCGACCGCGGTACGGTATTTTGACGGCGGGACTTTGACGGGCGGCCTCCGCCGCCCGCCAAGGTCCGAATGAGGGCCACTGTCTCATAAAACTTTACGAAAGCTGACATTAGTATAGCTTTTAGTTTGCACACCAAACCTGGTGTGAAATATTTTATATGTGCCTACCAAATAGAAAACTATCACTAAAATCACATTAAGGCAGCCTATTGTATATCCCACTGTGGAGGAACATACATTAATCATGAGTGCTGCTTGGAATCCGGACTACTGGTTTTCTTATTATACAGGATGCATCAAGCATAACCTGCATTGAGGGAGTGAATATTTTGTGGTTTTGAAACATAAATTCATTAGCAGATGATGGACAGATAGAAATATAATTACTATCAACACATCCTATGACATTAGGGAAATGTGTCAGATGATAAAATGATAGTTGTGTATGTTGTAAGTCCTTCTGAGATGCATTAATTCATTTTAGACAACATAACATCAAGTGTGATAGAGCACTTTGGGACACACCGCCTGCTATTACTATTACCCCCTGGTAACTTCCATAAGCTAAAAGGTGTAAGCAAAACCATGCTTGGCCATGAGGGGAATAGCATTGCTTCTATCTGTGGGGGTCTGTAGGTGTGGATGTAAATCACCACTCGTTTCTAAAGTTACCTGACAACGGAGTCTGTACTTCTCAAATATCTCCTCCTCACTTTGATCAAACAGGGTTACCATAACTCTAAAAATCATCTCCTGTCTCCTACTTTGCATGCCAGCCACAAATACCATCCTCCTTGCCAGGACATATATTGCAGTCATTGTGAAAGGGTATGATGAATTTTGGGCCAGTTTACATTGGTCGAAACCTGGTTAATATAGGTGGTTACTCCATTTCCTAAAACTGAATTTTACAACTACTCACATTTATGAAATGTTCATACATACAAATTGTGATTTGCAATTCAGCACTCTCAATTTGTGATTCCTTCTTTGGAATAAAAAAATAGCAATTTCAAATTTAAAGGAACCATAATTTAGATAGGCCAAATTGCCTTTCATACATACCAAAAGGGACTTTTGCAGTCAGGTACGTCGATTCAGATAATTTGCAAATACAAAAACCTTTCATTCTTCTGGCCCTATATGCCTTAGCTAAAGAAGATGTGGGTTTCCATCGGAAACTGGCTGTTGATCCTTCTCTTTCTCTTGCCTCTCTTGTTAATCCAGAAGATAGAAGAGTGAAAGCTTCTCTTGAAGGAGCTTATTCAGATTAGAATTTAGACACTAGAGCAGGTATATATTCATCCTACTCATTACAGTCCATAGTGAGTGAATTTCAAACCTTGTCATTGGCTACTCAACAAATAGATGAAGTGATATTTTGAAAATGGCAGTTGTGTCAGCAAGTTGCATGGTGGTGGCTAGAATATGGAGGCTAGAAGACCCCCTTATTTAAGACATTGAAAAGCAGATTCACCCCCAAAATCTTGCCTGTTTAAGGTGCCATTTTCTGGGAATAAGCTTTTTGTTATTTATATGTCTTTCTAGGATTTAAAACACATGCAGCCTCTCAAATACCAATCCATTTAATAGAATATGGATAAAAAAATAGGGATGTGCACATTTCGTGCAATCTGCTGCAGTGTAATTTTATAAAATTACTGCAAAATTACAAGTAGTTGCACAAAATGCATCTTGTGCTCAGACATCTACCTGAATGGTCCATTCACACCAAAATTCACTTTGAAAATCAAATTTCTTGTCAGTTCCAAGATCACTCTCATTCAAAACACTGGTCAGGTTTGGATTTGTAGTTTTGCATAAAAAATTACCCAAACAGTCAGGTAAAAAAATTACCTCAATTGTTTGTTTACCACTCACATTAAAGAGATGTAAAAAAAAGTCTACTTAAAATGCTACTCACATCCAAAAATTATCCAAACGGTACGTTTCATTTGAAAATTTCTCCCCAAAATTACATGATGTGCCACAGTGACATAGGGCCTGATTACGTGATGGATATCTCGTCCTCTGTATTACAAGTTCCATAGGATATAATGGAACTTGTAATACAGAAGGTAGGATATCCATCACATTTGTGACGAAGTAGCAATGTGAGGCCAGATATCCGCTACCTCCCTTAATTTAGTGGGGGGAAACATCACATTCCCGCAGCAAGTAACGACCCTGGTGACCGAAACAACGTAAACTATTCCGGGCCGCATGCCATAACAGTCTTCACTATTGAGGAGGACGTAGCTGCCGTTTGAAAGCACCTGGAATATGCGTTTAATCAAGGGGACCGGAACTCCCTTCAGATAGCAAGCCAAATTCACAACCGAGGCATTACATGCCCCATGCAAGGAAACCATCGAATGGCTGACTGAAGTCTTGCAAGCAGTACCGCTAAGAAAGACCTCTCTCATGCCATTAAGACATTTGTACAAGAAGGGAAGTTCCCACATCTCATGTATATAACTGTCTCCCAGCTTTTCATATCTGCCTACGGGAACATGTTTTAAACAAGAAGTGAATTGTAGTGTAGAAATAGGCAGATTAATAACCCCATGTATCAACCATTCAGCTGAGGGATTCTCGGCCACGGTAAAAGGCAATCTTTCCAGTATTTCAATGTTTAATATGATATAAGTCGCCTCCTTCTTAGCCATCAGTTGTTGTTGACGTGTCAAATTAAAGGAAAAAAATATCTCCCTGGCTCTGATGTGCTGCCACGGAACGCGACCCGCCTTCAGTGTCTGAAGTGTCCAACCCAACTGCATAATGAACCGTGTTTGACTTTGTCCATGATATAATGAAGACTTGTCAGATCGTATAATGTCTATAGCAGAAGAAACAATGTTGTCAATGGTATATATTCGGTCGGACAGGGTGTGAATTCCATTAGCTACAACAGCTAATGCCTGTTTCAAATTTTCCTGATCTATCTGCCTTAATCGGGCCGCAGCCTCTTGTTGGGAAAGTTTCCATATTTCATTGTACACTTCATACAAAAAACGTTTCCTACGTGGTGTCTTCGGGACTGACAAAAAATCTTGCAAGTCAGTGTTATTAGACAGGAGAGTGAGATGTGTCTTAACTGCATCTAGCGCAGATGATTTTAACCATTGTTGGCACAATTTTCCCACGCTATATGTAGTTATAATTTCAGCATGTTCAGGTGATATGTAGCGAGGGTCTGCCCTACTCGTCCTGAAACCCCCCGAGGAGGTGACAAAACATTGATGACACCCGTTGGTGTCTATGGGCCACAATAACCACACGCCCGGATGTGACAATGAAGTGTTAAATGTACCATTCTAGACCCACTCTGTAAGTTCACTAAAGGTGGCATTGATATATTTCTGCCAATCATTCATTTTGGTAGGGACAGGTATACCAGGCATATTCAATTCTCTAATCGTTGCTGAGCCCAAACAGCTAGTCTGTTGCACAGTTTCATTTAAAAAAAACATCTGGACAGGAATGAGACATGCTCTAAACAATGTTTCTCTACCCTGCGTCTGCCAATGTTTTGTTCCCCAAACACTTTTCAAATCAACATTGTTTGACCAATATTCATAGCCTTCAATTGACAGACGGGAACCAAAAGAATCCGAGTATATGAATTTTGTATTAGTCAACAACATTTGCTTATCTTTATACGGAGTTAACTTAAAATAATATGACTTAGCATTCATTTGATAATGCCCAGAAAAATACGCAAATTTGTCAGAATATGTTTTAGAACTCCCTCGCGGGGGAGTTGGGCAATGCTCCCATTGCGTGTAGTCAAATTTTGTTTTTGGACTACTGGCTTTATGTATAAAGTGGTGCCCATAATAATTATAACAAAAACATGTCACCATAATTGTCTCTAAACTGGTAAACATCTTCATTCTCATAGACAGTATAATATTGTAACTCAGTCATCATGGAATCAACTGTCTTGACGTCCCAATCATCAGAAACAATGCCTGGTATTACAATATCATTCATGGATAACTTTAGAACGTATGGTATTTGAATTATCTCACTGGGACCGTATATATCAAACATTACTTTATCCCACACAATCCCATCCGGAATTGGCACTGCAGAAATGTTCCCAAAGGACAAGTCTCTTCGAACCTTATGTGATGAAAAATGTGGCTTCAACACCTCCTCCACCTGTTCAACCGCTGATCTCTCAGGAAGAAAATGAGCATGTATCAACAGAAAAAAGATAACAACAAACCCTATCCACAGAAGAAATGCTATCATAGTCAGTAAGAGCCATAGATACTTCCAAGGAAAAACAAAATACGTATTTTTAAGCCAATAAATCAGCTTACGTGGACCTGGGTCAGGTGTTAAAGAGGCAAATGAGTCCGACAAACCATCGTCCTTGTTGGCAAAGTACCCAGAGGCAGTTCTTGCAAAAGGTGCCGCCGTATTCAATGGAGGAGTAGGTGTCTCTCGCGGTGGTACACTGTAGATAACACCACCCGCAACATCAGTAGTCATTGTGACTCGATCAAATGTTTCCAAATTATTCGTTGTCAGTGGAACTATCGCAAGATCATCACCCACCCTCCCCAAGCTCGGAGAGGCAACAGTGTTGGTGTATATGTCTTGGAGCGGAACATCTTCCCCAGTAGTGAGAGGGATTCGGGAACTACTGGACGTTCCTCTTGGTCTGCTGTACAGAATCGCCCACATGTTGTAACTTGACATTGTCGATGGAGACAAAGCGATTTTCTTTGGCACATGGCAACAGTGGCAAAATAACAGTTCTTGTTCCGTGTATCCCCAACACCGGGACTGGTGCTCGATATGAAGGGCCAAATTCTTTTTTCACTGCGACCTTTTCACGCACAAGATCCCCAACTCTGGGAATCCAACCAGTAGGTGTTACTGGCACATCCTTAATTCCTGTGGAGGCAGCACTTTCAGAAGAGTTATCTTCACTGAACTGTTGTAATTCCTGCAAAAGAGAGACACGATCATTTATGTCAAAAGGCGTTTCCGCTGCCTCCACACCAGGACCATCTAGATCCAGAACAAACATTCGTGTTTTGAACAGGCACTCATATGAAGTACGATCCCCCAGGGACCTTCTAGGCAAGTTATTCAGTGCTCTCTGTACTCCAAACAGGAGGGTTAGCCAACTACGACCCATACCTAAGACACTAGCTGTTAAGGATTGCTTTAAATCACAATTCAAACGCTCCACAACAAAATTTCCCTCGGGATGAGATGGAGACGAGAACTGGAGCAGGACCCCCAACGAAGCCATGGCGTCCCTGAATGCCCTTGAGGCAAAAGCAGGGCCCTGGTCCGAATGGAACGCCGCAACTGCATATGTATCGACAAAGATCCGCAAATCTTTAATAACAGTTCGAGCGTCAGCCGAGCGTTGTGGCCATACCCACACAAATCTGGAGCAAGAATCAACAGCCACCAGGATATATTTGTATGCACTGTCCGGTGTCAATGGACCGCAATGATCCAAGTTCACACATTGTAAAGGTCTGTTTGATATTAAGAGGGGCGTCTGTTGCGGACGCTTAGCCGTTGAAACTTTAATTTGTTGACAGATGTCACAACAAAGGACTTGCTCCTTAAAGAGACCAGGCCACCAGCAACGGGCCTGTAATAGCGAAATTGTTGCCGCCACGCCAGCATGTGCAGAAGCCACCCCCTCATGCGCTGCATTAATCAATTGAGGTCTTACAACGTTATTGGGGATCTCGCATACGCCTACGCCTGGAATCTTAACCTCAGCATTCAGCATACTGCCCATAAAGTATTGATATTTGGTAGGAAATCCTTTAGGATAAGGCGTGCCATCGACCGTAGCTTTTATGGCAGCCCGAATCTCTGTGTCTGGTTTGGAACTCGAACGAGTAACTGCGGCCACAGTGGCAACCGCCACTGCCGACTTTGCGGCTTCATCAGCCAAAGTATTTCCAGCAACGTGTATTCCAACACGCTGGTGTCCAAGAGTATGTACAACATGGACTTTAGGTAGCATCTCTTTCAGGTCTGCCACCTTCCCCCACAGTAGTCTGTGCTGTATGGTGTTGCCCTTTGAATATCTGAACCCATTCAACCGCCAGTAATGTAGGTATTCATTAAAAGACTGGACACAGTAATATGAATCACAAACTATTAGTGTAAACTGTACTGGATCCGTATGTTCCAGTGCCAGCAACAGGGCTTTCAGCTCAGCCAACTGTGCCGTACAGTCCCCTAATGTTTGTGTATAAGTATGTTGGGGGCAGAATTTCTCCCCCTCCATATGTCCGCTCACTACTGCACATGCAGCTGAATATTGGTGTGTTGTCCCCACCGCCGGTTGCGCAGAGCCATCTGTGTACATGACTACTTGATAGCGATCAATAGGCAACGTGTCAGCGGGGACTGGATATTCAATCTCATATTGCAGAAATTCCTGTGTTTGTAACTTTGGGTAAAAAATGTAATCTACATCAGTGGCTGTTAAAGACGTAGCCCATTGTATCCAACGTGGGTGTAATGCTTTCGCGTTAGGAACACTCGCTTTCGTAACAGCCTCTAGGGCCGGAATAGGGGAAACGACTATAATGCGTTTGACCTGGGTAAGAGGTTGTTCTTTAATAACAGCCATCTGTACAGCAGTGAGACTTTTCTCTGTTTGTGCGAATCGTTGTTCAGCAGTCGAATACAAATGAGACTGGTATCCTATCGGGACTGTCTCACCTTCAGTAAAGGTGACATACGTAAACCCAGTGGCCCCTGCCATTACCCTGATGACCAACTGTGTCTTATTGTCTTGTGTATGTAGATGTTTTGCAGCTAGCAGATCTGCTTGCAACTCTCGAAGAGTGTGTGTATGCTCAATCGTCCAAAATGTACTTGAAAAATTAGGACGTATTAATTCATATAATGGTTTTATGCGTGTAGCATAATCAGGAATGTACGTTCTGCCAAAATTTAGAAAACCCAACAATGATTGGAGTTTCTTAATTGGATTAGGAGGGTGCAATTGTGCACATTTTTCTAAAAATTGTGGCACTAGGCTCTTACCTTTGTTTGACAGCTCATATCCCAGAAATATGACACTGAGGAAGGCAATTTTCGACTTTTCGAAGTTAAATTTGTAGCCACATTTGGCAAACCCTACAACAATGCTGGCTACTCGTCTTAAATGTTGCAGCAATTCGTCATCTGTAAGATATATATCATCTACAAATGACAATGCTTCAGGGTCCAACTCGTGCAATATTTCAGTCACACGAGCCGAAAACAGTCCTGGGCTATTCTTATACCCCTGAGGCAAACAACAGAATTTTTTCTGGGAGCCTAATGCACTAAAACTTGTAAGGTCCCTACTTTCGGGTGCTATATACTGGCAGAAGAAACCATTTGAGATATCTAAGGTAGTTTTGTACTTCTTCCTCTGTGAATTTTGTATAGCATATGTACGTGTATGTCCATTCAAATGTCTGTAGTCTAAGACTATTCTGTATGAATGGTCCGGTTTAGCTACAGGGAATAAGGGATTATTCATCGGCGAGACACAGGGTTCAATTACTCCCTGATACTCTAATTATATAGGTATTTCTCTCACCAGTGCCCTTGCTTCATGTTTTATTGGATATTGCGGTTGTGGCTGAGGTTCGCCTTTAATCGGAATTACATGATATGGAGAATCCCTATCCCACCCTACGTGATTTCTTAATAAGGCAGGTGCCTGTGCTAGAGCCCATTCGATGCTATATGATTCTGCGAGTTCCCCTAGAACAAGTGGGGAGAACAAAGGTTTAATAACCTGCTTCCCAACTGGGCATGTGCGGACAAAGTCAGGCGGCCAATCCTGTTCAGCCAGCAAAATGTCATATATCTTGACTACACGATCCGAAAAAGATTGCGTTTATAGTGCGTTCAATGTCTCCTTCCAATTGTAAAGTCACTGTATATACCCTATCGGGATCAGAGACACGCATATCTGCTGTTTCAACCTGTATGAAGTCATCAGTTGCTTTCACCTCCAGATGCTCTAGAAGATTCCGGCAAACTATTGTGAACTCTGCCGCGCTGTCTAACAGTGCTAGCGCCCACGTCTTGTTCTTCAAGAGAACTCTCTTCCTGTGTGGCATGTCTAATTGAGACTGCCGCCACCTTCTTCTTCTTAAACTGTTGTTTTTGTTGTATCGGTTTCTCTTCCTTCTTGACAGAAACCTCTGAAGAGCGTTGTGATTCCTGTCTTGGTTTCACGTACTCTGTTCTTCGCTCTGACCGCCCACCTCTCTCATTTCTCTTTTCCGATGAGTCCTGAAAGGAACGAGATTGGCGTGTATCAGTGTATTGATATCTATCAGGTGTTTTCAAGTTATCCCTATTTCTGAGATTATACCTACTCTGCTGGGTCTCCGCCCTCGGAGATTCTCCCCTTTCTTTTTTAGGTGTTTGTTGTTTCTTTTCCCAGCGCTTCTTATTACCCTCAGGTTGCTGTTTAGTATTATCTTTACTACTTTTTCCTTTAAACTGTGGTTTCTGTGGTCTAGTCCCTAGGCTA
The DNA here is from genome assembly GCF_031143425.1 of Pleurodeles waltl. Classification (NCBI taxonomy): domain Eukaryota; kingdom Metazoa; phylum Chordata; class Amphibia; order Caudata; family Salamandridae; genus Pleurodeles; species Pleurodeles waltl. The sequence continues at coordinate 190,326,410 of NC_090449.1, forward strand.
TCTCTACCGATAATGGAATATGTTTCCGCTATTATTTTGGGCAGTTCTCGCTCCTGATCTAGTTGCGGGACATCGCGGAGGCGCATGCACACCGCTAACGCAACTGCCTCCCCTTTAAGATTACTTAGTATTATAGAAGAAACCGTGGCAAAATTGCACATCAGTTGCATTCCCAAATCTAAGGCTGGGGCAGCCCCGTATTCATCCTGAATCTGTTTAAGCACTTCCGGTAGGTTTGCCAATGTTGGTGTACCGTGTGCCGTTGTGTAGAGCGCGGCAAACACTGTGCCCCATGTATTACAATGTTCCACTGTGGGAACCATTCCAAACGGTAAACACGTTGTTAATATCCTATGTTTATCCTGAGGTCCCGTATGGGGAAATACCGCCTCCAGCGTATTAATTTTTTGTGCCAGCCAAAATGGAGTCTCTTCCCGTTTGTCTGGAACCTTACCCATGATAGAGTGTACAGTCACCGGGTTTACTCCTGGAGCCACTGCATGTTGTTGAGCTGGAGCAGCACGCGGTGGGTTTGTGTTTAATGTCTGCATCAAAAATTGAACTAATCGTCTATATGTAGCCGTTAAGTCTGTATATAAACGACAAACTTAAGCCACAGGCATGTTTGCATCCGCAGGATGTGGTGTAATGTGGCCAATAAAGGCCAGGTCGGACCATCATTACTCAGTGGACCTAACCTCACCGGTAGTATTGTATGGGGTAGGGCGCCATCAAGCCAATTATTATGTTCTTGATGAGATACAGGTATCCCTAAATATGCGTACATCCTGTACTGTCCAGGCGCGTTCGCCATCGTATAGGTGTGAAATGTATTTGAATTCCCATCAGCTGCTGGAAATGTGACCCAAGAGTAAAAAAGTTCTGTTCTATAGGCTGCAAAGGCGGCCACCACAAATGTGACTGGACCCCCCTGGTTCAAAAGACCATGTGCAAGCAAATGCGCTGTGAGTGGTTGTCTCATATTAAGAGCTATTTCTATTACCTGGGGATTCGCCATTAAAAAACAGCGATGGTTCAGAGAAGGCACACCAAGAAACGGGGTCTTTCCTTTTAAGGTTCAAGCTTGAACAACCACCCGCTACATCTAGGATTACCGATATCGCGGTGGTGGAAATCCTCAGTGCCACGGACGTCTCCGTTAAAGGAACCGAGGGATCATTATAATATATGAGACCGAGAGAGACAGGTGGACCCGGAAATTAGAGCCAGACCAATCGTTGGCGGCGCCATGTCGCGTTGGCTCTCATTATCCTAGTGAGACTACTGGATTTTTGGGTGACAGGGTCGTTCTCAGTGCGGGGGACTAAGTCTAACCCACGGAGAAGGACCCTTGCCGCCCTCAAACCGGGTTTGCTCCGGCTAACTAGCAGTGCCTCATCTCTCCCAAAGGGAAGGGATGATTGAGCAGCCGAGCGCATGACATCTTAGAGCTTCTCAGGGAAGTCGTGGTCACTCAGATCCCGACCAGTTCTCTCATACCAAGTGTGGTCTCATATACAAATGACAGAGGCAGTTTAAGTTTTACAGATTGATTTAATAAAACAACTGCATTTTATATAACAAGGCGTGAGCCGCAATAACCAGAACCATACAACACAGTAGGATTGAAATAGTAACGAGGAGAGTAAAAAATAGGAATAATGCTATCATAGTGCTATCAGATTACGTTCTCTCTTCTAAGTTCTATTTTGAGCACAGCATGCTAAGCTCTAAGCTTGCCTTTCAGGTTCCCCGGGAGGACATCAACCCTCATACCTGAGCAAAGGCCTGTGATCTGGATCAGCATCTGCAACAGGGCAGTCAGCGTCTAGTTGTGGTTCCCTGGTTGGAAACTCCCTCTTACGTGTACTAGGACTAGGAAGTGTTTTTATAATCAACACGCCGGTGTTCTGAGAAACGGCCCTACGTAAGTGTAGACAGTCCCCACAGTATAGACACTCAGGAGAGGTAAATTTGGGTTTTTGAGGTAAGTATTTATTAGTAATTTGAAATAAGAACTGATGAAAAGTCAGTACGACGTTTAGCGCCAGTTTCTTCTCTGGACTGGTGAATATCTTCCTTCTAATCTGTGTCCCTTTTCTTCCTTTTCTCTAGGTGGCGTACCGGATCGTCCTCGTCAGGTCCCGGATGTGACATATAAGAAAAAGGGAACACATACCGCTGGTGAGTGGAACGGACGCCTTATACCACGTCTTCTACTTATATGTTTTACTGGGAAAAGGTTTAAGGAGGGGGGGGGGGGTTTATGTGTGATATAGGTGCCAGTGAGGACTTCAGGGCTTGTGTATATTCCGTACTTTACCCTTTTGTGCTCTCCCGGTGCTCTCTAAAGTGCCCTTCTCTCCTCCCTCCCCTCACCCTGCCTTCCTCCCTTCCCCAGCGTTTCTCCCCTTTTATTGTGCCCCTCGGTTTGTCCAGAAGGACCGTACCTTGTAGAGCCACGACCCTCCAGGGTCGTGGCTGGCTCTGTGGAGGTCCTCTCGTCGGTCTGGGCTGGTCTCCCCTGCTTCCGGTCGGGCGCTGTTCCTCTGGGTTCGGGTTCCGCCGCTTCCAGGCCACTGGGGTCCTCCTCCGATGTCCTTGTCGCCGTCTCTCTCTTCCTCCTTCGGTTCGCCGCCGCCGCCGTCGTTCTCCTTCCTCTCTTCCTTCCCGGCTCTTTTTCTCTCGACCGGAGCTTCCGTCTTTTGGCCGCCTGGTGGCCAATCCGGAGCCTCCTCATCACCGGAGGTTGCCGAGGCAACCTCAGGACGCTGGCCTCGTTGCGGACGCGTTTCCAGGGGAACCTGGGAACGCGGCCGTAGCGGTTCCGTTTCTGCCGGTTCCCCGCTGTTGCCCGGGGCGGCCCGGTCACACACCCTTCCCCAAGAACTGTCCTGTTCCGGGACAGGCGAAGACAGAGGAAATCGGGACAGATAATCAGCGGGGGCCTGGTGAGATCCAGGGACGTGCCGAACCTGAAAGGAGAATGGTTGCAGTTCAAGGAACCATCGCAGTATCCTGGAGTTAGAATCTTTATGCGCAGCCAGCCACGTAAGAGGAGCGTGATCCGTGAATAGTATAAACGGCCGCCCTAGGAGATAGTACTGCAAACAGTCAATGGCCCACTTGATAGCCAAGCACTCTCTCTCTATAATTGGATAGTTACGTTCCCGGGAAAACAGTTTTCTACTGATGTAGACCACCGGATGGTCAAGCCCCTCGCTATCTGGCTGAGTCAGAACCCCTCCAAGCCCAACATCCGATGCGTCAGTGTAGAGGTGAAACGGCTTCGTAAAATCTGGGCAGTGCAGGATGGGATCGGAGGTTAAGGAAACTCTCAACTGTTCAAAACTCGCGGTTTGCGTCTCCGAAAAAGGCAAAAGTCGATTGGGATATCGTTTAGTGAGTAGGTACGGAAGAGGTGCTGCTAAGGTGGAGTAATGTGGAATGAAGCGCCGATAATAGCCCACTAATCCTAAAAAGGAGCGTAATTCCTTTTTCGTGTGTGGAAGAGGGGCATGTAAAATGGCATCCACCTTCCCATTTTGAGGTTGTAGTGTACCCTGATTAATCCGATATCCCAAATAGGAGATGTCGGTTTTACCTATCACACATTTCTTGGGATTGGCCGTCAAACCAGCAGTTTGAAGGGCTTGGAATATTCTCTGTAGGTGTATTAAGTGGTCCTCCCATGTTTCACTAAATACGACTACATCATCTAGATACGCAGCGGAGAATGCAGGATAGGGTTTTAGAATCCTATCCATCAACCTCTGAAAGGTTGCAGGGGCTCCATGAAGCCCAAAAGGCAGTACTGTGAATTGATATAACCCGGACTGGGTAGAAAAAGCTGTTTTTTCTCTATCTGGAGGAGCTAAGGGAATCTGCCAATACCCTTTAGTTAGGTCGATAGTAGACATGTATTTTGCTTTCCCTAGTTTTTCGAGAACATCGTCCACCCTAGGGATGGGATAGGTGTCGAATAGGGAGTTTGAGTTCAGTTTGCGGAAATCTATGCAAAACCTGACGCTACCATCAGGCTTCGGTACTAGGACAACCGGTGAACACCAGGGACTAGTGGACGGTTCGATGACCCCTAGGGATAACATTGTTTTGATTTCTTCTTCGATTATGTGTTTTCTAGCTTCTGGAATACGATACGGGCGTTCTCTGGTGATCTGCCCGGAGCTTGTGCGTATATTATGGTGAATTAAAAACGTCTTTCCTGGTTTCTCTGAAAAGAGTGGTTGCCATTGTTTTAAAACCTTAAGGGCTTGTTGCTTTTGCCCTTCAGGTAAAATATCGTCTACTATGGGTAGGGTACTTTCAGTATCGGGGTTGGTAGGGTAGAACTCGATATCTAGGGTCTTGTCGGGACACACAAACTGACCCATTTCTACGGAACGTTCAGGTTGTGCGGGGGTCTCCCATTTTTTTAGCAGGTTTACATGATATATTTGTGTTTTTATTGGACGGGAGGATATTTCGATAAGGTAGGTGACAGGGGAAACTGCTTTGATTACTCGATATGGGCCCTGCCATTTGGCCAGGAGTTTATGGTCGGAGGTGGGTCTCATTATTAGGACCTGGTCCTCGGGTTGGAAAACCCGTAGTTTACTTCCTTTGTCATAATAGGACTTTTGTGTTTGTTGGGCCTGTTCCAGGTTTGCGTGTACGTCGGTCCATAAGCTGTGTAGGTGGTTCCTCAATTTTTCCGCATATTCTAACAAAGGAGTCCCTGCTTCCTCAGCCTCGGCCTCCCAGGATTCTACCGCCATGTCTAAAAGGGACCGAGGTTGGCGTCCGAAGACCAACTCAAAGGGGCTATGCCCCGTGGATGCTTGCTCATGTGTCCGTATGGCGTACAACACTAGGGGTAACTTTTGATCCCAATCCTTCCCTGTCTCATTGATAGTCTTTCTCAGCAGGGTTTTAATGGTTCGATTATATCTTTCGACTAATCCGTCCGTTTGAGGATGGTAAACGGAGGTTCTGATCTGAGCTATCCCCAATGTTTTACACACTTGTTTCATTAAGGTGGACATAAAAGGGGTCCCCTGGTCCGTGAGGATTTCATGTGGAAACCCAAGACGAGAAAATACGTTAATCATAGCTTGGGCCACTGTCTTGGTTGTCATACTAGTCAGGGGAATGGCCTCTGGGTATCGTGTAGCATAATCTACAATGACTAAGATGTAGGTGTGTCCTTTTCACGAAGGAATCAAAGGTCCCACTAGATCCATCCCTATTCTTTTGAACGGGATATCGATGATGGGAAGGGGTAGGAGAGGCGCCTTCCTAGGCCGACTAGGTTCGGTTAACTGACAACGGGGACATTGGGCGCAATACCTACGTATGTGGGCGTACACTCCAGGCCAATAAAACCTTCTGAGCAAATATTCCTCGGTGTTTTCTCTCCCAAAGTGTCCTCCCCCTGGGTGATTATGAGCTAGTGTAAGAACATGTTCCCGATAGTGGGTAGGTACCAGAAGTTGGCGTTTACGTTCTCCCCGTCGTGTGGTAGTAACCCGATATAATAAGTTTTTTTGCACTATAAAGTAGGGACCCACCTCTTCTGTCTCCTCTGTTACTGCCGACCTCCAGGCATTGTTAAGGGAGGGGTCCTCTCTCTGTTGTTGGACAAAAGTACTAGGAACTTCATGAATTTCTGCCACTATCTCTCCATAGGTGTTGTCACCTTTCGTCTTCCGATAGTCCCCTTTTCCCTGTCGTTTCTCTCTTCGTGACAACTTTCTACGATATAGCGGACACTCAATATCACTCTCTGAAAAAGGTGCCTCTCCCCACCAATCCTTAGTTTGTTTGCTATCTCTGACGTAGTCTAATAGTTCTTGGAAGTGGATGTAGTCTGTCCCAATGATGCATTCCTCGATTAACTGGGGCATTATCCCCACTGGGAGGAAGTCCTGATAGGGTCCCCACCTGATCTGGAGTACCTGTATAGGATACTGGGCCTTGTCCCCGTGTATGCAACATATAGATACCCATTGTTTCTCTTCTATATCATTATTTATCAAGTCTTTCCTAATTACTGATTGGCTGCAGCCGGAGTCAACCAGGGCATATACACTTTTCCCGTCCACTTGTATCATCATTTTAAATTTTAGGGCGCCCTTCCCAGTACATAACACCCTTCGCCTTGTCATCCCTATCTCCATGGGTTCTCCCATTTCTTGTTTCTGGGGACACATACGTGCGATGTGTCCCCATTCACCACAACTATAACATTGGGGTCCCATGGTAGGCGGGCCTTCAGGAATCCTACGTGGTACTAGATAGTCGGGTGGACTTTTTACAAATGTCTTTGGGGACGGTAGAACTGGTTTAATGATACTTCGCGTGGGACAGTTTCTGACATCGGTGGATCGATGAAAAGCACAGGCCAGATCGATGGCCGTCTCAGTATCCACTTTTGGGTGTTGTCTTATCCAGTGTTTTGTGGATGGAGGTAGACCATCTAGATATTGTTCCAGTATAATGGTTTTGATGACTTCCTCCCGACTATCTCCAATATGGCCTAACCATTTTAATGCTAGATCCTTCACACGAAAATAAAAGGTTCTAGGGTCTTCGTTGGTGCCCCATTTGACTTTACGAAATCTCATCCTGTAATATTCTGTGTCGTGACCCACCCTTTCTAGTATACTTGTTTTTATGTCTTGATAGGGGTTGACACCACCTGGGTTAGCGGCTTGATATGCTGATTGTAAGAGACCGGTGAGCAGGGGGGCCACATATTGTCCCCATTTATCTTCTGGCCATAGGGCGGAGGAGGCTACCCGTTCAAAGTTGGTGAAAAAGGATTCCGGATCCTCTCCCTCCTGATACTTCTGTAATACGGAACTAGGTACATTCGGATGTACCTTACTAGCGGCGATAGTCTCCGTTAGTTTTTTCATCGCACTTTCATGGACTAACTGGTTGTTCGCCAGTATGGTCGCCTGGCTCTTCAGCGCAGATTGTAAGGTTTCTCGGTCTTCTTTGGCCTCTCTCTGTTGGGCCTCCCATACTAGTTGTAAGTGTCTTTGCCCTTCCGCTAGTTGCTTAATCACGGTCTCTAACGATGGACTCTCACTCATTGTGTATACTGTCTGGACTGTTTTATGGAGAGGGATTAGAAACAAGATCCCACTTCTGACACCACTGTAGACAGTCCCCACAGTATAGACACTCAGGAGAGGTAAATTTGGGTTTTTGAGGTAAGTATTTATTAGTAATTTGAAATAAGAACTGATGAAAAGTCAGTACGACGTTTAGCGCCAGTTTCTTCTCTGGACTGGTGAATATCTTCCTTCTAATCTGTGTCCCTTTTCTTCCTTTTCTCTAGGTGGCGTACCGGATCGTCCTCGTCAGGTCCCGGATGTGACATATAAGAAAAAGGGAACACATACCGCTGGTGAGTGGAACGGACGCCTTATACCACGTCTTCTACTTATATGTTTTACTGGGAAAAGGTTTAAGGAGGGGGGGGGGGGTTTATGTGTGATATAGGTGCCAGTGAGGACTTCAGGGCTTGTGTATATTCCGTACTTTACCCTTTTGTGCTCTCCCGGTGCTCTCTAAAGTGCCCTTCTCTCCTCCCTCCCCTCACCCTGCCTTCCTCCCTTCCCCAGCGTTTCTCCCCTTTTATTGTGCCCCTCGGTTTGTCCAGAAGGACCGTACCTTGTAGAGCCACGACCCTCCAGGGTCGTGGCTGGCTCTGTGGAGGTCCTCTCGTCGGTCTGGGCTGGTCTCCCCTGCTTCCGGTCGGGCGCTGTTCCTCTGGGTTCGGGTTCCGCCGCTTCCAGGCCACTGGGGTCCTCCTCCGATGTCCTTGTCGCCGTCTCTCTCTTCCTCCTTCGGTTCGCCGCCGCCGCCGTCGTTCTCCTTCCTCTCTTCCTTCCCGGCTCTTTTTCTCTCGACCGGAGCTTCCGTCTTTTGGCCGCCTGGTGGCCAATCCGGAGCCTCCTCGTCACCGGAGGTTGCCGAGGCAACCTCAGGACGCTGGCCTCGTTGCGGACGCGTTTCCAGGGGAACCTGGGAACGCGGCCGTAGCGGTTCCGTTTCTGCCGGTTCCCCGCTGTTGCCCGGGGCGGCCCGGTCACAGTAAGAATGTGTACTTTCTACGAACCCTAAAGACTAATCTCCTACCACGTCTATCAGCAATGTACCAGACTGTATCCTTGACTGAAGCACAGAGCGAGCAAGAATGTATTGTTTGAGAACTCCGGTGCTGAAGTAAGCTAAACAGTCTGATATAAGAAAATAAAACAAGACCGTGAAACTGGTTATTGAAAAATAACAGTACGAGGCTGAATAAAATGCATCTAGAACAAAGTGCACAAAGGCCTAATGCTTTAAGCAAACGTGCAAAAGCTACATTAAAAATGGCTACACTACACCACCAGATGCTTCCTTTGTTACAGCCCAGGCCACTTCATACCCATCAAGGCAACCAGAGGCAGACCAATCAAAGACGGGCAGTACATGGCTGAAGTTGGTAACTTTTAATAAGAGTTTTAAAACTCTTTCTAAGTACATGTTAAATTCAACATTTGCAAGTTGTTTGATGTATTATAACTTTTAATTTGATTCTAAACATGGCATATTCAGCTGCTTCCCATGGAAAATAAGACTTTATTATTTACTAAAATAAAGTCTCTCCATGTTAGCCTATAGAATCCATTCCCTACAATGGGGAAAGGCAAATCCTTCCCTCATCAGGCCTTATAAAAAATCTTTTATAAGGGTCCCTGCTTATAGCTATACTACACCCAACCCTGGGGACACTAAGGGAATACTTTAAAGGTGACATATGTAAAAAATAAGGTAGGTTAGAACTTTGGAAGTACTTTTAATTCCAAAGACGAATTTGAGGTTACCTTTAAATTAAATGCAGCCAGCAAGGCAGTCCTGCCTTCAGACTGACACTGGGCACCACAGCATTGCACCTATGGGTGTCCTAACTATGCTGGGGTTGGTACAGTCACCTGTATTTTGTCTAATTTGCATGTTCATTTTGGATGGCTCACTGCCATCTGCTAAGTATCTGAGCACTTTTGACTTGACTGCAGAGTATCCGAAAACGCTAAACCTCAAACGTAATTCTCTTCCATTGGAGGGCATTACCAATTTACAGTTATGCCCTTTGGTTTGAAGAATGCACCTGCCACTTTCCAAAGGCTGGTGAATAAAGTCCTCCAAGGTCCGGAAGCTTTCAGTGCAGCATATCTAGATGATATTGCATTATTCAGCTCCACCTGTGGAAAGGTTCGGAGGCCCAGCAAAAGGCAGGCCTCACTATCAAGCCTTAAAAGTACCATATAGGGCAGGGGAAGATAGTTTATCTGGGACACATAGTTGGTGCAGAACATATTGAACCACAACAGTGGAAGATCCAGACTATTTTTGACTGGTCTTTCCCAACTACTGAAACCCAGGTCACAGCCGTTTTTGGTCTCACCGGGTACTACAGAAGGTTCATTAAGAACTATGCCTCCATTGTTGCCCCTCTTAATGATCTCACTTCCAAGAAAATGCCCAAGAAGTTAGTATGGACAGCCAGCTGTCAAAAAGCTTTTGAGGAGCTTAAGCAGGCTATGTGTACTGCACCTGTCTTCAAAACCCCAAACTATTCTAAGACGTTTAATGTCCAGACAGATGCTTCTGAGGTAGGGGTTGGGGCATTGTTATCACAACTAAATTCAGAGGGCCTGGATGAACCTGCTGCTTTTATTAGTATAAGGTTGACCCTTAGCGAAAAACGTTGGTCAGCCACAGAGAGGGAGGCCTTTGCTGTGGTATGGGCCCTGAAGAATCTAAGACCCTACTTGTTTGGGAATCACTTTATAGTTCAGACAGACCACAAACCTCTCTTTTGGTTAAAACAAATGAAAGGTGAAAACCCTAAATTGTTGAGGTGGTCCATTTCCCTACAGGGGATGGACTTTACAGTGGAACATAGACCTGGGTGTAACCACTCCACTGCAGATGGACGATCCAGATATTTCCACTTAGACAATGAAGACTCAGGTTAGCCTCATTGTCCCTCGTTTGGGGGAGGTTGTGTAGGAAAGTACCCTCTTTTTTGGCATGTCATCCCCAATTTCTTCCTGATGTCAGTGTGTTTTAACTGTGTCACTGGGATCCTGCTAGTCAGGACCCCAGTGCTTATGGTTTATGACCTGCTTGTCAGTATGTTTCACTGTTTTTGAAAGTATGCTTGACTTTGTCACTGGAGTCCTGACATTTGCCAAAGGCATATTTTGATTTAAAAGCATCATCCAACATGTGGTATTGTTTTCATTTTTAATATTCTCTTAAAAATAATTAGTAGTGATCTCTGCTTGATATGCTCTACACCCAACAGCATGAGAGTCATTGGGTAGGTGTTGTTTTGAGGTATTCCTTCCCCAGGATCACAATCTCATTCAATCCCCACATTGTATAGACTCCTCCTATTAGTGAGGTTATGAAACATTGCACATGTAGCTGGGATATTGCTATATGTTTGGGGATGTAACTGGAGGGCTCCTCCACTCTTGTGCAAACACTTGAACAGTCCTTTATGGATTCCAAATGTCCTCTCCATGAGAGAGCATACTCTTTTGTGAGCAAGGTTGTATCTTCCCTCACCTCTTGGAAATAAGGTGTCAAGATCTAAGGCTGGAATACAGATACACTGTCTCATAAATCTTTACGAAAGCTGACATTAGTATAGCTTTTAGTTTGCACACCAAACCTGGTGTAAAATATTTTAAATGTGCCTACCAAATAGAAAACTATCACTAAAATCACATTTAGGCAGCCTATTGTATGTCCCACTGTGGAGGAACATACATTAATCATGAGTGCTGCTTGGAATCCGGACTACTGGTTTTCTTATTATACAGGATTCATCAAGCACAACCTACATTGAGGGAGTGACTATTTTGTGGTTTTGAAACATAAATTAATTAGCAAATGATGGACAGATAGAAATATAATTACTATAAACACATCCTATGACATTAGGGAAATGTGTCAGATGATAAAATGATAGTTGTGTACGTTGTAAGTCCTTCTGAGATGCATTAATTCATTTTAGACAACATAACATCAAGTGTGAAAGAGCACTTTGGGACACACACCCTGCTATTACTATTACCCCCTGGTAACTTCCATAAGCTAAAAGGTGTAAGCAAAACCATGCTTGGCCATGAGGGGAATAGCATTGCTTCTATCTGTGGGGGTCTGTAGGAGTGGATGTAAATCACCACTCGTTTCTAAAGTTAACTGACAACTGAGTCTGTACTTCTCAAATATCTCCTCCTCACTTTGATCAAACAGGGTTACCATAACTCTAAAAATCCTCTCCTGTCTCCTACTTTGCATACCAGCCAAAAATACCATCCTCCTTGCCAGGACATATATTGCAGTCATTGTGAAAGGGTATGATGAATTTTGGGCCAGTTTACATTGGTCGCACCTGATTAAAATTGGTGGTTACTCCATTTCCTAAAACTGCATTTTACAACTACTCACATTTATGAAATGCTTCATACATACAAATTGTGATTTGGAATTTAGCACTCTCTATTTGTGATTCCTTCTTTGGAATAAAAAAATAGCAATTTCAAAATTAAAGGAACCACAATTTGGATAGGCCAAATTGTCTTTCATACATACCAAAAGGGACTTTTGCAGTCAGGTATGTCGATTCAAATAATTTGCAAATACAAAAACCTTTCATCCTTCTGGCCCTATATGCCTTAGCTAAAGGAGATGTGGGTTTCCATCGGAAACTGGTTGTTGATCCTTCTCTTTCTCTTGCGTCTCTTGTTAATCCAGAAGATAGAAGAGTGAAAGCTTCTCTTGAAGGAGCTTATTCAGGTTAGAATTTAGCCACTAGAGCAGGTATATATTCATCCTATTCATTACAGTCCATAGTGAGTGAATTTCAAACTTTGTCATTGGCTACTCAACAAATAGATGAAGTGATATTTTGAAAATGGCAGTTGTGTCAGCAAGTTGCATGTTGGTGTCTAGAATATGGATGCTAGAAGACCCCCTTATTTAAGACATTGGAAGACAGATTCACCCCCAAAATCTTGCATGTTTAAGGTGCCATTTTCTGGGAATAAGCTTTTTGTTATTTATATGTCTTTCTAGGATTTAAAACACATGCAGCCTCTCAAATACCAATCCATTTAATAGCATATGGATAAAAAATAGGGATGTGCACATTTCGTGCAATCTGCTGTAGTGTAATTTTATAAAATTACTGCAAAATTACAAGTAGTTGCACAAAATGCATCTTGTGCTCAGACATCTACCTGAATGGTCCATCCACACCAAAATTCACTTTGAAAATCAAATTTCTTGTCAGTTCCAAAATCACTCTCATTCAAAACACTGGTCTGGTTTGGATTTGTAGTTTTGCATTCAAAATTACCCAAACAGTCAGGTAAAAAAATTACCTAAATTGTTTGTTTACCACTCACATTAAATAGAAATTGGGGCTCGCATTTGGATTTGTCATTTCATGCTCAAAAATTATCCGACTGGTGCGCCCGGGTAAAAAAAAGTCTACTTGAAATGCTACTCACATCCAAAAATTACCCAAACGGTACGTTTCATTTGAAAATTTCTCCCCAAAATTACATGATGTGCCACAGTGACATAGGGCCTGATTACGTGATGGATATCTTGTCCTCTGTATTACAAGTTCCATAGGATATAATGGAACTTGTAATACAGAAGGTAGGATATCCATCACATTTGTGACGGAGTAATCTCTTCCGCAAAGGTCAGGACCATGATCTTAGTAATTTTGCATTCATTTCATTATGCAAAATAATCAAAATTACACCATCATAATTCAAATTCACAAAGGGCAGATAAAAAAGTCATGAGAGCCTTCAAATGGGAAAGAACTAAAAACCATCTTCTTTTAATGTTGTAATTAGTTTATTGACATTTCAAAGAAAGCAAAACAATGCTGTGTATGTCCATCAATGGTACAAAAAATGGACAAGGCAATGCACAGCTACAATCATCAGTGATAATACATGGATACATAACATAGGAATATAACCAATCTAACCATAAGTCAACAACGGGGGAGGGGAGGGAAGACAGCGGAGTGTAGAAAAGTGAGAAAAGAAAGGAAATGAAGAAAGAAGAGAGAAGCTTGAGAAGGGGAAAGAGTGGGAGCCGAAGGGCGGATGGGTAGCTGGGATGAACAGTGCAGAGTGGAGAGGAGAGGACATTGGTTAGGGAAGGGGGAAGGGTGAAGGTGTTACAAAGGGGGAGGAAGGGAGGGAAGGCAGGGGAGAAGGGGGTGAGGATGAGGAAAGAAGTGGGGGTGAGGGGAGGGACCCAATGGAGCGAAAAAAGTGGGACAGTGGATGAGAGGGGCTGAGGAGGCAAAAGGATGATTGGGCAAGCCATCAAGGCATTTTCAGGTATGCACCGTAGTGCTCTGCTTCAATCCTCCCACAGGAAGGGAGTCCAGATAAGAAGAAGCACATCAGCTTTATCCAGTAAGTTATACATTATCTTCTCATATGGGGCAGTTTTTTACACAGCTGTGAGCCACTCCTCATGTGACAACAGCTTCAGGGAGGGCGAAGGATAAACATCTTAACCCTTGCAAGAGTGATGTTGAGTAAGCGGTGAACATGATGTGCCGATTAGAGGAAGTCTTCCAGGTCATGTAGAAGGATTAGTGGGCCAGCCAGTGGGGTGTGCTCACTCATGGGCTCCCTCAATATGGTCTCCATAGTGGTCCAAAAGGGGCAGATGCTTGTGCAATCCAATGGTAGATGGACTATGTCACAGAGTGTGTGGTTGCACCAACGGCTACAGGACTGAGGCAGCAATTCTGCAGGCCAAACCCATTCCGGTGGCCAGTGCCACCCCGAAGGATCTTAAAAAGACTGAACTTCATCTGGGCCTCCCGTACTCCTCGGACCAGGTTCTACAGAATTTCCTCCCAACCCTCCTGCTAATATTCCACTTGAAGACAGGTCTGCCAGGTTACCCTCAGAATGAGAGTAGCGGTGGCGAATCAGGAGGTCATACAACCCAGACATCACACCCTTAAACTGCCCCCAAGAATTAAGGTAGAAGCACTGGGGAGAGAGTAATAGACCAGTGTTTTGTACCCAATCTGCTGATAAGGCAATTGAGCAGTTGTGTATAGCGCCATTGTTGGGTAAGAGGAAGGATGGATTCTTCTAGCAAAACTGCTAAGTACTTGAGCTCACCCCCAGAGAGCAGATGTTTTAAATTGTGGATCCCCGCAGCTTGCCAGGAAACCAAATTATGCATGGCCCTACCAATGTGAATACTGTGGTTCTTCAAATGGGAACTTTGTCATGTAGGTATGTATCCACCCTGAGGAGCTTGTGAGCTTGCATTCACGTACTACACATTGCCTGTGGCTGAGGTTTGGTGCCCTGGTTCCTGAGGGCATCTCTGGCGCATACTTCTGTGGACCGGAAAAGCATCTGAAAGGAAGCCACCACCCTGGAGACAAAATCCAAGCTGAGACCAAATTTCTGCAACACAGCAAATAGGTAAATCTACTATACTATTGAAGGCCTTCATTGCATCCAACAACAGAGCCAAGGCCTCCTTTGTTAGGTCAGCCACCATTTAGAATGCATGGGCCAGAGTTCACTGATGTTTGTGCAACAAGAGGTAAATTGAAAGTAGGCTGGCTAGCCTGTATCATCACATCCCCATTGAAAGCTACAGCAGAAGAGGAGGTCCTCCCCCAGCTTTGGTAGGGCTGAGATCAGGGTTCTGTTGGAAAGAAGGCCCAGAGAGTCTGTTATGTTGGCTTCTGCAAAGGACTGTAGGAGGTCTACCACCTCTGGCTTGGTCCACCTTTAAAACTTAGCTGGAAAGTCATCCTAATAAAGTAGATTAGAGATGGCCTGCATGATCTCCTCTTTAGTAATCACACCCTGAAACAGTTCCCTGCCCTCATCCTTTAGTCAGGGCTGAAGGACAGTGTCTAGGAAGGAGGGGATCCCGAGGCTGTTTTGGAGGGGTACAGGACCCTACAATAGGAGGCAAATGCATCCTTGCTTTCCTGGGGTTTGGTTACCAGGACCCTGCAGTCAGTGGTAATGGCAGGTATAGCCATTCTTGCTTCCCTTTGTCTTTGCTGTGCCACCAGTATGCTGACCATCTTTTCCCCCTGCTCATGCTGCCTCTATCTCAATTTCTTGGAGCTCATATTCAGCTGTGGAGGTGAAGAGGGTGTTGAGGCTCATGTGCACCTTCTCAAGGAAGTGCCTAGCAGCATCTGAATGCTGGCCCTTGTAATCACATGTTTGACTGGCTATGTCCCTCTCCAGCACCTTCTGATGCTCTTCTCTCTGCTCACTGGACAGGACAGTGTCTCTCATTAGCTGACCCCTGATAGTTGACATTGCTGCTGCCCTCTGGATCAAAGCCAAGTTGACCAAGCCTTTACTATGCTCAAGATAGGTATGGGTATGGGATTTGACTTGTTCCTTGCCCACTGTGTGAGTATAGCTTGTTTTGTGCATCGACTGTGCTAGACCCAGATTGTCCATCAGGCATATAAGGGAGTGCCTTCCAGGATGGAGGTGTTGCACAGAAGGCGATGCAGCGGTTGAGCCAAAAGGAAGGAAACTAATCATTATTGTGTGCCATGTATCAGGGAAAAGTAGGTGTATTCTCTTTCCTCCAGGTGCAGAATGTGCCACGCATCCAGAAGACTGAGGTCTGCTCTGATATCGCCAAAGTGAGCTTGATTCATATTATGGACAGTGTCAATAGGGCCCGTACCATCTAGGATTGCATCCCAAGCCAAGTTCAAGTCAGCCCCTATGAAAATATTTGCAGTGTCTATCTCTAACAGAACATGGGTGAGCTGAAGGAAAAAGGAGCACTTAGGGCACAGACAGAACTTACACAGAGCACCTTCTCCCTAAATTTTCTTTTGGTGAATGTATAGCATCACTCAGAGTCGAAACAGGATTTGAACACCAGGTGGGGTAGTGTTCTGCAGATCAGGATGCCCACACCTTGTGCTTCAGGGATGCTGTTGAGCTGTCAGCCAGGGGGTGCGCAGTTGTGTGCATCCCTACTCACCAAATCCTATCAGAGCTTCTCTGCTTCCATCTCTGTGAAATACGCCCCCTGGAGGAGGGCTATGTAGGCTTACTTGGAGTTAATGCATGCAAGCACCTTTTGCATTTCACATAATGTGTAAGGCTGTTGATGTTCCATTTAGGGCACACTGTAGGGCATCACAGGCTTCAGCAACCAGAGAGAGGTAACTGCAAGGGGGGTCTATATGGCCTGCCAAGCCCTGAGGATAGACCCACTGGCGGCATGATTTGAGGGGTGGTAACCTACAGTTCTAGAGAAAGGGAGTGGGGACATCAGTCAGGGAAAGTAAGTGAGGAAGGGGAAGTGAAAGATCAGAATGGAGAAAAGAAGCAAACAAGAGAGAGAAGGAGAGAGGAAAGTGAAGGGCAGGGAAGAACCAAGCAATGAAAAACACAACAATCAGAATCAATGGCACTTGTGAAATCACAAGGCAATGCACCCTAAAACTGTAATCAGCGGGTATAGACCCAACACGTCGCTGGGTCTGGGAGACCCAAGGGCATAAGGTATGGGGGAGACTGCAGAGGGGTATCGGGAAGGGTGCCAGGGATAATAATAATGGGCAGGCAAGGAAGAGGGAGCATGGGGGCCAAACCAGGAGTAAAGAGGGGAGCAACTCACCCCTCATGGCAAACCTAGAGTGCAGCTAGGTAAAAGCGGAGATGAGGAGCAGTTAGTGGCCATTACTCTGGCTCTGGCAGTGCATGGATGGAGTGGGGGAGCAGCAATGCAGAGGAGAGGGAAGGGAGAGAGGGTTGGAACTAATCTCAGCCCCCCTGCACCATTGGGATGAGTGGGGAGGTAGATGTGGGGCACCGCATCCTAGCAGAAAGTGAGTTGACAACTGGGGTGGATGGGTGACGAAAGGAGGTGCTGCAGCAGCGTGCACAGCAATGGCCCAGCAGGGTGCCCGGCAAAGGGATTAATCTGCACTACACATTTGTGGGTCCCATAATCAAACCATTAACCAGCAACAATGGACAGGCATGCCATACTCAGCCTACAGGTCAGAGGATACTGAGGTCCTCATTACGACTTTGATGGTCTTCAAGGAAGACTGCCAAAGCCACGGTGCCAGGAGACCATCAGTGCTGGCCGTCGTCTGCCGGCCGTATCATGGATACTGCCGGATTTCCGCCACACTTTTGGCAGAAATCCGTCAGTAGTCGTGCTGGTAGGCAGAGGCGCTCAGGAGGTTCCACCACCTGCCACGCCACTGCCAGAAGGACACTGCCCGTCATACTATGGGCCATAATATGGCCTTATGGTGTTCTGTGGTGGGGCGCTGCTGGCAGTGGAAGCGCCCCTTCCCGTTCCCTGACGGATGACCTTCTCCCCAGAACAGGTAAGGTGATCGTCTGGCAGGGGTGGGGGGTGGGAAGTTAGGGCATGTTGTGTATGTGTGTGAGTATCTGGTGTCTGCGTGTGTGTATAAATGTGTCTATGCATATGTGTATGCGACTGTGAGTGTTGTGTCTGCGTGTGTGCATGAATGTGTGTATGTGTGTCTGTAAGTCAGTGTGTATACGTGTCTGTATGTCAGTGTGTATGCGTGTGAGTATGCATGTTTGGATGGGTTTGAGTATCCGTGCATGAATGCATGTATGAACGGAGTTGTGAATGCGTGTATGAATGTAGTTGATAATGCGGGCATATGAGTGTAAGGTAATGGGCGTATCCGTGGTACGTATGGGTGTCTGTGTGCATGTGTGCGAGGATGGGGTGCTATATCAGTAGGGGGGTGCTGTGTCAGAAGGGTGGTGGGGGAGCTGAAGCTGGAGGGGGAGGGGGGAAGAGTGCTTGCTGGGGGGGTAGGGTAGCTGTCTGCGGGTGACAGGGAAGGAATTCCCTGTCACTGGTAGCCCTTCCACTATGGTTTTCGTGGCATGCTACTCCGCGGAAACTAAGTCGGAAGGCCGGCTCCTTATTCCGCCAACGGTCTTCTGTGGACTGCCAGGTCAGAGATGATCATCTCCTGTCCGGTTGCTCAGACTGCCATGGCAGTATGCGTAAAGATGTGGGGGGTTGGCAGAGGCCAACTCACCACACTCATAATGTGGCTGTCTTCACTGCCAGCCTGTTGGCAGTGGGACGCCACATTTATCCTGGCAGTCGGAAGAGTGCCCTACGTGCAGTGGCTGGTACTGTGCCCATCAGTCAATGGGTGGCCCAGGCTTCAGCGGCAAGTGGGATTTATCCCACCCTCCTGCTACCTGTGGGCCACTATATCTTTGAGCGCCTTCACCATGCCACTCTGCATACTTTGCATCTTCTCCTGATGCCAGGGTCCTTGGGTTCAGGCAACCAGACTCCCTGAAGGCGAATGACTAATTGCCATGGCAGAGAGGTCAGGGGGCCAAATGATTGTGTCCATGGCCCCATTCTGTAGTCCATCTAAGTATAATTGAAGCACCTCTGGGCCATTGAGTTCTTTGGATTTGCAATCCATGGTGATCAACATGTGCACAGGCTCAAATAGTCCACATTTGATGTCCCACTTGCGTAGTTGTGGGAGGAAGGGAGAGAGAGATTGTCATTTGACTCCCTGGAGAAGCCAGCTGCAGTTTGGATCTTTTTGCCCTCGAAGTCATAGGGCCCATGTGGCCTTGCCACTTTGTGGATCTGACAGGCTTGCTTGTGTTGAAGGAAGCACGACATAGTGGGCTACAGATCTAAACTTGCCCTGGGCCTCTGTGGCTGCCTTCTTTGCGCCCTCTGCATTTGCAGTGGGGGCAAGAAAGTGCTTTCCAGGAGGGTGGGCAGAAAATTATGGAGAAAGCCTCTGACATTGATACCTTCAGCCTTCTCCAGAACATTGAAGAAGCTGACATTGTCCCTGCAACTCTTTTCATAAAGGTCAATAATCTTATCGCACAGGGCACTAAGCTCCTGGTCCCTTTCTGGAAGGAGCCTGACTCTGGATTCTAGAGAGAACGAGTGATGATGGTCCAGTTCCTTCACTTTGTCATGGAAACCAGAAAGCTCAGTGAGGATCAATTTTGTCTCCATCTTCAGGTAAGTCATCTTCACATCCGTGGCCTCCAGTCTGTGCCCCACTACTGTTTTCTCTGTGAGGATCAGGCCCATTGGGGCCTCCCAAGGGCCCAATGAGGGCAGCAGCTTAGACCGTGAGATCACCTCTGTGAAAAGCAGCTGTCTTGACTGCTTTATTAGGACATTGTGTATGAAGCGGGCAACTGCATCAGGCAGCTGCAGGAGAGAGGGGGAGACTAAACAGAATGGGGCCAGTCAGTCCCGGGGTGGCCCTGGTGTGCTGGGACAGAGTGGGAGCACTTAAGCAGAGCAGCATTGGAGACCTTTGCACGGCAGGAAGAAGGAATGCAGGGCTGGGATTATTGTTGGGGAGCATTGAGAGAAAGGACTGGTGTGCTGTGCATGGCAGCCGAAAGTCCTCATCAATAGTAAGACATGCTGAGTGGTATCTCCTCAGGCATAGCCAGTGGCCTGATGCCACCACCACAAACACAACAGGCTTGTACTTAGGGCCCCAGGTCACCCTTTGTGGTGTGCAGTATGCAGACCCTTCAATCAGCACATGGCAGCAGACTGCATATGGCAGCAGGCCATGAGGTACATTCCGATCTCCCTGGGCCCTCCCAGGCCCTGCAGTCACCACCTCTCAATATGTGGCTCCCAGCTTGAGAGGGTCGCAGATGGTCACAACATATAATCAGAGCTGTACAGCCCTAAGGGCATGGCAGACTGTGCTCCCAAAGTTCCTTGGGGCCCATACCTTGCTTGGTGGGGTCATCCTCCAAGTCATACAGTGTGCTCCCACTCCTCCTATACGGCAGTGGTCAGCTGTATTTAATGCCAGCACCTTGTAATCCACAGGCCAGACTAGGCCACATGCCTCAAGAGTCAAGGGGACCATGTCTGAGGGGCTGATTCCCCTCCTGCATGCTGCTGTGTGAGGCGGCGGGCAATTAGTTGTGGGTGCTCCTGACCCCTTTGGATCAATATTGGGAGATTTGTCATTGTAGCAGACGGCTGGTAGCTATGTCGACACTCCACGTGGGTCTTCAGTCCCTACCGGCCTTACGTGAGGGTGAGCACACTGAAGCTAGACAACTTCACTCCACCCTCACTCCCAGCTGTAGGAGCTCAAGTTCCGGCTCAAGGTCATTCCTGGGCTCCCTCTGCATTTTCATGGGCCCCCTCAGGTAACGTGGCAGCCTAGAGTCAGTAAATGCCAGTGTTTCTCTCTCTGGGGCATGCAAGTCCAGAGGAGGTCCAGAATCAGGCGGCCAGGAACCTTTGCGACTAGACTTCATCCAGATAAACCATTTTCAAATAAGTTCCAAGTTCAATCTAACCAGTAGTGTTTGATTCTAATTTTTCCCAGAATAGGAGGCCTAATCAGTGTTCTGGACTATGCTGGAGATCCAATCTTCTTCTTCTATGTGGAAGGAATGCTGTTGGGGTTCCACATTGTTTCAGGGGGGATCTTAAGGATAATTTGGTAAAACAAATCATTTCTCAGGGTTATGCCCTAGAGTTTACTAAGTTTCTTCCTGATGTACTTTTTCATTCCTCGTCAACTCTCCTAGTAAAAAGAGTAGCATTACATTATAATTCTATGATTCAGATGCAGGAAAAAGCAATAATACATTCACAGCAGGGGGGACTGGGTCAGAATGGTAATAATTGGAATTTTTCAGATGGGGAAATCTTTAGGCAATTTCTGTCCAATACCAGACCTGAAGGTCATAAATATGTTTTTTAAAACTAATCATTTCAAAATAAAATATATGAAACAGGTGATTCGGCATTTTATTTTAGCACTGGCAGATCTTCAAGAATCCTATTTGCACATTCCTATTTTGCAAGACCTTCAGCATTTTTTACATTTGTAATATGTGGAAGTCATTAGCAATATCGAGTTCTGCCTTTTGCAAATATTTTGGTCAAAATAATGGCTCACCTGCACAAAAAGAACATTCAACTTCATATTTACCTGAGTGACCAGTTGATTGTATCTCACCCAAGACAGACTCATATGTTTGATATCTAGCAGGTAGGTTGAACTTTAGAAAGGTCAAGTTCCTCATCAATTCAAATAAATTGGTACTAGAATCTTCACAGAACCTTACATACGTTGGTGTATGGTTTCAAATTGATGTCAGTTTGGTCTGTCTGCATTATGCACGAAAACACAAACTCATACAAAGACCTTCTTTCCCCATGATTGAGCTACAGTGATATAGTCCCTGCTGGTTCAAGGAGATAAGACTGATATTTCTTGAAGTCAACTAATGGGATTTTGTCATTCTTCACTGAATGTAGAATCCGATTTGATTTTCTTTCCATCTGGGTAGCAAACCAGTTCGTAGTCCCACAGGCCACTAGTTATTCACCTCATACAAGTTTGGGATGCTGCCTTAAATGATTTTGATGCTAAGATTTCAGTGTCAGAGAGAGTGAAGCATAAAATGATGAGTAGTTTAATGTGCATAGAGGAATTTGTTTGTTGCCTTAGTTGATGTTAAAAATGAATGCCAGCAAGAAGGGTTAGGATGTATTTCTGAGTCCAGGACGCAGCCCAACAAATTTGGGTGATTCATCAAAGAACCCTGTTTTCCAAATGGTGGAATTATGAGCAAATTTGGAATCTCTTCAGTTTTATCAAGGGAGATACATTGATTGACCTCTGTCCTTCTTTGAAGAATCTGAGACTGACAGGTCTAAATTTCAAAGAGATTTTCCAGAGTTTGGGTGATCCAGAAACAGACTGTTTGCAGATCAAGTCAGTGCTCTTCTATCACAGATTTTTCACGGTTTTTGAACATGCTTACTCTTTCACCAATTTACCAAATGCTAAAAAAGATGTTATATGCATTGCCCTGATCCCTCAATTTCTGGCAAAGATCACGATGGAGGAAATAGAAGTGATTGTAGTTTGTCCAGAATTGCCACATAGCCAATGGTTTCCTTTTCAGGGGAAATGAGGGTGAATAATGTGTGGGTTACTCCTCTTGATCCATATCCTCTGGTCCTTCCTCATCTGTTTTCCATTCAAACTCTTCAAAAATTGAGGTTGGCAATATGTCATTTGAGAGGGGACTTCTTAAAAAGTGCTGCCAGTTCTATTCAGGCCCCAAGAAACTAATCCATTAGGGAAGCATTTGACAGCTTTTAGGCCTTTTATGTAACCAGTGTATCCACAGGGACTTGTCTGAAATTATCTTTCTCCCTTAATATTATCTGCAATTTTTGGAGAACAGTTTTGACAAGGATTTGTTTAATTCTACCTGTGGCTCCATTGGACTACCATTAAGGCATTTCACACCCCTGGAGGTCTTTTTCAAACCTAAAAAATGTGGTTTCTTAATTTATCAAAGGTTTTGATGTCTTAATACCCAGAGTCAATAACCTTTTGCCAACCTTGATCTCATGTTGGTGTTACATTTTTTTTACTAGAAATCAATTTGAACAAATAGAAGATCATGCATCAAATAGACGCTGCATACCCTGATAAACATGCTTGTCTTTGTAAAGTCTCTGCAATTTATCAGGAAGAGAAGTTTTTTGACCACTTGCATCCTACTAGTGGCATGCCAAAAGTTCAAATGGCAGTGGATCAAGCAAGGTAATTGCACCCCCACCCCATGTCCACTAACAGAATCGCCATAATTGAGGATCAGTACACACATAGGACCCTATAAGCAAAGGTAAATGTACACATGAGTAAATCTATATGTATTCTTACTTTCTGAAATTTTGGGTGAAATTGGTGCACCAGGCCCTGTGTTCACTACCACCCACTAAGTCAGTAACGTTACTGACACACTTTTAAAAACAGTGTCTATTTAGTCTTGGGGAGGCAAACATCAAGTCAGCTCGATGCAAAGTCATAGAATTAAAATTATAATTTTACATAGTTTTTTATTAATATCACTCCCTCAATGCCTTCAAAATATCATACAAAAAACACATAAATACCATCCACATAGTAACCTTGAAAACATAACCATTTGACTTCTAAGTACCTACATCCTCTAGCATATAACATTCCACATAGAAACCTTGAAAACATAAACATTCTGACTAACACTCTAAGACCAAATTTATGAAAGTAAAGGTACTACTGGTAATTTTGCGGAGAACCCACTATGGAAAAGAATAGTGAAATTAATTCATTTTTTGTAAAATGTATATATTAATAGGGCCCTGCTGCCCCCAATATAGTGTCTTGTGGGGGACCAGATAGGCACTCTGCACCCACTTAAAGCCCCTGTGGATGGGATCCACAGGGCCATACAGGAGAGGGGGGCTCTCATCACCTCCCCTTAATAGAAAACAGCCCTGGGGCTTTTAAAGGCTTCAGGAGGGTGTTATGTTCCACCCACTTAAAAGAGGCCCCCAGGGATCTGGCCCTTGGGGCCCTAAGTGCTCAGGGAGGGGTGTTGTGCACCCCCTCCACAATATTTATAAAAAAGAGAATAGAGAATTGATGGCTTCCACCAGCACTGGGCCCCTGGGCCCTAGGGCTCCTCCAGCAGACCCCACAAAAAATGGTTTGGGATGTTTGGGTGGGCACGCCTTAGGATTGTCTTCCCCTAGACTTTTTGTCTTTTACCTCCTGTTTTTTTGCTGTATCTTTTATTGGCCTTAGGACTCTGAGCACTTTACCACTGCTGACCAATTCTACAGTGTATCTGCTTCTCCCTTCAAACATGGTAGCACTGGTGTATGCACAATTGGCATATTTAAGTTTCTTGTAAGTCCCTTGAAAAGTGGTCTACAATATACCTAGGGCCTGTAAATTAAATGCTACTAGTGGGATTGCAGCACTGATTGTGCCACTCACACCAGTAGCCTTTCAAACCTGTCTCAAGCCTGCCAGTGCTGGGGCCAGTGTGTGTGCAGTTTCACCTTCTCTTTGCCTTCATATTTAAAACCCCTTTACAAGAGTTAAACTCCTCCTTTACTATAAATGTTACCTTTAAGATAGACCCTAGGAGGCCCACAGGGCAGAGTGCCATTTAAGCAAAAGGCAGGACATATATTTTTAAGTTTTACATAACCTGGCAGTGAAAACCCCCCAAAGACGTTTTTCACTGCTGTGAGGCCTACTCCTGTAATAGGCTAGCATTGGAAATTCCTTAGTATACTTTTAAGCTGCAATTTCTGATCAGAAAGGAGTAGCTACATCATGTTTCACATCATTGGAACGATAATGATAAATACTGTTTACTGGTAAAGTCGGATTTTACATTACTATTTAAGAGATGCTACTTTTAGAAAGGGGGCTCTTCACTGCTCTTTCTTCCCTATGTGCTTTGCAGCCTGTCTCTAATACATGTCTAGGCTATGTGGCAGCTACACTTTGTGCATTCCCTCCAGGCATCTGCAAAGACAGGAACGGTGGGTGTGACAAAGGACTCATCTGCATCCATCTGTATTCTGATGGGCCTTCCTGGACTGGAAGGGTGGAGGGGAGCTAATTGAGAATTCAATTGAGAAGTGCCTTTCCCCACACAAAGGGCTGATTCCCCCCTACTGGTAGTTTGGAGCCAGGGCTGGGGTAAAAGGGGGACTTTTGCACTTCAAGGAGCTGCTTTAAAGACACACCCACTTCAAAGGCACATTTGGGTATGAGTACTGGGTTTCTGACCCTACCAAATCAGTACACTATTGGATGTGGGAGGAACTCTGCTGGAGTAAAGACTGCTGTGCTGTAAAGGTTGACAGTTGCCTGCACTGACTGTTCCAAGGAACTGTTTCTCTGCTTTTCTGAGCTGCCTTGCTGCGTGCTGATCTCTGCCCTGCTGTGTGCAAGGACTGTACCCACCTCACTTGAACCCATAGCGACTCCAAGGGTTTGCTGACTTGCTCCCTGTTGTTCTGCAGTCTCAGAGACATTGAAGACAGCCTGGAACTCTCCTGGTGCTGCTGGATTCTGCTGTCTGAGAGTCCTACCCCTGAGCTGGCCTCTCCAGTCCTGGGCCGCAGATGTGGGATCTGCAGTTTCCTTCTGCAAAAACCCACACATCATCACCACTGCATCAGTCGGTACCACTGAATTGCGTCTTCAACAACAGCAAAAAGGCTATTCAACAACAGTGTCTGTGTGGCCCGATGATGACATTCTGCGGCTCAACAACTATGCATCACATTCACTTCAACAGAGTTCGATGTTGATGCTGGACCTGGCTGCGAGACTCAATGACAATGCATCTGCTCTATTGCGCGAATCAAAAGCAACGTGCCTTCAACATCAACGCTTTGCTCCATCAAAGGTACTTTTTCAGCAGACCCATTGTGGGTTCTGTAGTCGGCCTACCCTCCATCATGGTCGGCCTGAACTTTGGGTTTGCACCGGTCCCACATGACCTCAAGTAACCTTTTGACCTCTAGTGACTTCAAAGTACTATTTTAGTTTAATTTTTTTTAAACAATATCTCAACTTCTACTGATTGGATTATTGTTGTTTTGGTCTTGCATTAGGGTGATAAATATTCTCTATTTTTCTTAACCTTGTGGAGCCTTTCTGTGGTGTTTTCATTGTGTTGCTGTGTATGTGTTTTACACAAATACTTTACACAAAGCCTCTTAAGTTAAGCCTGTCTGCCTGCTCTGTGCCAAGCTACCAAAGGGTGAGCACAGGATCATGAAAAGTGTGTATCTGACTAACCCTGAATAAGATTGTGGTTCCTACTTAGACAGGGTGCATGCCTCTGCCAACTAGAGAACCCATTTCTAACAACTAGCCACCGGGAAACTTTGCAGACTTATTTCTTTTTCTACAGTGGGAGATGATACAAAGTTTTTAAGTGATTTCTTAAGGGGTGCAAAGAAATAAATGGGGTCCTAAAACACACTATTGAACCAGTGCATTGTCTATAGACTACTTCGACAGACATAGCGGTAAAACAGCTATTAGATTATGGTGTGGAAATAATCCTTTTGGCTATTTCATGAAAATCATTTCAGTAGTTTTGTTGTTATAAGGCACAAAATCTTTGTGGTGTAACAGGATGTGGTACACTGCAGTACTTTTGTGATCTACCCTGTACTCTCCTAAGACAAGCCAGTATATGATGGGCTAGTGACTGCATTTACAAAAGTTAAAGGCAGCCATCTTGTTTAGACCACATTTTAGATGTGTTGTGGGCTAGGGCCTTAGATATAGGTAAATAGTAGATTTTATCATTGTTCCCTACCTATGACCACTTTAATAACATGATAATAGGAAGGAAAAATTATGGATATTTTTCTATATTTTTAAAAACCGTAGTTCTACCTATGAAGTAATGCAGTGCTTAAAATATAAGAACATATTTATTATTTTTAAATTTTCTGGGTCTTTAGGGGAATTAAAGTGTAGTACAGTTTACTTAGAAACAAAAACATGAAAAAATGTAAAACAAAAACACTGTACTAGTCTATATTTCCCCATAAAACCTAGAAAGCTTTCTTGTTGCACATGGAAAGTTTCAGGGTGATATGCCAAGCAAGAACTGAGAAAAAGGGAGAGTGTCAAAAACATGTGTTTCTCATGCTAATTGCCATAGGAGTTTTGAACACGAATACAGCCTGAACCGCTGGACAGAATTACACCAAATCTGGCAGAGAGGTAGCTTTTGGTATGCAGATTATGCTTTTGGATATTTGGTGAAAATCAGTTCAGTAGTTTTTGAGAAATTAAAGACAATCCAAATTTGTATATATCTGGTCGCAAATAAATTGTGAATATTTGCGTATATTCGCAAATGCGCTTGCGAATAAAAGTACTGTAATTGGTTGGCCACAACCTCACTAGAAAGTTACAGCCGCCATTTTCTGTGATAGGAGATGGTACCGAGGGCTGAAAATATAAATAAGTGGTATAAAGGGTCAGGGAGGAGGTACCCTGACCCCAGGGGTGTGTCATAGGGGTGTTTGAGGGTCAAATTATGGGTTTTAAAAAACATTTCTTCACCATGCACAATATTCTTGAAACTTCTTGAATATTCATGAATATCCTCAAATATTCTGGAATATTCTTGAATATCCTCGAATATATTGGACATTCTCAAATATTTAAGGATATTTGAGAATATTTGAGAATATGAAACAAAAATGTAAAAAACATTTACAGACTCATTCATAAACTAATCGTTCACTCATACATGAACTCAGAGACTTCGATGTTAATGTTTACTTAAAGCTTAAACAATCTCTTATGAAGTAACAAAATATCAGCTTGCAAAGGCGACGCGTTTCAACCTCAGGACATGAGTTACATTTACTTGAGTTAATCATAACTCTAAATGCTGATTTTTTATGGTTTCGTGTGAGTACATTTCCTACTGGTGTTGGGGGACCATGCATGATATTATCCGCACCAATCTCGTGTTGGACATCATGATCAATAATGGTGAAAAGCATTGGCTTTTGCTTTCTGTGCACGGCATTATAAAAATTCTATATTCACTCTCTTGTAAGTGCATCTTGAATTGAATTGATTTGAATAATTTTCTTAGAAACTGATGTGTTTTTTTTTTTTTTTTTTTTTTTAGGAGATGGGTACCACCAGTCTAAATAGTGAAAAGACACAACAGTCCAACTGATCCAGACGGGGAGGAATATCCAGTTATTAAAATAACATTGGAGAAGGGTATTTTGATTTCACTTTTGAGCATTAATCCTTATGAGCCCGAATCCAGTCCTGAAATGGCCCCCATATTGCTTTCCCTCTCCTCCTAGCTTGTTTCCCCTTGCTCTCATATAATGCCATCTCCAAATGGTATACTGACAACAATCTAGCCAATCATTGCTGCCAAGACGGGGGTCGTACATTCAACCATACGGATGATATACATATTCAATACACTGCCATGTCTACGAAGATGAATGCTCTATATGGACCGCCTCCTGCTCCAGCGACCCCTAAAACCATAATCTCAGGGGTAATATCAAAATCGTATCCCACAACCTCATTCAAAACAGATTGAATACCCGTCCTCAAATCCATTAGTTCCCCACATGTAGCCATCATATGTACAATATCTATCCCATACATCCCACATCTTGGGCAGTTTGGTCCGGATAGACCCCCCCATTTGACGATGTGAGCTGGAGTATGATATAAATCGAACAGGGTCTTATAATGTTGTGCATGCAGGGAGGAAGATAATAGAGTAGTGCATCCCAGCTCTAATGATCTTGTAAAGTTATTACTTCCATCCACCAGCTTCTCTCTCCATCGTTCCTTCTTCTTCTCTAAATCATCGGGCTGTTCCGCAAGAAGTAATGGATAGACTGACCTGATTGCTATATTGGGATTGGCCAGGATGTCATTCAACAATTGGTTACTTCTAAATCCCTGCACACCCCCTGTGTTCTTTGCAAGAAAATCCCGTACCTGTAAGTATTTAAAACCTTGATCTCATGTAACACCAACATGAGATCAAGGTTCTACAGTGGCAGATGATACAAAGTTTTGAAGTGATTTCTTAAGGGGAGCAAAGAAATAAATGGGGTCCTAAAACACACTATTGAACCAGTGCATTGTCTATAGACTACTTTGACAGACATAGCGGTAAAACAGCTATTAGATTATGGTGTGGAAATAATCCTTTTGGCTATTTCATGAAAATCATTTCAGTAGTTTTGTTGTTATAAGGCATACAATCTTTGTGGTGTAACAGGATGTGGTACACTGCAGTACTTTTGTGATCTACCCTGTACTCTCCTAAGACAAGCCAGTATATGATGGGCTAGTGACTGCATTTACAAAAGTTAAAGGCAGCCATCTTGTTTAGACCACATTTTAGATATGTTGTGGGCTAGGGCCTTAGATATAGGTAAATAGTAGATGTTATCATTGTTCCCTACCTATGACCACTTTAATAACATGATAATAGGTAGGAACAATTATGGATATTTTTCTATATTTTTAAAAACCGTAGTTCTACCTATGAAGTAATGCAGTGCTTAAAATATAAGAACATATTTATTATTTTTAAATTTTCTGGGTCTTTAGGGGAATTAAAGTGTAGTACAGTTTACTTAGAAACACAAACATGAAAAAATGTAAAACAAAAACACTGTACTAGTCTATATTTCCCCTTAAAACCTAGAAAGCTTTCCTGTTGCGCATGGAAAGTTTCAGGGTGATATGCCAAGCGAGAACTGAGAAAAAGGGAGAGTGTCAAAAAACATGTGTTTCTCATGCTAATTGCCATAGGAGTTTTGAACACAAATACAGCCTGAACCGCTGGACAGAATTACACCAAATCTGGCAGAGAGGTAGCCTTTGGTATGCAGATTATGCTTTTGGATATTTGGTGAAAATCAGTTAAGTAGTTTTTGCGAAATTAAAGAAAATCCAAATTTGTATATCTCTGGTCACAAATAAATTGTGAATATTTGCGTATATTCGCAAATGTTCTTGCGAATCAAAGTACTGTAATTGGTTGGCCACAACCTCACTAGAAAGTTACAGCCGCCATTTTCTGTGATAGGAGAGGGTACGGAGGGCTGAACATATAAATAAGTGGTATAAAGGGTCAGGGAGGAGGTACCCTGACCCCAGGGGTGTGTCATAGGGGTATTTGAGGGTCAAATTATGGGTTTTAAAAAACATTTCTTCACCATGCACAATATTCTTGAAACTTCTTGAATATTCATGAATATCCTCAAATATTCTGGAATATTCTGGAATATCCTCGAATATATTGGACATTCTCAAATATTTAAGGATATTTGGGAATATTTGAGAATGAAACAAAAATGTAAAAAACATTTTCAGACTCAGTCGTAAACTAATCGTTCACTCATACATGAACTCAGAGACTTCGATGTTAATGTTTACTTAAAGCTTAAACAATCTCTTCTGAAGTAACAAAATATCAGCTTGCAAAGGCGACGCGTTTCAACCTCAGGACATGAGTTACATTTACTTGAGTTAATCATAACTCTAAATGCTGATTTTTTTATGGTTTCGTGTGAGTACATTTGCTACTGGTGTTAGGGGGACCATGCATGATATTATCCACACCAATCTCGTGTTGGACATCATGATCAATAATAGTGAAAAGCATTGGCTTTTGCTTTCTGTGCACAGCATTATTAAAATTCTATATTCACTTTCTTGTAAGTGCATCTTGAATTGAATTGATTTGAATACTTTTCTTAAAAACGGATGTGTTTTTTTTCATTTTTTTTTTTTCAGGAGATGGGTACCACCAGTCTAAATAGTGAAAAGACACAACAGTCCAACTGATCCAGACGGGGAGGAATATCCAGTTATTAAAATATCATTGGAGAAGGGTATTTTGATTTCACTTTTGAGCATTAATCCTTATGAGCCCGAATCCAGTCCTGAAATGGCCCCCATATTGCTTTCCCTCTCCTCCTAGCTTGTTTCCCCTTGCGCTCATATAATGCCATCTCCAAATGGTATACTGACAACAATCTAGCCAACCATTGCTGCCAAGACGGGGGTCGTACATTCAACCATACGGATGATATACATATTCGATACACTGCCATGGCTACGAAGATGAATGCTCTATATGGATCGCCTGCTGCTCCAGCGACCCCTAAAACCATAATCTCAGGGGTAAGATCAAAATCGTATCCCACAACCTCATTCAAAACAGATTGAATACCCGTCCTCAAATCCATTAGTTCCCCCCATGTAGCCATCATATGTACAATATCTATCCCATACATCTCACATCTTGGGCAGTTTGTTCCGGATAGACCCCCCCCATTTGACGATGTGAGCTGGAGTATGATATAAATCGAACAGGGTCTTATAATGTTGTGCATGCAGGGAGGAAGATAATAGAGTAGTGCATCCCAGCTCTAATGATCTTGTAAAGTTATTACTTCCGTCCACCAGCTTCTCTCTCCATCTTTCCTTATTCTTCTCTAAATCATCGGGCTGTTCCGCAAGAAGTAATGGATAGACTGACCTGATTGCTATACTGGGATTGGCCAGGATGTCATTCAACAATTGGTTACTTCTAAATCCCTGCATACCCCCTGTGTTCTTTGCAAGAAAATCCCATAACTGTAAGTATTTAAAAAGTCCCTTCGCTCTAGCCCATAATGCACCTGTAAATCCCCAAATGCCTTAATCCCCAAATTGTCGAACAAATTTCCTAACCTCACTATACCTAAAGAGGCCCAATTTGCCATACATTTATCATTAAAAATTTCGGGGAGCAATGGATTCTTCTCTATCATAGTGTAATAATTATATCTACCAAGTCCTTTCTTTTTATACCTTGATCGCCAAAACTTATAGGCCGCTTCCAAAACCTTATAACGAGTTTTCTTATAATATCCAGGCTCATGATATGTTGCCAAACACCCATTGGCAACTGCTCCTATCAACAACTCATATATGTTAGGGGTATCCTCTTCCGCCATCCCTTCTTTCTTAGGACCCCATAATGGACGCATATACTGAAAAGCTGCTGCCAATTGATATAATTTTATATTTGGTAAAGACCACCCCCCCCTTCCTCGAGGGAGAGACATAAATTTGCTTGATCTTCTACACTTACCATATGCCCAAATAAATCTCATGACCACTCTGTCTATCTCTTTAAATCTACAGTTGGTGAAGCTCAACGGTGAATCATTTTCACCATATTGCACCTCCCCATAATAGTCAGATGTAGATTATTCCATCTGCACATATCTTTTCTAGCTTTCACAAGTATGGGATCCAAATTCAAGTTAACTATTTCTTCTATTTTGGGTGTAATATTTATACCTAGATATACTGCGCGATCCACCCTCCGTGTATCCTGGGTATTTGTATATTGATTGGACAGTATCTGCGTTTTAGCTCCATTCAACAGATATCCAGAAAATCTTCCAAATTTCAACGTCACCTCCTCAACCTCTCTCATTGCCGCATTAGGGGTGGCTGTTAATATAGCTATGTCATCTGTGTAAGCGAGAATTTTTGTATCCCATCCCTGTCTATGTATCATTGGAATCTTAATATTTTCTTCCAACTGTCTGAGCAGGGGGTCTATATATAGAGCAAACAGGAGGGGGGAGCATGGGCATCCCTGCTTGGTACCTGTCCTGACCTGAATGCTCTCAGATTGTCCTCCCATTAATTGAATTTTCACTACCGGTGATCTATATAGAGCCTTTACTGCAACAATAAATTTCTTCCCTAAGCCATAATACTCCATTACATACCACAAGTAATTCCAGTTCACCCGATCAAATGCCTTCTCTGCGTCTAATAATGCGACTGCCATGGGTTCCTCTGCTACTTCCGTAGCGTCAAAAAGTGCAAGGACTCTCTGAATATGGTTGGTGGTATCCCTTCCTGGGACAAACCCATGCTGCCTAGGGGAGACTAACTTCCTAATTACCAAAGATAATCGAGCGGCCAATACCTTTGAATATATTTTAATATCGCTATTAAGTAGTGTAATCGGCCGATATGAGGCCGGATTTAACGGGGCTTTCCCTTTCTTGAAAAACATTACCATATTGGCCATATCCCATGATGGGGGGGTTCCCCTCCATTTTGTACCTGAAGAAATAACTCTACCATTACCGGGAGTAATACTGCTCTAAAAGTTTTATAAAATTCTAAGGGAATCGAATCAGGACCCATAGCTTTTCCGGTGGCAAGATTGCTCATTGCCGTATCAATTTCCGAGATATCTATCTGCTCTCCCATATATAAATTATCTCCCTCAGATAGCTTATCGACCTTAGTGGGGTATAAAAATTCCAACATTTCGTCCTCCCGATAAACAGATGTATCATTATATAGTTCTGTGTAATATCTATGAAATACTTTTCTGATTTCCTCCACTTCTGATACAATCTGTCCTTGCCAGTCTTTAATCTCTCTGATAACCCCGGATGCTGACTTCTGGCTTGCCCGTATTGCTAGCAAGCACCCGTTTTTTTCTCCATACTCATACCTTTGTGAACGTTGTGCTAAGTATTTTTCCGCTATTCTTTGGGCCATAGCCTCGTTAATCTCTGCTTTAGCTATAGCGACTTCCTCCTGAGCCCTCTTTTTATCCACCCCGGTATCTATAGCTATGACCAATTGCCTTTCTGCTGCCCTCAACTTAATTAGGGAGTCATTTATTCTACCTTGGGCGCCTTTCTGCCTTTTAATACTGAAGCTCAACGTTTCGCCTCTAATTCCTGCTTTCAGGTTATCCCAGACTATCGCTACTGAGGCTGACCCCTGATTAAACCTCAAGAATTAAATTATCCACTTTCTAATATGCTCACAATATTCTGGGTCCTGCAGGAGTCCCCTTTCAAATGTCCAGCTCCTAACCTTTGATTCCAGCCCATCCAGTTCTAGATCAAATACTAAGGGGTTATGATCTGACATAATCCGAGGGTATGACTCAATCATACCCCGCTTTAAAAATAACGGAGGGATCAGAAAATAGTCTAGCCGTGCCAATTTCAAGTGGGGGGCGGAATAATAAGTATATCATGAGTCTGGTTTACGTAATTTCACCCAGGCATCCACTAATCCTAATTCTTTCTGAATAGCGACCATTGCCTTGTATACCCGAGGCTTACGCCCATGATACTGCTTGGTTGTGGATGCTAATAAATCCTGTAGTCCCTCCCAAGAACCATTAAAATTAAAGTCGCCACATAAAATATAGGGAGGGGCCTATCCTGTTAGTTCGATCGCGAGGGTATCTAGAACTACTGAGTCATCCGTAACTACCCATATAAAGAACATAATGTGAAACTACTGTACCCATATCTGCACTCTACAATTACCCATCTACCACCCCTGTCCGCCTTCTGCCTGATAAAATGTATTTTATTAGTCCGGTCTAGTATTGCCACCCCTTTGGTTCTAGCCTCTTGTTCTGACCGGGCGATCACCTTCATACCAAGCGAACCGAGGATTTCAGAGTTTTTATATTCCACATGTGTTTCCTGTAGGCAATAAATATCTGCTTTAAATATTTTTAATTCCTCAGCCACTCTTCTTCTTTTACGAGGGTCATTTAGCCCACATATATTAATTGAGGCAATTCGAAGTCTAGCCATTTACTGATTTTTGTCTCATTTCTTTTTTTTTTGACCCCCCCGGACCATTACATCTAACTGCATCTTACCGGGAATTCTCTTCTCTCCTTCTTTCCCTCCTCCTGTTTTCTCCCCCCCTATTTCTCTCCTTTCCCTTGGTGCTTTCCTCCCCTTTTAATCCCCTGAATTTCCATCTCACCCGCCATCCCTTTCCTCCCCCCGCCCTCCTCCCCCTTCCCCCTTCCTCCATCCTGGGCCAGTCTCCTCCACCCCCTCCCAGGTACCTTCCCTCCCCCCCCCGGGACTGGCCCCCCCACCCTGTTGAGCAATCAGACCACCGATGGCCTGAATATTGGTGTCGTGTATAGGTGGGCCCGCCCGCCCACCAGTCTCCCAAGCACCCTAACCTTCCCTGTGACTCTATGCTCTATTGCTTAGCCCCCATCAAATATTCTTTAGCTTTGATTTCTGAAGTAAATACTTTAACTTTTCCATTCATTATTGTCCTAAGCTGAGCGGGGGCTAGCAAATAAGCCTCCCCTCCTTTGTCTGAAAATGGCTTAATGAGCTGTCGGAGCCGCCATCTCCGCTCGACGGTGGCATGACAGAAATCGGGGCGAGTGAAGAAAGTAACCCCATCCACTGTACGTGGAGTATTGGGGCAAGCTTTATCAGATATCTCCTGTCGTAATAGGTAGTTCCCAAAATAAACTAAGATAGCTCTAGGATATTTAGAATCCGCCCGACAACCCCCTCCCGCCGGGTTGTTGGAAACCTGTGGACCCGCTGCAGCTCATTATCCCAATCCCAATTCCCCAGTTCCGGGAAGGCCCCACGCAAAAGATTAACCATGTAGGTCCGTATATTACTTCCCTCTGAGCCTTCCGGTATACCCAGAAATCAAAGATTGTTCCTTCTCTGCCTATTCTCAAAATCCTCCATCTTCCACATTACATCCGTCAATTGTTCGTCCCTCGAAGCACTCTGTTCTTTAAGAGTATTGACATCCTCTTCTACTGCCACTATCCTTTCTTCCATTGAGCATAGCTTAGCTTCGATTTCTGTACAAGATTTTGCAACCTTACGGACCGTCCCCTGCAATCTCTATGTGGCAATCCTTGCACGCTGACTTTCGATCCTAGTATCTGTTTGCAGTTCTTTAATCAAGCTATATATTGACTGCAGGATCCCTACCTCAGTGCCCATCACTGACGGATTCCCAGCAGAGGCACCTACATCTGTTTCCAATTTACCATTAGCTGAATCCTGTTGACTCATAGTGGAAGTATCTACTAGTCCAAGACCAGAATAGTCCCACTTTAAAGTCCTACCGCTCATAGATGTTGAGTTTTCAAAACCCTCCAAAGGAGCAGGCCTTGTTTTAACTGACTTCCGCTGTCGACGCGCCTGACGCACTGTAAGTTCATTGCTTGAGGACTTATTGCCATCCTACGATGTCACACTATCTTCAGACTCACCAGAGCTATGATCGATGCTGCTAAAATCTGACTCCTCAGTCAAGGAGTCAAATTTATCGCTACTATCTTTGCCCCAGTCTACAGGTTGGGGACCTTCTCTATTTGTTTTACCCCCTCTTGTAGGGCTTCTTGAAGATTTATGTAGGTCCGTCTTTTCAGTTACGGATCCTAAGGTGTTCACAGATCCTTCCCCGTTCTGACGCTCCGGCTGCTCGATTTGATCAGATTGTCGTGTTTGGAACTGCTTGCCTCCAGCGGGGGGCCAGGCTCGTTCTCTCTTGTCTCCCTGTTACTGTCTTCCATCTCTGGCAAGTTTTCACTAACATGTGTAGGTTTAGTAGGGGATTTGTTATTTTCAATACGCAGCCCTGCGTTGTCACTGTTACTCGGGAGTGCAGATTCTTTTCCTAGCGTAATGCTTTCAGGGGGGGGGTTAGGTGTACAGAGAGTCTATCTTGTGCTCCACCTGTAAGAAAAGTCATAATAGTAGATTGACTTTTGCCTTTTCCCTTAATTTCCAACGGGGGTAATACTGTCGCCCATCTTAGCATCTTTCCACAATCCTGGCATATTCTTCCCGGCAACTTTACCTACTGCTGTCGTCAGGCGTTTGTTTACTCCTACTGATTCTCCTTTATCTCTTCCAACGCGCGTCGTCTTAGCTCCTTGTCACCAGGATTACGAGTAGCTTTGGGCGCTATGTTGTTTTTTAACACTTGGGATACCAGCCTGATGAGTCCTATTATTCCAGCGGCTGCCGTTTGTGCCTCAGATATTGCTTGCCTAATCAAATCCTCAGAGGCCTTGGGGGGGTATATAGGTGCCAAGGTGGATCGACTTGTGCCTCCAATACCATTAGTGCCCCTGAATCTTTTAGTTCTCCTTTTATGCCCCCCTCTTTTCCTTCCCCCTCCTCTCTCTTTTCTGTTCGTTTCCAGCCAAAACCAGAAGAACTCAGAGGGGCGGTGGGGGCTATATCACTCAATATCAAATGGTATACACAATATCAACTGTTAAAGTTGGTTTGTCCCTTCCCCTAGTAGTTCTTATTTTTAGTTTATAAGAAGGGAAGAGAGAGCCCCCCCCGCGTCTATATCAGTGTTAAGCAGTTTTCTTAGCCCAGATTTTCTGCTGGTTTATCAGCCTCTTTTTTTTTTTTTTTAACAGGAAGCGAGTCAGTTACAGAACCCCACTACAGACAACTCTTGTTTTGCCCTCCTTCAATACCTGCTGTTGCTTGCAGATTTCCACAGGTAGTCAGCTCAAGAGTCTGACAGACAGCCCAGACTCCTCTCTTCCTCTTCTCATCTGAATATAGATGGACGCGGCAGAACACACTCCCCTCACTGCATGGAGGCGACTCTGCTCCCGGCACAACCAAAGAAAACTCTGAGGCTGCTGCCTCCTGGAGAATCTTCGTTCCGATTTCTTTTTTTTTTTTTCCGGCGCTTGGCGTACTCTCCCCGAGCACCGCAGCTACCTCGTCTTTTCAAGGGAAACAATGCAAGCCAGGCTACGGGGGGGGCTCCTATCCTTGTTGTCTTTTCATGCGCGATCCTTGTTGCGGCTGCTCGAAAGCGGCCACGGCGGCGTCTGTGTGCTTGTTCCTGGTGGGCGGGGCTTACGAGCCTCGCAGCTACGCCGGCACCATCTTGCTCCTCTGCTTAACAAATGGCACTCCAAGCAGCTTCGATGTTATTGTTTACTTAAAGCTTAAACAATCTCTTATGAAGTAACAAAATATCAGCTTGCAAAGGTGACGCGTTTCAACCTCAGGACATGAGTTACATTTACTTGAGTTAATCATAACTCTAATTGCTGATTTTTTATGGTTTCGTGTGAGTACATTTGCTACTGGTGATAGGGGGCCCATGCATGATATTATCCACACCAATCTTGTGTTGGACATCATGATCAATAATGGTGAAAAGCATTGGCTTTTGCTTTCTGTGCACGGCATTATTAAAATTCTATATTCACTCTCTTGTAAGTGCGTCTTGAATTGAATTGATTTGAATACTTTTCTTAGAAACTGATGTGTTTTAATGTTATTTTCTGTTGGTTTTATGCTAAGCCCCTGTTCCTTTTATTTTCTATTGGAGTGTGTTGCAGTATCAGTAAGTGGCTTTGTGAAGTGTTAAACCTACTCCAAGGCTGGACTTTAGTACTTATGCTAATGCTTAGTGACATTTAGGACAGTAGTAACTTTAGAAGTGTAGTTTGCAAACAGCAATGGTCTTACTGGTGTGAATGTTTGTAATAATATGCCGTTCTCTTAACTTCTCTTTTTTCCTCCCTAGTCCCCTTCTTTCACCTCTCTAAACCACTCCCGTTTACTATTAAGTATTCCCCAATTTCCCACCATCACCCCAGTATGCCCCATATTTACTAGTAAGCAGTAAACATACACGAAAACCCGGACTACAGATGTCCATTAAAAGCACATTCTGGAGGAACACAAAGCACAGTGATGTCTTCAAAACATTCTCAAACATTATTGTCTCCTACTGGATTTCGTGGAAGAGAGCTACACTATAAGCCAGCTGAGTTACCATACCAAGATATTTTTTTTATAAAGAAACTTTACATAGAAAATCTAGAGAGAGTTTGGAGAAAGTCTGCTAAGAATTCGATTGACCAACATTTTTATCGTGTGCTATTCTTTCTATTTCAGTTATTTGGGACAGTAACTTAAATGCTGCGAATACAAATAATGAAATATGTTAAGTTTTGAATCAATGTCAATGTAATTCTGATTTTCCATCGAACAAGTAGAAGCGAAGCAATATATGTTAGTATGATGATTGTTCCGGATAATGTACTATGTACCAGTGCTGTGGAGATAAACTGTAAAGTTCGAGCTCAGCCAAATAGATGAGTTTCATGATTAGCAGTAGGATAGAATATGTAACTCTAGATTTCCAATATCAATGAAGGGTGAAATACTGTATTTTTCATTGCTGATTTCATTTCTGTTTGCCCCGTAACGAAAGGTATCCCACTCCAAAATGCACCTAGGCATCTTCTTCTATGGTAGTACAATGAAATATAAACAGATTTAAGAACAAATTTTGAAGTAACATATCAGAAGAGAGTATGATGTGTTAATGGGATGAAAAAGAAAAGAGTGAGGTTTTCATAAGAAGGTGATACAATACTGCATATGAATGTGAAAGGATAAACACCTTACAGAAGTGAGAGTTCCTTAGTTGCAAAGCCCATTATCAGTGAGTTTTTTTACAGCATGGTAAGAGGTTAAGTTGTAAATACAATAAGCCTGAAACATCTTGATTGGCATCTGGAGGGATTTTTACAAACTACTTGGCGACCACACTGCCTTTAGTGGCAGAACACGGGTTTTTAGTATTCCCATGGAATCACTAGATGTTAATTGTTCAAGTTTTTGTGTGGATGGCTTTTGGTTAAACATTATAACAAAAGAGCCAGGTTTTATGATTTTGTCCACTGCCAGTGCAGCCTACAGGTGTCCTGCACGCCGGACTACTTTCATGAAGCACTGGAGACTGCCCGCACGAATGATCTATTTCATCAAGATTAAAGGCATGATCCATGCATTAGGAAGACCAACACGGCAGCATGGTTGGTTATTGGAATGAACACCATAAATCTGGAACCCTGATAGGGACAAGGGGCCAGATGTAGGTAAGTCACAAATTGCGACTTGCAATTTGCGAGTCAAAGCGACTCGCAAATTGCAACTCGCAATTCGCGATGCAGAAAGGTGTCTCAGACACCTTCTGCGACTCGCTATGGGGGTCGAAAAGACCCACCTCATAAATATTTATGAGGTGGGTCGCAGTTTGTGACCCCATAGCGAGTCTAGGCACTCACGGGGATGGTGGCCTGCTGGAGACAGCAGACCACCATGTCCGTGACTGCTTTTCAATAAAGCAGTTTTTTTTTTCTCTTTGCAGCCAGTTTTCCTTAAAGGAAAACGAGCTGCAAATAGAAAAAATACTGAAACCTTTTTGTTTCGGTTTTTTTCAGAGTAGGCAGTGGTCCATGGGACCACTGCCTGCTCTGAAAAAATAATTTTGTGAGCAGTCACAAAGGGGAAGGGGTCCCATGGGGACCCCTTCCCGTTTGCGAATGAGTTACCATCCACTTCAAGTGGATGGTAACTGCGAGTTGATTTGCGACCGCTTTCGCGGTCACAAATCAACTCTACATTGCGGTGTGACTCGCAAATAAGAAGGGCACACCCCTTCCTATTTGCGAGTCGGAAACACATTTTGCGAGTCGGTACCGACTCGCAAAATGTGTTTCTGTATCGCGTGAGGGCATTTGCGCCTCGCAAACGGCGGTTTCCTCTGTTTGCAAGGCGCAAATGCCTTCCTACATCTGGCCCAAGGTCTCATGACGAGCGAAAACAAAATATGAATTAATGTATGCCTACCTTCAACTACTGATAGAGCGTTCCGTACTAATAATTTACCTGTATTCGGACTCTCTTTAGGCCGATGAATCTTTTGACTAAGTGGAACTCTCCGTACTCTATATCGGTCAATTGCATCAAATCAATAATCAATAACGAACATAAGCAATACCCTGATCAACATAACACTTGACAATTAATCCAGAATACATTTCGGCGAACCCTGACCTTTCAGTCAGGAATAACCACACCAGTTTATTCAAAGTTAGTGAATTTATTTCCCTATATTAACAAAGCTAGCACAATATAGATGTGTCTCAACACCAAATGATAAACGTAAATGAACATTAATAGCTGTCCATAGCGGCGAAACAAGTGCAATCTATGCAGCATTTGAATAACAAGGCATTCGATGATAGCAATGCAAATCACTAATACTATAATCTGTAATGAACTAATTGCATACATTTAGTCAGCATAACAAGGTCTCAAATTGCATCGTGCAACAAAAGGAATCCTCATCTAACCTCAAATTAGCATCGGCATGTGGGACTTCGTGCAAAACAATTTAGCAACATTAATTTGGAAAAACTCCTAACTAGGGATCTTGTCAAAAATCAGCAGTTGGTTACCTAAAAGAAACACAATGCAATTGTACAATTTCCTTTCATATTTACCAATTACGATCAGCATACAAGGAAGTCTTCGTTTACAGGTACCGTTTCTCGATCAGCATGGGACGGGGCAAAGGGGCAGGGGTGGACGGGGCAATTGCCTCACGGCGGCAAAATAAAACTACTACTTCATGTAAAGGGATCAAAGTTAAAGTCTCTAGGGCAAGAATCATTTAAAGTCTCTTTCTCTCGATTAGAGAAAGCATCAGAGTATCTTTCAAAATGGCGTCGCAGCAAGGTGGGCCATAATAGCTACGAAGTCTGCAAAATGGCGAGTATCGAGCTGGTAATGGCTGCTTTCTTCTCGTGCACCTGGTTTAAATAGACAACAGTTCAAATCCAGTAGGGTCTTCCATTGGAGGGTTCATAGGTTAGCTTCAAATTGTCCAATCAAAAACAACAGTTCTCAAGCTTTTACTTAAGCATACATTATCTTTGGAGATGGGTACGCAAGTTGCAACATTTTATACCAATTAGCTCACTTTCAGAGCCTCCATTGTCCGCACCTGCAGATCGACCTTGGAGTAAAGAGAAAAATACCAAGCTGGCACGAAACTTTAAGATAAGCATGTGAACGATCTCAGTGGAAAAGTATAGCTTCAAGCAAAAATACACGTTTAATAGCACATTGGAAAAATACGAGCATCTAAACCTTGAGACCAGGCAACTAGGCCGAAGCCTCTACTAAAGTTATGCTAAGCTAAAGCATTTCAAACAAGCAAATCATAGCATACGTTTTTGATTATGTCGGATTAGTGCAATTCTAATACACCACGTTATATAAAGCACGCTTATAAATGTTGGCAAACTACTCTAAGGGCACATTTTGTCCCCGTACAATCTTTATTAGTTCGGTTAAAGTCACACATGATTATTTCAACACTACGTTTAAGCGCTAATAAATGTAAAACCTTCATTTCTGCTTCATCAATCCCTCCTCTGATGACTACTTGTCATCACACTAAACCATGCCCACAAATTTTATTCCATTAAAATTCTGTCAGTTCTCTTTTCCTTTTAATTCCCCTAGTTTTCGCTTTGTATTCTTCTGCCATTCTTTTCATTATTTTCTCTTCCTTTCTTCTTTTAATTCTTTCCATAATCATTATTATTCCCC
The DNA here is from genome assembly GCF_031143425.1 of Pleurodeles waltl. Classification (NCBI taxonomy): domain Eukaryota; kingdom Metazoa; phylum Chordata; class Amphibia; order Caudata; family Salamandridae; genus Pleurodeles; species Pleurodeles waltl. The sequence goes on from NC_090449.1 coordinate 190,368,221, forward strand.
TTTTTATTCCCCAAATTCCAAATATACAAATCAGTACAATTAATATTCCTTGTATTATTTTCAGTAATATTCCATTCCAAATTCCCCCAATCCAATTTCCCACTGAAGCAAGTCCTTTTCCAACCTTCTCCCACACTCCTGGTTCTTTCAATTCCTTCAAATCTGCACTCTCTTTTGTTAGATTAGCAAGCATAGTTTTAATCTTCACACTATTGTCGGGAATATACGTACAACAGTGTCGTGCACCAAGCATTTTGCAAAGGCCGCCATCCTTTGCTAAAAGAATGTCTAAAGCAAGCCTATTTTGAAGAGTCATAGCCCTTTCCGCTGCAAGTTCAGCATCTATCAGGATTATAGCACCTGAAAACTTTGTCAACATGTTATCCACTATAGTAGACAACTTTCTTATTTTGATGGAATTCAACACAACTCCCAATGAAGGAATCATGGCTCCAAATATATCTCCTACCACAGCAGCTGTGGTCTCTCTTTTCTGGATACGATGGGATCCAGATGTCTTTTGAATCATCGATAGGTCATCCAGTTGATAAACCTTTGGGAACACTATACCCAAATAACATCTCCCCCACCATCCCTTTGGAAGACGATAATAGGCATTATACCCACAAATGTAATATACACCTGGAATGACAGGGTCAAGTCCGTTCATCATGAATGTCCATTTGGCCTTAAAGATAAACGTATGTTTACACTCACTCGCTCCTACAAAAATGTTATCATAATAAGATTCACCTCGATATATACAAAATGTCCCTACATGCCAAGCATCTAAAGCAATTCTCCCTTGTGTCTTTATTGCGGCAAAATCATAATTATCTACTGAAGTCCTCTTATGTAGCTCTTTTTCTAATTTCGCATTCATTTGTGCCCTTCTATCATCTGTGCGATCTAAGAAGCTTATTTCTACTGCAGAGAGCGAGCAGGTAAGATTTTCCCTATGAGCGTGAGCCGTTTCAAAAGGTAGCATTGGCTCGAAAAATTCCCTCATTATTTTAGCATCGCAATCTTTAGCGATCTGGCTTAGCTGCGCTATTATAGGAACATATGCAAAGGTAACATCATAATTTGAGTAAAAATACTGTATGTTAGTTTGACCATAAAATCTAGACATTACTATACTACATGTAATCCCGTATGTAAGAGGCATGTGGTGATATGTCACCCCTTCCTTTACTGATGTCGGTATCTGTGTACACACATAACAATCTTTCGCATCCATAGTCTCAACATATTCTGTTAGCAAGCGATAGAAAACATTATACGAAAGCTCTTTCTTATCATGCAAGTGTCTCTCATCTAATTCTAGTCTTTTCAATGCGGTTAGTTCAGTGACAGTAACAGGAGCAAAAGTAGAAGCGTCAATTTTCTCATTCTCACCCTTTCCATGCATTGCAAGCACTATTGCCATTATTATTAGTACACATGCAATTATCAAGCCTATACACACATATTTACAGTATTTCTTTCTACTGTTTTGCGTCATGATCTGTATAGAATCAGAGAGCTAGAAGCACCTATAAATGAAACTATTTAGCAATTCAGTTACAAAGCTGAACGAGCGCAATGTTCACACAGTCTTCTTCAAGAGGCCAGTCACTTGTCGGTTAGCAGCATTTGTCTCAATTCGGCAATAACTCAGTCTTTATCAGTTTAGCAAATGTCTCATCCGGTTTAGCAATGTCTCAGCTGGTTTTATCACTTTAGATTGTAGCAAGCAATGACATTTATCACCCTTTCAATCAACACTGTCCATAAAACTTTTCTTTTCTATTGGTATCTCTTCTTCTTCGTTCTCGATGCTTAGAGATACAAACTCGTCAGTCCAATCGTCATTGACTGCATATGCCCATTCTGGACCGGAATATCTCCTGTTTGGTATCCTTTTCCTTTTCAATTTTGCTTCTCTTTTCGATTCTGCCACGCTGGTACTTTCCTCTTTTGTCAAGTCCTTTTCTTCACTCGGGGGTGGTACCACGACAGACACTTCCTTTCTTTTCTCTTTCACTTTTGGCCTTCCTCCGTCGTTCAAACTTTCTTCAGTCCTTTGTTTTACTGGTGATATACTTAGTCTCCTCTTTGCACCATGTCCATTTGTTGGACCTGCGACCTTTTCTGTAGAAGTTTGAACTGTTCCGTTCTGTTCTGCCTTGTCCCCTCCTTCTGGGGAATCAATCACGTTCTCTTTTTCTTTTTCTGTATCGTCTGCTTCTGGGAAAGCCCTCCTCTGATCAGGCTCTCCTGCTTTTTCACCTTTTTCGAGCCCTTCGTCACCGTTACTTTCGTCAGGCTCTGTATCACTTTCAGCTGCTTCAGGTTCCTTGTCACCCTCAGCTGCTTCAGGCTCTTTGCTACCCTCAGCTGCTTCAGGTTCTTTGTCACCTTCAGCTGCTTCGTCGCTGTCTGAACTTTCTCCTTGGTCTTCCCCAAGTGAGTTAGTCTCTTCGTCCTCCAATAATATCTCTCTCTCTCCTGCTTCTGCCTGTTCGCTTTCAGTTCGGTTTTGTTCTGTCTCAGCACTCAGCACTGTTTTATCAGGCACTGGTAGTTTCAGCGCTTCAACTTCCTCATCTGTGGGACACAACACCTTCTTTGTGTGACTGGCGTGAATCCAGTTGGGAACCCCCGCACACTTCACAGCGGTAGTTGTCGTCAGGATCACTTGGAAAGGGCCTTTCCAACGGGGTTCCAGACACGACTTCCTCACGTGCTTCTTTACCACGACCCAGTCACCTGCTTTCAGTGTGTGTCCTGGACCTTGGATCGGTGGTAAGGTGGTTGCTTCCACCTGGTGAGAGAAAGAGCGAACCACGTCAGCCAGACCCTTGCAGTAGTCTAACACCATATCATCTGTAATATTCAAAAGCGCGTTTGCGGGAACTGCAGGAAGTCTCATAGCCCTGCCCATGAGAATTTCGTGCGGAGACAATCCAGTCTTTCTATCAGGGGTGTTTCTCATTGACATTAGCGCCAAGGGCAATGCGTAAGGCCATTTCAAATTTGTCGATGCACATATTTTCGCCATTCTTGATTTCAGTGTACCATTCATCTGCTCCACCAATCCTGATGCTTCAGGGCGATAGCTACAATGCAGTTTTTGCTCAATGTTCAGCGCTTCGCAAAGTAACTTTATCACCTCGTTATTGAAGTGACTTCCCCTATCTGATTCTAAAGAGATCGGGAATCCGAAACGTGGTATCAACTCTCTCAACAATAGCTTTGCAACTGTAAGGCTGTCATTTCTACGTGTGGGGTATGCCTCAATCCAGTGACTAAAAATGCACACAATCACCAACACATACTTCAGACCTCCATGCACAGGCATCTCAATGAAGTCTATCTGCATCCTACTAAATGGGCCACTGGCCCTGCCAATGTGGCTGGCGTTCACAACTGTTCCCTTTCCTGGGTTCATCTGCTGGCAAGTGACACATCGATGGCAAACTGCTTCTGCAGCTTGACGAAATCTGGGGTTAAACCAATCAGTTTTGAACAATCTTATCATGGCATCTCTCCCTAGGTGAGCTTGCCCATGATAAAACCGCGCAAGCTGTGATAAGAGACTGTTTGGCAAAACAAATTTTCCCTCATTTGAAACCCATAACTCGTCTGGTCTCTTTATACACTGTGATTTAATCCAGGAATCTCTCTCATCCTCCCTGACGTTATTCTGCAATGCTTTTAGTTCATCTATTGTATCTACGACCTTTAAGGCAAATGCTTCAGCTGGTTCGAGTTCTGGCTCACTTATCGAATTCCATTCATCCCTGAGTAATATACAGTTCAAGGCACAAAATCTTGCGACTTGATCCGCATATGCATTTCCCAGAGAAACATAGTCCTGTCCTTTTGTATGAGCACTGCACTTTACCACTGCAACTTCAGCTGGCATTTGAATGGCGTGTAACAATTCCCTTATTCTCTCCCCGTTTTTCACTGGGGATCCTGAAGAAGTCAGGAAACCTCTCTGTGACCATAGTTGTCCAAAGTCGTGCACAATTCCAAGCCCGTACTGACTATCAGTGTAAATGGTGACTTTCATCAATGCAGACAGTTGACATGCTCTTGTAAGGGCTACAAGTTCTGCTACTTGTGCAGAATAGACTCCTTGGAGCCAGGCCGCTTCCAAGACACCTGTTACAGTACATACAGCATATCCTGCTTTCAAAATTCCCATCCCATCTCTTAGACATGAACCATCAACAAAAACAATTTGGTCATTTTCATCAAGCTTAGTATCCTTAATGTCAGGTCGAGGTTTTGTGCAAAATTCAGTCACCTGAAGGCAGTCATGCTCGACGTCTTCAGCGTTCTCAATTTCAGCATTTTCACCAGGAAGCAAGGTTGCTGGATTCAACGTAGTGCACCTTTTCAGCTGCACATTCGGTGAGCCCATAATTATCGTTTTATACCTTGTGAGTCTTGCTCCGGTCATGTGTTGCATTCGGGAGCGGGTCAAAAGTATCTCAACTGAGTGAGGGACCATGACTGTTACTGGGTGTCCCATCACTATTCCTTCACTCTGAGTGAGGCTGATACCAACTGCTGCTACGGCGCGCAAACACCCTGGGAGTGCTGCTGCGACCGGATCCAAAGTAGCTGAAAAATACGCTACTGGTCTGTTTACGCCACCATGGGCTTGAGTCAAGACAGACAAAGAACATGCATCACGTTCATGACAAAACAATGTGAAAGGCTTTGTGTAATCAGGCATACCTAAAGCTGGAGCCCTGCACATGCACTCTTTCAATTCAACAAAAGCATCCATCTCATCTCCTTTCAGTTCAATTTGATCCAAGGCATCCTTCTGAGTCAGTTTCAGTAAAGGCTTTGCTAGAGTTGAGAAGTTGGGAATCCACTGGCGACAGTAGCCCACCATTCCCAAAAACTTCCTCACCTCCCTCCTTGTCTTTGGTGGACTCATTTGAAGTACACTTGTTATTCTTTCCTTCATTATTCTCTGTGACCCTTTCTCTATCTGGTGACCCAAGTATTTCACTTTCTTCTGACAGAACTGCAATTTGGAAGGAGACACCTTGTGTCCATTCCTTCCCAAATGGTTCAACAGAGCAATGGTATCGGCTGTGCAGCCACTTTCTGTCTTTGATGCAACCAGTAAGTCATCAATGTACTGTACTAGGGTTGACTCGAATGGCAATTCTAATGCTTCCAAATCTTTCTTTAGAATCTGATTGAAGATTGACGGTGACTCAGAAAACCCTTGAGGAATTCAACACCAACTGTATACTCTGTCTAGGAATTTGAAACAAAAGAGGAATTGGCTGTCCTCATGAAGAGGCACAGAAAAGAATGCTTGTGACAAGTCGATGACTGAGAACCATTCGGCATCGCAAGGGACTTGAAACATTATCACAGCTGGATTTGGTACGACAGGGCAACACTTGACTATGATGTCATTTATTTTCCTCAAGTCCTGCACAAGTCGGACCTTTCCACTTGGCTTTATTAGTCCCATTATTGGTGAATTACATGGACTGCTTAACACTTCTTTCAGTACCCCCTGTTTTACAAATTCGTCAATAAGTTGGGCAACTTTCATGAGGGTGTCTTGTGCCATGTGGTATTGTGGGGTCTGGGGAAAGATTGCATTGGGCTTTACAGTCACTTTCACTAGTTCCACTCCTTTCATCAATCCCACCTCTTTCCCTGTCATATCCCACACTTCCTTTCCGACTGTTTCCCGTAATTCGGCTGGAATATCTTCTTCAGTTATCATCGGGAAAAGACAAATCAGAGGATACTCTTCATCGACAGTTTCCATCTCATCCCCCTCTACACTGTCCTCTTCTTCCCCCTCACTGCTCGTCTGGATTGTTATTCCTTCGTTCGAACACATGATCGAACAACCCAATTTGCACAATAGGTCTCTTCCTAACAGTGCTATCGGGCTCGAGTCACATACCACAAACTGATGCACCCCTTGATAGTTACCGATGCTGACTGGTACCGGATCTGTTATTGGGTTCGTCAGGTGCCTGTTTGCTACTCCCACCACTTGAACTGTCCTCCCTGAGAGTGGCAAATTTGGTACTTCACTGCTCTTAACAGTTGAACGTGTGGCTCCTGTGTCAACCAAGAATGAAACACGATGACCCATTACTCTTCCCTCTACGTACGGACCCTTTTGATCAACTTCCAAGGATGCTGCAAGCACACAATCTCCTTCTTCTTCTGAGCTTTCACTCTCCCATACATTGTTTATTCCACTCTCACTGTGTAGTGGGAACTGTTGTACGGTGCCATTTGTACTCATTACCTGACCCGAGACCTGTGGAGGAACCATCACTTGCTGCTGACTCATTGGTGCCAAAGGTATTTGCATTTGCTGATTAGGTACCATGGGAAACTGCTGTTGCATTGGCTGCATTTGCGTCATCTGCATACGAGGCATCTGCATCTGCTGCGGCTGCATAGGTTGTAATCCCTGCAACTGATTTACGGTCTGAAAATTTGGGTTTGGACCTCTCATTTTCGGTCCCCTCATTGTCTGAAATGCATTGACATCATTGTTTTGCTGACCAACACCTGCACCTGCACCTGCACCTTCCTGCACCACCATCGGGCACTCGCGTTTCCAATGACCGACAATTCCACACACGTGACACGGCATCACCTTCTTCATTGCCTGCACAACAGTCACAACAGTGTTCAAATCCGGACCATTATTCGCAAAACCTCCTCTGCCTCTGCCTCTGGCCTGTGGCTGAAACATCATATTTCCCTGCAACTGCGGCTGCGATTGCGGTGCCTGCTGTTGGAACCCTTGCATCCCTTGCAAACCTTGCAGACCTGTCTGAGCTGCTTTAAGTTGCATCATCATCACCTTCTCTTTCAACCTTTTCTGTTTCACTTCAATTTCGTCGCTACAGTATTTCGCATAATTTAACACCTCATCAATAGGTTTCGACTGCCAACAAATCAAATGCGACTTTATCATCTGACTTATTTCTGGTCTCAGCCCTTCCACAAATCTAAATACAAAATGAAGCATGTCCTTCGCCTCTATTGTCTCCGTGCCACTGTAGTTCTTGAACGCCTTCAACAACCTCTCATAGTAACTATGAATCGACTCTTTAGCCTCTTGGGCCGTTCGATCGATCTTCTGACAATCCACATTTTTCGCGGCAACTTTCGTCTTCAAATGCTCAATCACCTTGTAGTACAAGCTCATCACCATAGGTGATGGTGCACCCGTATCCCTGTCTCTCTCTGGTTCACTTGTCGGCCAACCTACAGCTCTTTTGCAATCCTCCCACAAATCTGCCGGAACCACAATCTCAAAGAGGGTGTTCAGGTCTTCCCAGAGACATTTTGCAAGCTTCACAAACCTATCAGTCTGTTGATACCATTCAATCGGCTTCTCTCTCAGTTTGGGAAAATCATCCGTAAATGACTGAATGTCGCTTCTGTGCCATGGTACATGTATTAATTTTCCCCCTGCTGTCTCCCTCATTGGTAACATGGTTACTGCCTCGCTACTCTGTGGTCTTTTCTCATTGAGCTCTGCAGCACTGTCCCTCCTCTTTTCTTTTCTCTTTACCCACCTGCTTTCCCACTTGTCTAAGCACCTCCACACTTGTGCACTCTGCAGCAATTCTCTAAGGTGCGCCTTCATGCCTGCTGACCTCATGTGTTCAAAATCTGTGGTCCCAAAATCCAATCTGTAGCTTCTGCTCAAGTGTTTTGTCTTGTCTATATCAACCCCGTTTTTGTCAGCTATTTCCTGCAAGCTTTTATGTACCTTATTCACTTCCTTCGTAATCCTGGGACATAGATATCTCAGCTCTTCTTCCTAGTAGGACTCTAACCTATTCACACCCATAGTCCCTTCCACCAATTCTTGTGCTTCCATGTTCAACCTGACCCTATTCATATAATCTTCTCCCTTCCCACTGGCTGAACTTTGTGTGGAATTTAGACTGTTGAACCATTGTGTCAGCTGTTGCGCATTCAACCCCATCAGTGTAGCATTCACATCGACTGCCATTGATGGTTGCGGCAACTTTTCAGTATTCGATGACAGCGGTATCACCAGTGGGGGACTCGACCTCACCAGTGTTGACTGAGCACATATGGGACTAAACTCCATCAAGGTCCCAGATCCAGTTGGCTGAGCCGCTATCGGAGTTATCCCTGGAGTGTTTTCTATGCACCTCCTCTCTGTCCCATTCTGCAGAATTGATCCCTGACCGCTCATACCTAAATTAGGCTGACTGTACAGAGGTACCGGTGGACCTACAGTAATGGGTAGCGATATCGCATCTGGGTTTTGTCCATTTCCCATGTTCTGAGGCATGTTCATTCCCACACTACGGGTCATCATTGCCGGCATGCCCATCTGACTCCCCGTCATCTGAGCATGTGCATTTCCCTCCTGCATCTGCTTTTGAGGCATCAGAAACTGAGTTGATTCAACTTGTACCAATGTCGGGTTGTGACCATTCTGTACTCCCCTTACAGTTGGATCTAGAATCATTCCTGCACCGTTGTCACTGCTGTAGTACCCTGGGATCTGCGGCTGATAATTTTCTGCTTGTTTCAGCATGGGCACATCTGGATATATTCTCCTAACCTGCGGTATCTGCGGGGTGAACAGTAGACTCGGGTCCTTAGATCCCGATGATGCTCCTGAACTCTGACTCTCACCGTTCTGTACCGATGCCGGAGGGGCAGAACTGGTACTTGGACCTTGTCCACTCTCTGCATAAGGTGGTGGACGGTCGTTCAGCAATTGCATGATTAACTCCTCATCCTCTAACTCCTCTTCTCTTCTCAACTTTTCCTCGTCCTCTCTATCCTTGGAACACCTTCTGTTTGTCTTATAGGTAGCTTTCTTACCTGTCTCCTCTTCTTCCTTAGTAATTGCGGGAAACAATTTTATCCCCTGCAGTACATCTGACCTCCACACCTTCTGTGCATTATCCCACCTAGCGTCCGCTAGTGTCTTTTCTACTTTTCTTATCCTGCTCTCGAACTTATTTTGCTGTTGCTGTCTAGCCATCAGTTCCCAAATCGCTAGAGCCTCAAACTGTGCTGGCCTTGGAGGTACCTTCATGTCATACATCGTAAATCTCAAATTCTCTAGGATCCTTATATTGAATGTCCCATGAATCGGGAACGCTACGCTCCCATGTTTCTCTGTCAGCTTGTGCCATTGCTTTAGCCAAAGGCACGGAGCTACCCCTTTTTCCTCCATTACAATGTAAGCTGGTGTACCTTCGGGCGGCGTCTCCTCTCCTACGCTCGCTTTAATGTAAGACTCCCCCTTCATCGCACTCCTTAATGCTTTTAAAAATTTCATTTTCTCGTCTTTTATTTTACAAAATTTGTAGTCAATAGGTGACTTTAATTCCCGGAATACTCTTCGCTTGCCTTTCCCCTTCCAATCGAGCCCCACGGACTGCGTCCAATCCGTGCGCGACCCTTCTCTGCAACCAACCTATCCCAGCGCGGCTCCTAGTGACGTCACACTCACACACTCTGCGGCTGACAAAGCCTCGCGGCTAGTCCTCCTTCACTCAGCTCCTCTCGAAACAACTTCTTGCATGTATCGCGAGCTACCAAAAATAAAACAGATCTGTCGGTTTACTACAGGAAGGGTAACACAGTCGCTTCAGGACCTTAGGGATTTTTCACTAGCCTCGGCAGTTATTCCATCTTTCTCGGTCCCCACGTTCGCAAGCAAATCTGACCCGCAGACTGCTCTCAACTTGTCAGTGATCTATTCTAGTGCACTTAGAATTTTGTCAAAGCCCGAAGTCGAAGTTCCTTTCACTCCCTTAACACACGTACCGACCCGTTGACCACGCCCGATCAACCTACTAAACCGCCCAGACCACAACATAAAACAACATACTCCGGAGTCTCTTGACCTCGCAGGGCCCGTCTCAACAACAACAACCACGTGGACCTTTTTATGCACAAAGCGCCACACGCACATGAAGTTCGACGACTTCCCTACTCTCACACTCGGAGTCACACCTCCGCTATTTCTATGAAGTTCGACGACTTCCCTACTTCTACACTCGGAGTCGCACCTCCGCTATCCTCTAAAAGAAAAAATTCCTCGCAACCTTTTCACACAATCTGCGGCAATAAGCTGTGCAAGCGCAAAACCCTAATTTTTCTCATACCATCACTAGTACCGCCAACGCTGATTCCACACCTCCGTTCTCTCCATTCGCAAGCTCCGAGATCCCGGGAAAGTCGCGGTGGACCTAGCCCATCATCATTCTGTCAATCAGTTTTATCCTAAAAAAATCTAATTCAACTTCTCGAGTGGGGTCTCAAAGGGCGTAACCATTAATTCAACACCATGTACTTTAACGGTACGGAGTCCCAAAAGGCGAAACCGTCCTCTGCTACCATCTACTGATAGAGCGTTCCGTACTAATAATTTACCTGTATTCGGACGCTCTTTAGGCCGATGAATCTTTTGACTAAGTGGAACTCTCCGTACTCTATATCGGTCAATTGCATCAAATCAATAATCAATAACGAACATAAGCAATACCCTGATCAACATAACACTTGACAATTAATCCAGAATACATTTCGGCGAACCCTGACCTTTCAGTCAGGAATAACCACACCAGTTTATTCAAAGTTAGTGAATTTATTTCCCTATATTAACAAAGCTAGCACAATATAGATGTGTCTCAACACCAAATGATAAACGTAAATGAACATTAATAGCTGTCCATAGCGGCGAAACAAGTGCAATCTATGCAGCATTTGAATAACAAGGCATTCGATGATAGCAATGCAAATCACTAATACTATAATCTGTAATGAACTAATTGCATACATTTAGTCAGCATAACAAGGTCTCAAATTGCATCGTGCAACAAAAGGAATCCTCATCTAACCTCAAATTAGCATCGGCATGTGGGACTTCATGCAAAACAATTTAGCAACATTAATTTGGAAAAACTCCTAACTAGGGATCTTGTCAAAAATCAGCAGTTGGTTACCTAAAAGAAACACAATGCAATTGTACAATTTCCTTTCATATTTACCAATTACGATCAGCATACAAGGAAGTCTTCGTCTCACAGGTACCGTTTCTCGATCAGCATGGGACGGGGCAAAGGGGCAGGGGTGGACGGGGCAATTGCCTCACGGCGGCAAAATAAAACCTCTACTTCATGTAAAGGGATCAAAGTTAAAGTCTCTAGGGCAAGAATCATTTAAAGTCTCTTTCTCTCGATTAGAGAAAGCATCAGAGTATCTTTCAAAATGGCGTCGCAGCAAGGTGGGCCATAATAGCTACGAAGTCTGCAAAATGGCGAGTATCGAGCTGGTAATGGCTGCTTTCTTCTCGTGCACCTGGTTTAAATAGACAACAGTTCAAATCCAGTAAGGTCTTCCATTGGAGGGTTCATAGGTTAGCTTCAAATTGTCCAATCAAAAACAACAGTTCTCAAGCTTTTACTTAAGCATACATTATCCTTGGAGATGGGTACGCAAGTTGCAACATTTTATACCAATTAGCTCACTTTCAGAGCCTCCATTGTCCGCACCTGCAGATCGACCTTGGAGTAAAGAGAAAAATACCAAGCTGGCACGAAACTTTAAGATAAGCATGTGAACGATCTCAGTGGAAAAGTACAGCTTCAAGCAAAAATACACGTTTAATAGCACATTGGAAAAATACGAGCATCTAAACCGTGAGACCAGGCAACTAGGCCGAAGCCTCTACTAAAGTTATGCTAAGCTAAAGCATTTCAAACAAGCAAATCGTAGCATACGTTTATGATTATGTCGGATTAGTGCAATTCTAATACACCACGTTATATAAAGCACGCTTATAAATGTTGGCAAACTACTCTAAGGGCACATTTTGTCCCCGTACAATCTTTATTAGTTCGGTTAAAGTCACACATGATTATTTCAACACTACGTTTAAGCGCTAATAAATGTAAAACCTTCATTTCTGCTTCATCACTACATAAACATAGATCAAATCACTTCAAGATATTGGAAAAAATAAACATAATACTAGATCAAGTTGCTGCATATGCTATGAGAATTCAGATGTTAATGTTATAAATGCAGATTACAAGCATGCAGTCACACTGCCACGAATGCTGTACACTGCAAGGAATTCAATTAAAAAAATAATGCTTCATCAAGAATGCATTTCGCCACCCAAAAATCTACATGATGCTTATTTTACACTTCTGTTGCTCTTTCCAATTAAATAATGCATGTTCATACTTTGCACTTTCATAAATATGGTGCTTTTATTTCAGTTTTGATGATAGCTCAAAAACCCATCGATGGATTCAGCTGAGATTGAAATATTCACTCTGCCACTCTGACCTGAAATTATATTTCAATTTTGAAGCCTAAAATAGAAAATAGAAATGGTAAATGATATGGGGGAAGGCAGCACTAGCAGGGGGTAGTTCAAGATAAAGAAGAATCTAGTTTGATTTCCTACAAAATTACAGCCTTGGTGACAGGATGAGGGATGATATGATAAGAAGTGTATATTTTAATCTGGTTACATTTTGCTTGACATTATTTTTACTGTGAAATGTATCCAGTAATACATGTGTCGACAGTTGACAAATTGCTAAGAACCCTTTTGCAAGCATGTTCTTTATCCACAAAACGTAACATGAAATGGTGCATTCCATTTACTTTCATGGTGTCCATGTATTAGCATGTGTGTCTGCTAAAGAGTAGCAGATCTCATTATAGGGTCTAGCACAGGGGAAAGTGTAAAGAATCTTAAATGTAATAGCAAATAGGCAGTATGCTTAGGAAACTATGCGCTGAATGGAACATTCGGACACAAATATTAGATTCCTAGTGACTTAATGTAATTACAAACGGTCAGTATGTTTATTTAATTCGAAGTGTCTGGTTCCCATATAAAAGGTACACATTTACATTCTTCAGGAGTATCTGCAACAACAAAATGTTTTCTTTTATGAATTGTTATACTTAACTTCAGCAACTCGATAGCTTAAGTACTTGTTTTCTCAGTCTTTTTATTTCAAGCTCACAGCGTTCTTCGTGCATCTAGTCCTTGTGTTCATCTTTGTCTGTCCAAGTGGTCAGTGATTATTCTATTCAGTTTTGTTTTCTAGAGAAATGGATTTGGGTTCTTTCCTTTCAGGTTTTTAAGTTTGTGTGTGACTTCAGGACTATGGGGGTCATTCTGACCTGACAGGCTGGCGAAACTTTTCTCCATATTAAGACATTGGTGGTTTGGCTAGAGCCAAACTGGCAATTTACCACACCGACCGCCATGGCGGTAACGGCCGCCGGGCTGGAGTCTTCAGTCTTCAGCCCGGCGGCCGTCACTTGCCCGCCTACGGGATTTTGACCCCGTCTACAGCCATGATTATTGTGGCACGAAAAACATGGCGGGAGGCACTATCAGTGACAGGGAATCCCTTCCCTGCCACTGAGAGGGGGAATTCCCCACCCACCTCCCCAGATTCCCCCCATCCCCTCCCCAGATCCCCAACTACACACACGCATTTTCATTCACACAAGAACACATGCAAACACACACTCATTCCCACATTCATCCATGCATGCATAGATCCATTCACACACACATCAATACACACTGACATACATACAAGCACAAACGCATTCACACAACACAACATACACGCACTCACACATCCATACATGCACACACATACAACACGGATCACACACCCGTATACACGCACGCACAGACATACACCCCCCCCACACACAGCAGCATCCGCCAGCAGAACACCACCAGACCATATCATGGGTCATGATACGGTTTGCGGCGGTCTACTGGCGTGCCACAGCCAGATTTCCACCATCCTTCTGGTGGAAATCTGGCTGTGGTCATAATAGGGCGGACGGCTGGCAACCGTAGCGACGATCTTTTGGCGGCCGTCGTCGCAGCGGTAGGTGGTTGTTACTGCTGGGGTCGTAATGTGCCCCTATGTCCCTTTTGAGAACATTTTCTCAGGTCAGTAATTTCCTTCTGGTGTACCCAAACTGCCACCTTGGACTTCTTTTCTGTCAGTTGTGGGTTTCAGTTAATCTCCTGTGACCTTGACTGAGCACCCCCTTTTGTTTATGGTAGTCTTTCATTGGTTTTCTTGGGTAAATATCACAGAACTCTGTCACCCGGGGTGCTTTCCTTTGTCTGGTTTCTTCTCTTTTTGTGATTCAGTAGTTATGTCATGTATGGACACTGTTCATCTCTGTAAGTCCTTTGGTCATTTGGCCTGGTGAGTGCCATGGTCACTTTCTATGTCATGGCTATTCTCCTTTTGGCCACACTGTAGACCAGGTTTATACATTGGTCTTTGGTTCTATATATGCTTGGTTATTGTTCCAGCAGCCATGGCACTTGATTAATGTTACCCGACTCTCTGTAAGCTCTAATATGGTAACCACCACTTCACTAATTATGCATTTATTGTTAAGAAATCCCACACCATTTGGCAAAAGTCTGGTTCACTTGTTTTGCATCTGGTTAATAAGTCTCCTGCTTTGGCCTATATTCTACTAATTTGTTTTGGGTATAGATTTGTCTGATGTACATAATTAAACTGGGTGAATTTGAATCTGGTGTTTCTTGACACATTTTTAATATGTTCCACCCTGTGCCCCCCATTTCGTGTTGGTGAGCTTACTTCCAAGTTTTGTATCCCATATTGATTCAGTCCCTTTTAGACTTGCCTGTGAGAGCACAAGGAGCGCTCTGCGTGATAATGTGTTCATTTTGCCTGCTCCATTAACTAGGAAGAATTGCTACAGCTCTAATGTTGATGGTTGTAGTCCCCCCTGACCCCTTTGACAGGTGTGCTGCTCTCTGTAGAGCTGCATGTGCCATGACATACCTACTAATAATTTATCTTACTTAAGCAAACGATTGAAGAACACAATTCAGATGAAAATCACTGACCATTTACACCCCTGCCCTTCTACCAAGCCATTTTCTTCAATGTAAGCATCTAAATGGTAACTACATTAAGTTAATTACACTGGCCAGCCACTGACAGCGCGCTTCAAGGTAACTTTCCCAGCAGAGGAGCATGTGTGTGGCACTTGCCTGCTAGAGCGCCAAGAGAATCCTGCAAATGAGGCACAGAGAATTCTATTCTGCCCGATTGCTTTGAAGTGCACATACGCATATCTTTTGTGAGGAGATGGAATACAAAACATAAATTTAGCAAGCCACATTTAAAGAGGCACCTACAGGGGCATCTGAAATATATTTTAAATTAACAACTTCGTCCAAATGTGGTGCATGCATGGGTGTTGGTATCTGAGTGAAACAAAGCAGGCATTCACTCATCCATGATCCCCGATGACATAGGTGAGGGACAGATAGCTGTGATTATCAAGTGACACAATTAAAAGTGATCACTTGGTGGCATCACCTTTACGCTACTGACAAACAACTGACCGTGCTCTGCACATCTTCCCAGGTCACGGACAAGGGGGAGTTCTTGTATGGGACCTTTAAAGTGTTGCCCCCATACATTTGGCGGCCACCTCTCCTCTGTAATAAAAATGTTAAGTTAAAATCTTTTTACTCCAGCCACTGTACTTTTATTTTAGTTGCGGGCTGAGTGCCTTAGATTTTTCACAATGAGTGTAGACGGGGTGGGTCTTAATTATTGTGTCGAAGTCTGAATCTGAATTTAAGAGAAGTACGAATATTGGATTGAACGAATGTCTTTCTGTGTCCAACCAGAAATGCACACTTGAGCCCTTTCCTACAAGTGCAACCTTAATGAGCACAGGGGATCACAGCTGCAACTCCATGGGCTCTTAATGAGCATTAGGTGTGCCTGCTCCAGCCAATCCTGGTGCTCCTTTTTGTGATGTTTGCTAGTGTGAACAGCGAGAGATCAGTGTCTGGATTGGCTCAGCAGACATGAGTAGGCCTCTAGTCTAGTTGTCTTGCAGATGAGGCAGCGTGGGTTAGGAGGGT
The DNA here is from genome assembly GCF_031143425.1 of Pleurodeles waltl. Lineage (NCBI taxonomy): Eukaryota > Metazoa > Chordata > Amphibia > Caudata > Salamandridae > Pleurodeles > Pleurodeles waltl. The sequence goes on from NC_090449.1 coordinate 190,384,212, forward strand.
TGGGTTCACAGAACTTGGCCAATCACTGTATGGCTTTATTGTGAAGCTATGCAGTGATTGGACATTCTCTGTTCCTTGTTCTAATCTCTACTCCTCCCTCTTCATCCCCAACATTGCACAGGAGAAATTGGAAAAAATTAGACTTGATAGTCTCAACAGCGGACTGAGAAAATTATTTTGTATATCTCCATGTTGTGTCCCATTCGTGCGCAATTAATTTATTTTATCAGGCCTTGTCCATGTTTACTTTTTTCGGAATTTTCTCTGTGCTGGTCTTTTAAATTGTTGCATAATACCTACTCTGCTCCCTGTAAAACATAGACCAGTGTATGTGCTGTGCAGCACTGCAGGTAATTGTTAATTAGACGTTGAGCAGTTTTTACTCTGTTCTTTTGGAATGAGTGCTCTGTCGAGGGAAACAAACATTGCCACAGTATGAGGCAAACATAAAAATCAAGAGCATAGGGCAGTAATTTACTTAGGATAAAACACACAATAACGAATATGGTGCATTCAACTATCATTTAACATGTGTGGTGTTCAAATTATTATTTGATGATGTCAGTAGCATGCCCCCCCCGAGTAATGTGTAGCCATCTGACCAGACAGGACCGGCCTCGAGATGGGAGCTCTGTGAGCTCATTGGACACATGGCTAGGAGGGTCCCCGTACTGAGTACTTCTACCCAGTTCGCTTTCTGGATTGGAAGGGACATTGAGGGGTATTATTAAGTCCATCTGCACTTCCCACTAATAGACACATTGGTGATAGAGCACAGCTTGCCAGCACCAATATGCTTTGTTGAGAGAAGAGTAATTAAGCATTTAGGGCCATATGTACGAACACATTTTCCCATAGACACAGAATGGGTAAAACCCTTTGCTACATCTGGCCCTTAATTTCATATATATATTACATAAACTATATTCATATAAATGTAGCGCATTAAAGACCACAACATTATAGTGCCTTTAAGAGTAAAGATATAACAAATTATATGTAAACTGCTTCATGTAATGTTAGCCAAATTCATTTGTACCATAGTGTGTTACTGAATTTTATACTTTATATTTGCTCTTAATTTATTGTGCTTAAGAGAAAAGCATTTGAAAGTGTATAACTGAATTGTCTATTTCTTTTCTGTTGTTCAGGCTGGAGTTAAGGCCTACATGATTCCTGTGCTTGATTTTGACATGAAGCTTGCTTTCTTTGAGCATCAATTCTTTTTCCTCTGCAAGTGATAGATAAGGAAGTATGAGCTGGGTTGCCAAGGACAAGAATCAGTAGCAATGAGCCATAAGAACAGACTCCGCTTCTGAATTCCTGTGCATGGTTGCAATCCAAGGTCAAGCCCATGTGTTCAGGAAAGGATAAATGTTAATTGGAGATAATTCACAATGGTGTCTTGTTAAGGGAAAATTTCCTTGGTTGTGATGTCAGCTACTGGAATGGTCCGAGGTAGATTAAAGTGTTGTCTAGTAAGTCAGTGCTTCAGATCCCCCTTGCCCTTTGACTAGAGCGGATCCTTCAAGGAGAGATATATCTCATTTCTTTTGCTTGACAAAGAGGCTTTATGCTACTCACATCTCTCAATAGGGCTTCTAACTAAGGTTTCAGTGATGCTAATGTTTTACTCTATAATCACCTTTAGTTATTAGAATAGTTAGGAACTTAGATTCAATGGTTTGTCAGGAAAATATGAGTCTGAATTTGAAGCACCAAATGGGATTCCTTATTTTCTGCATTGCCACTACTGAATTATCTTTCTTTTACATGCTGGTGAAATGTAATACTGTA